>NC_091072.1:91622272-91925303 GCF_032405125.1 Capricornis sumatraensis
GAATTCACGCATGTACACCTGTGGTGGATTCACGTCAATATATGGCAAAACCAATACAGAATTGTAAAGTAAAATAAAGTAAAAATTAAAATAAAAATAAAATAAAATAAAGAATTCACTGCCTCATGGAGAAGGTAAACATCTCTGAATGAAAATAAGCCCAGATTGCCTTTGTGGCACATTTTTAAGGATGGTCTAGGTCTATAAACTAGGATTCCCTGATACATTCCCTGAAATATATATATGTGTGTGTATATATATATATGTATATACATATATATTCCCTGATACATATTGGGATTCCCTGATAGCTCAGCTGGTAAAGAATCTGCCTGCAATGTGGAAAACCTGGGTTCGATCCCTGGGTTGGGAAGATCCCCTAGAGAAAGGAAAGGCTGCCCACTCTAGTATTCTGGCCTGGAGAATTCTATGGACTGTATAGTCCTTGGGTTCGCAAAGAGTCGAACATGACTGAGTGACTTTCACTTCACTTCACACCTCTATAAACTAGCTACTTTTTATTTTTATAAAAACAGTGTATCTCGGTACATTGTTTTAGATTTGCTTTAATAATTAACTGGCTCCTTTCCCTGATGTTTTTACATGGTAGTTCTTCCAGAAATTGATTTCTATATAAAAGTCACATTTTAATGTTCACTTGAGGTAAAGCTGCAAAGCAAATATTATGACTCAGTATTATAATGAGAGGCTTTAGAACTTCCAGGCACTGCAGATTCAATTCAGTAGAATGCAAGCTTACTGTTCTTAGGTAGGAGATGGGAAGTATAGGAGGCTGTTTTAGCATTTACTTCAGTGATATTTTTTAATAAGGACAAAAGTAATAATCTATGTGTTTATTAAGAGAGGATCAGTTAAATAAAATATTGTAATGCATATTATGAAATACTACTAAATACTATGCTATGAAATACTATGCAACAGATTAAAAGAGGCAAGATGATTTTTTCTGCAAATAGTTTTAAAGACACAAAAGAACATATGTATAATGAGCCCCTGTATATTAGCAAATATAAATGTTTATTTATCTAGTCATGAGGTATAGTTGCTTTACAGTGTTGGTTTCTGCTGTACGAACAAGTGAGTCAGCTATGTGTATACATATATCCCTTCCCTCTTGAGCTTCCCTCTCACCCCAGATCCCACCATCTAGGTCACCCCAGAGCACCGAGCCAAGCTCTCTTTGCTATACTACAGGTTTCCACTAGCTATCTATTTTAAAACTGGTAGTATATATGTATATATCAATCCAAATCTCCCAATTCATCCCACCACCCCCATCTTTCCCCTACCTCGTGTCTACACGTCCATTTTCTGCATCTGCATCTCTATTTCTGCCCTGCTTCAGGGGTTTTTTGATGATGTCACTGTGCTAACTCTACACCGTGCTAGCCATCACACATTAGGTTTCCTGCTATTTGTGCCATGAAGGCTTGTCAGTTCTGTGTATTATGAAGTATGAGGGCTTATTACTGTAGCTGGAGTCAAACATTCTGTACATCTTGTCAACTTCCCAAGACTTTCCTAATACATTAAAACCAATATTTTCATATGGAATATTTTCATTTTGGAACAGAACCTCCTCAGTTAAACTAAAATACAACCATGCAGTTGACAACTGTTTTCCTAAATGATCATTGAGTACAGAGAATTGCATTTGTCTTGCTAGCATACGTCCTTGCAGGAAAGGAGAAATCGCTTGATTATTGTATTCTGTTTCAGAGAGTAGAGCTGACATTTCTTTAAAGACAACATTCAATAATTGATTGCTGAGCCTCTACTACTTGTGAGTCTTTGGGAATATAATGGTGCACAGCAGACTTAGTCCCTGCTTCTTGGAACTTACGGTGCAACTGGGAAAAATGCATTCATCAAATAATGACAAAAATAGATCAGTAGTTCTAAACTGTGAAGATTTATATAAGAATTTCTCAAACTCAGCACTACTGATATCTGCGCCAGACAGTTCTTTGTTGTGGGGAGCGGCCCTCTGTCACAGCATGCCTGTCCTTACCCACTACATGCCGCAGGCCACCTCTCACAATCAAAAATATCTCCAGATGTCATCATACATCTTGGGAAAGGGTGAGCAGAGCCACTCACCCCTGGTTGAGAAGCACTGATTTCTATAAAAGAGAAATGCAAGGTGTTTTAAGAATATATAACAGAGAAACTGGACCTAAATTGGCCAAGCTTTCTGATAACTGACAGGAGAATGTTTATGTGAAGCTCTAACAGGAGGTTATAGCTAAGCTAAAATGCTGGGGAAGGGAAAAGGGTAATGGGGAGGGGAAGGGGAAAATGAGGAAAAAAAAAATATATATATATATATTAGGTTTCTTTCTGAAGGCTGGTTCTCTGAATGTGATTGTTATCCTGGCAGATTCCACAAGGGCAGGGCCAGCCTTCCACTCTTATTTGAACCCCACCTGCCTTCAACATAGGGCTGGGAATATAGAGGCATTCAAGGAATTTTCACTAAAGGTATACTGTTTATCCAGTCTAACTGTGTGCTAATCTGCTGTGCACTAAAAGATACAGATATGACCAAGCCATGTTCTCTAGTGTCTGAGCTCACGATCTGTTAAGAACAAAGTAAAGGTACCAAGTAATCCTTCTGAGAAGGAAAGCCTTCCCTGAAGAGGTGACATTTGAAGGTGAAGGGACATTGAAGAACAGTGAAAAAGAGGGAGGTTCCAGGTGGATGTGCACTCCCCCAGCTGCTTCAGGGTTGCTTTCTTACCATCTGACACTTGTGTTGTGATTTGTCAGAGAGTCTATCATTGCCCTTAGAACTCTGGGGCACAAAGAGGTCTAAACACTCAAATGTTGGAATTAGCACCTAATTAGAGAGAGAAATAGATAGACATAGATATCCATATCTATTTATATATCTATATATCCAAATCTATCTGTGTTTGTGTGTTAGTCACTCAGTCATGTCCGACACTTTGTGACCCCATGGACTGTAGCCCCTCTGGCTCCTCTGTCCATGGACTTCTTCAGGCAAGAATACTGGAGTGGATCCATTCCCTTCTCCATGGGATCTTCCCCACCCAGGGATCGAACCCAGGTCTCCCACGTTGCAGACAGATTCTTTCCTGTCTGAGCTACCTGAGAAGCCTAGTTCATCTATATAAAGAGGTGCTAAAAAAGGGAGAAATGGTTGCTAATAAGACAGAAGCATCACTTGTTCACTACCGCCACCTATCTGATTCACCCCTTCTTGACAACACCATGAACCCTGCTATGTCACATTAACTCTTGTAAGACACCCGGGAGCTGTTCAGTAAATATTGTGAATTTTTGTTGAAATAATGAGTGAATAAGCAAATGGCCTGGTATTTCCCTTTTGCTTTACATGCAGAATTCTGATGATTGAAGAAGATCCAGGAAACCCAGTTAGGAGCCTGGTGGTCCAAGACACAGATTTGGCAAACTTTGGTCATTGTGTTGAATTGCAGGGTTGCAGTCTCCTTCCTAGGTTAGAGCATAAGGTTAGACACTGCTTTCTGCCATAGAGAAACCGTTTGATGAAGAGCCAATAGTATTACAGTCTTCCTAAGGCGGGCATTGAGCTGCCTCGAGAGATGAGGAAGAACATCTAGGTGTTCTTCATCGAAGGAAAAAGTACAGCTGTCCTCCTGCTCTGTAGCACAGCTAATGGCTCAACAGCCAAGGGCCTGAGCTGTGATCAGAAAATAGAAAGGCATGGTGTGCACTGACATTTGAAGCTTAATAACCATGCAAATGAATTACTTGGATCAAGCGGAGACGGTCAGAGAGCATAGGAGCACGACTTCTGGCAAAACAGCATCCGTGCTGAGCCCCGGGGTGTTCCCACACAGTGTCCTTTCTTTCTTCCACCTGCAGAGTCACCTCTGGAAAGAAGCACAGCTCTCGCTCATCAGGATTCTAGGCTCATTTCACAACAGTGAAATGTGTAGTGATGTTGGCTATACCTGCTTTGAATTGAGACAGGAACACCTTCTCACCTTCTCTAGCTCCCAGGAGGAAAGGACAGAATGTAAGCCAGTGGCAGAGAGAGAGGCTGAGAGAAGTAAGGGCAAGGCCAATAAATTAGGGCAAACCATAAGCAAATGTTTTTAAGGTATGGGTTACCCAGCTACACCTAGCTTCTACTGGCTTATATGCAAAACAATGAAGAAATATAGCCTCAACTTTCTTAATAGAAATACTATTATGTACCTCCATTCAGTATATACATGTATGTGTGTGTGTGATTACATATGTATACACATGTTTGTACATGTATGTTGTGGACTTCCAGCACTAGTGGTAAAGAATTCACCTCCCATGTTGGAGACATAAGAGACATGGGTTCAAGTCCTGAGTCAGTAAGATCCCCTGAAGTAGGAAGTGGCAATGTGGTTCAGTATTCTTGCCTGGAAAATTCCATGGACAGAGAAGCCTGCTGGGATCATGGGATCACAAAAGAGTTGGATACAACTGTGCCCCCCCCACACACACACACATATGTTGTTAGAACACAGTATATATGCACCTTACTTATATTAATTTGTAATTGAACTTTTATTTGACTCTTTTAGCTTGTAGTTTAAAAATAAGTATAGTTTTCTTATATATTTGAGTCTAATGTGCTTGCTCTGGCCTCTGCCTGGAACCATCCACCCCAGAGATGGGGCTGCTCCTTGTCCTTCTTTGAGTCACAGCATTTACTCGCTCTTACCCAAAACTTTCGGTATCTGAGATTCTTAGTAGACATGAAACAGATATCTGTATTTGGAAGATAAACTTGTAAATGTCTCTGTATACTCTATATGCTATGTATATTTTTGGCAGAATTCTTATCTAAATAATCCCTGACTCCTCAAATTTGATAGGTTATCTTAAAATTATTCTTTTCTAGAAGCTCCATTTAAAATGTATGCTTGCAAAATTTTTCTATCTCAGTAACATTTTCCATCAAACTCTAACATTTAGAGAATTGCTTACATGGACTCAAGCTTTAAGATTAATTCCATCATTTTGAGTTTCTTCGTTTTATGCAGATAGTCAGAGGGTAATTATATTAAAAAATCACTAATACCAATTATGTTTTTCCTTATGTAACAGTACGTATGACTATATTTCAGTCTAAATTTATAAATATTTTGTCACTTTGTTGAGTCCCTTTGAAAATATATAATAGTAATTTATAATATAATTATTCATAAAAGAATGTTATAAGACCTTGTTGTTGTTCAGTCACTAAGTTGTATCTGACTCTTTGTGACCCCATTAAGTACAGCACACAAGGCTTCCTGTCCTTCACTATCTCCCAGACTTTGCTTAAACTCATGTGCATTGAGTCAGTGATGCCATCCAACCATCTCATCCTCTGTCGCCCCCTTCTACACTTGCCCTCAATCTTTCTGGTCATCAATTCATATGGCAAAGTATATCTCTGAAAATCTGTCCATTTGCAAATCTGATGCATGAGTCAGATCAGGGGGTTAGTTTCATTTTGGGTAGAATATATAGTAAGCCATCCACAATGAAAGGATTATAAGATACATAAAAGACAACTTCTGAGCTATATTGGTTAACAAAAAATGAAGCTAGTGTAATATATGTGACTTGGGGAACATGGCCACCATCTGGCCCTTCGAAGGCCTGTCTTCAAATGGCAGATTTATAAGTACAGGGTCATGACAGATGTAAACATGTGTCTTCTTCTCCCTGAGACCTTCCTGCCATGTGTTTTAAACAAAGAATAACATTACAAGCTTACCACCTACAACAAACTGATTTTTCTGGAATAGGAACTGAAATACATGCTCTAAAAGTAAAATATAGTCTTGTTTTGGTTTTTGTTTGCATTTGGCTTTTAAACATGGCAAAAAAACACAATAATGGGTTTTCACTTTGAGCTATTTCTAAATGTTATGTTGGAAATTAGCTGCAAATGTTACATTCTCTGGAACAAGTTAAGCTGGAAATGTTGTCCATGCTAAATGAAATATACCCACTAGCATTCTTAACCATGAATGAGAATTCCTGAAAGAAAAATGTACTTATAACTTTTAAAGATTCACTGCATAATATGAGAAATTTCACATGAGGAAAACTAAATAATAACGACTGTCTTTCCTTAGAGATATATTTAAAAGGGCAAGAGGTATGAAAATGAATGTATGTGCTATTAGCCATTAGCCTAGTGCTTGCTGCAGAGAATAATTTTGATTCTTTACTGTATGTCCTTAGTATAAATGATTATTTTACAGGCTTTATTTCTCTAATACATTCAGAGAGAATCAATAAATTATATTTATTATTCAGATGCAAGAGATATTTTGCAATTTATCTAACGGTAAATCTCTAATGCATCCATCTTGCCTTAAAATGTTACTGTACTTCTAATTTTTTTCTCTCTTTTAGGGGATTAATTCACAACTATGGTACCTAATATAAACTTTGACTTAAATCATTTTGTTATATATTTTTGTACTTTCTGAAATGAGGTGTTTTGTTTCATTATTCAAACTCAGGTAATGAGATTGACTTCTATGTCACTGTATTCTAGCCTTTTGAAAGGCAAATATGGGTATGGAAAAAGAGGGTCCAATTGAAATCATTTTCTTATAGTTTTTTCTAGTATCTCAAATCATATAATGGCTTAATTTCCTTGATATTGAACACACCTTTTAATTTTTTTTCAATGGAGGGTATTTTTTTCTCCTTGTTTGTTTGATCTTTCGACCACACAGCTAGGCATGTGGGAACTCACTTCCCTGACCAGATATCAAACCTGCACACACTGCATAGGCAATGCCAAGTCTTAATCACTGGATCGCCAGGGAAATCCAAACAAACCTTTTTAAATGGGACAATACTGAGGGAAAAAGTTCTGTTTCCTTCATCTAGCGTAGCACCTGGCACCTTGACAGTACTGAATGATTGAATGACTGAATGAATGAGGGAAAGAAGGGGAAAAGGAAGGAACTGTGCTTAAAGTGATACCTTGCTCCGTAATATTAATAATAATGTGGCTGGATTACTTTCATTGAAGGCAACTGAAAAAAAACAATAAAAAAAAATAGTTCTAATATTCCTTAGGGTGATAAGCTGAGCTTCTACCAGCTAAAATTGAGAAAAGGATCTAAGGGTCATTTTAGATTGTTATTTAAATACATTAGTCAAATTTAAAATACAGAAGTATCAGAAACCAAGTGAAAAGCTTTATTTTTAATTCTGAGAACGAGTATGGTCTATCTGTACTTGAAATGCTCAGTGCTTCCATCAGCTGAGCCTCTGGAGGGAATGAGGAAGTGAGCTCAGGTTCTGAGAAAGGAAGTTCAAAGATTTAAGGGATGAAAGGTTTGTGAGCCCCAGTTAGGAAACGTGGGACCCCCCCAGAGATAAATTGACCCTAAATCTGAGGGGAGTGTGAGCAAAGTTCAGAACATCACAAATATTATGAACTTGACCTTCCTTGTAAGTCTGAAATGTTCAGATATGTATTGTTTCACATTAGGTGGAACTCATCACAGTCAAGAGATGGTACAAGCTGACCAATTCTAATTGGGCTCAAGTCCAGTTAGTAGCTGTGTGACCATGGGCAAGTTACTTAACATTTCTGTGCTCTTGTGTCATTCCCTGAAAACTACAGATAATAATGGGATCTACCTCATCAGGCAGTTATGAAGATTAGATGAATTAATATTTATAAAGTGCTTAGAATAGTACCTTGATTAATGGTCTGTTAAATAAACTTTTCAGAAATAGAAATCTGGAAAATTTAGGATGTATCTCTAAATTATATACCTTCCCATGAGAGCATTTAACTACTGCTAGAAATAGAACACTGGTTTGGAAAAGCTATTAGTCTGCTTTATTCATTAATTCATCAGCTATTTACAGAGCATATAATGTGCCAGGAATCATTCTAAATACTAAGGATATAGTGATAATAATAAATTATAGATAGAGTTGCTGTCCTTGTGGATCGAGAGTATGAGACAGCTAAATAAGTAATAATTCTGTAAAAGACATCATATGGGATATTGTAGGATCTCAAAACCAGCATATTAACCTTCTAGCCAGATGAATATTGGGTGGAAATGGAGGCAGATCATGAAACTTCCTAAAAGTGCTGACTGACTTAAGACTTGAAGGATGACACAAGGCATCCTTCAAGACACAAGACACCAGTAAAGTAGGACACCAGGCATATATGGGATATTCCAGAGACGGGAAATTCCAGATTACTGAAGTTAGATGGCAAGGGAGGATGAGACTAAAGAAGTAAGGTAGGGATCGAGTCCTAAAGGTAGACTCATGTCACAGAGTTTGAATCTTAAGGGTGATTGGAAACCAATATGAAGTCACCCATGCATCTATTGCTTTTTAACCTATCACAACATAATTGGAATTTATTTGGGAATAAATCAATTTATCGTAAGTGACTTATAGAGTAACCCAAGAATGCTACCTAAAGATGCTATTGGAGGTTAGTCAACTGGAATCACTACAATGATTTCTTGAATAGGACATCAAAAGCCAGGCATCAAAAGAGAAAAATAGATAAATTGGATTTCATCCAAATTTAAAAATTTGTAGGACATTGTAGACAGAGTGATAAGGCAACCCACAGAGTGGGAGAAAATATTTTCAAATCATATATCTGATAAAGAATATATTCCAAAATATATAAGATCTACTACAACTCTACAACAACAAAAACAACCCAATTCAAAAATGGGCAAAGAGCGTAAATAAAATTTTTCCAAAGACAACATAGACAACAGAAGATAAAAGATACTCAACATCATTAGTCATCAAGGAGTGAAGTTACAGAGACATTTCACTTCACATTCAAAAAAAAAAACTGAAATCATGGCATCCAGTCCTCATGGCAGATAGATGGGGAAACAGTGGAAACAGTGGCTGACTTTATTTTCTTGGGCTCAAAATCACTGCAGACAGTGACTGCAGCCATGAAATTAAAAGACAGTTGCTCCTTGGAAGAAAAGCTATGACAAACCTAGACAGCATATTAAAAAGCAGAGACGTTACTTTGCCAACAAAGGTCCATCTAGTCAAAGCTATGGTTTTTTCCAGTCGTCCATGTATAGATGTGGGAGAAGGCAGTGGCACCCCACTCCAGTACTCTTGCCTGGAAAATCTCATGGACGGAGGAGCCTGGTGGGCTGCAGTCCATGGGGTCGCTAAGTCGGACATGACTGAGCAACTTCACTTTCACTTTTCTCTTTCATGCATTGGAGAAGGAAATGGCAACCCACTCCAGTGTTCTTGCCTGGAGAATCCCAGGGACGGGGGAGCCTGGTGGGCTGCCGTCTATGGGGTCGCACAGAGTTGGTCAAGACTGAAGCGACTTAGCAGCAGCAGCAGCATGTATAGATGTGAGAGTTGGACTGTAAAGAAAGCTGAGCACTGAAGAATTGATGCTTTTGAACAGTGTTGTTGGACAAGTCTCTTGAGAGTCCCTTGGACTGCAAGGAGATCAAACCAGTCAATCCTAAAGAAAATCAATCCTGAATATTCATTGGAAGGACTGATGCTGAAGCTGAAACTCCAACGCTTTGGCCACCTGATGCGAAGAGCTGACTCATTTGAAAAGACCCTGATGCTGGGAAAGATTGAGACCATGAGGAGAAGGGGACAACAGAGAATAAGATGGTTGGATGGCATCACCGACTCAATGGACATGAGTTTGAGCAAGCTCCAGGAGTTGGTGATGGACAGGAAAGCCTGGCATGCTGCAGCCCATGGGGTTGGAAAGAGTCGGACGCAACTGAAGTGAATCACTTCATACCCATTAGGATGGCTATTATTCAAAAGCAAACACAAAACAATGGAAAATAATAAGTATCAAATATTGGCAAGGATGTGGAAAAATTGGAACTTCTGTGCATTATTAGTAGGAATATACAATGATGCAATCACTGTGGAAAATAGTTTACGGGTTCCTCATAAAATTAAAGATAGAATTGCCATATGATCCAGCAATTCCACTCTTACATGTATACCTGAAAGAACTGAAAGCAAGGATTCGAACAGATCCTTGTACACCAGTGTTCATAGTAGCATTATTCACAGAAACCGGAAGGTGAGCCCAATCCAAATGTTCATCAACAGATGAATGGGTAAACAGAATGTGGTGAATGGTTGCAATGAAATATTACTCAGCCATGAAAAGGAATGGAACTGTAACTATATTCTACAACATGGGTGAAGCTTGAAGACATTATGCTAAGTGAGATAAGCCAGGCACAAGGGGACAAATATGAAATACTGTATATCTCCGCTTATCTCAGGTACCTAAAAGAGTCAAGTTCATGGAGAAAGAACATAGAATAGAGGTTACCAGGTTCTTAAGGGAGAATGGAATGGAAGGTATTATTTAATGAGTATAAAATTTTGGTTTTATAAGATGGACAAATTCATTAAGAAAGATGGTGATAATGGTTGTACAACATTATGAATGTGTTTGATATCACTAAACTGTCTGCTTAAAAATGGTTTAGATGATAAATTTTACATTATTTGTCTTTTACTACAATACAGAAAATACAATACTACATGCAGTCACTATGCCCTGCAGTTTATAAAATATTTTTCCAAAGATAAGCTAAAACTTTTCTTTACACAACAATCTCTTTGGAACTTTGATTCAACTCATTATTTGCTTGCTAACCTTGGGGCTTTGGGAGTGTCTTATCTTTGAGCCAGTTAGAGAGTTTTGGGCAGGAAGAGGCTTGTGCTCTTTAGTGAGTAATCTCAAGCTCCACCTTCCAGACTTCAAAAGAGTTTCTACATCCTGCCTCTTAATTTGGGATGAAGAAGAAGCCCCTATGCCACTTTTCCCAACCATAGACTCAAAGATTCTTTTGGCAGGGGTAGAGGGTGGGACAGGTCAGGAAAGACCAATGTTTTTAAAAGCTCTGGCTCGCAGCTTTCTGAATATGTTATTTTTGTTCTCGCTCTCATGAAAGGCACAGTATCCTCAGAGAGCTATTACTGGAGTATAAAATCAAACCTGCAGACTCCTTCATTGTTTATTGTTCTTTGAACATGTCTAATTGTTAACACCTGTCCGATATCAAAGTGGGATGTCTGGAAGGTAAGAGCAAAGCTTTGCCAGGATTTCAGGGCCACCTACTTGGGAATTAGAATCAAAGGAAAATCAGTTTCTGGCTCAACTCATGGATCAAAATCCAATTGACCTTTTGGGTACAGGGAATTGAGGGTCCTAGGTGCTGGTAGTGTATCAGTGTATCTTGTAACTATCACTGAACCGATTTTTGAGAACTCTCTCAGCAAACCATTAGCAAAGACCATCAGAAACATCAGTACCTTTAGTCCCTGGCTGATTACTCTAGAGGAAAAGTGAATGCTCCATTTTTTAAGGATTATTTGCACTTACTCTTGAGGGTCTGTGGAGCGGAGAGCACAGAATTCAGGTTGTGATCAGGGTTTGAATCTCTGCTCTGCTATGTTCTGCCTGTGCTACCTTAAGCTTAGTGCTTCTGAGCATATGTCACTATATATTATCTGTACTAAGGGTTGATAATATCAGTTCATTGAATGAAAAAACCCAACGTAAAATTACACTGAAATTGTAAACGCCTTCTAAATAAGAATTGTTTGTGTGAGAGGTTTGTAAGAGATAGTAATTTTTGCCCCAAACAATGAATTACTCTTCTTTGATCATCAAAACCGTGTAATACTAAGCCAGTATTTCTTAAATCTCATTCTTTTTTAATCCTCTGTACATGTAGAATTCTCTTTGAATGTGTGCTCTCACTGGAGAATAAAATCAGGTCGACAGTATCCAGTCATCTACTTTTTGTAACCATTTTGAGAAGGTTATTCCTACATACTTACCCTCAAATCTCGTTTTCTTTCTCTTTTTGGTCTTCTTGTATAGGCAGATAAACATGAAAAAAATTGTGTGTTTGGCCATTTTATCATCTTCATTGATTTCACCTGCATTGTTCATTTATTATTCTTTATTGTGCCCAAAGCATGGCAAGTGCCTTGGGTACAAATACCAGGAGCTGCTATTTTTGTCCAGGATGCCCCCAGGAAGAAAGCAAGAGTCCCCTCATGTGTCCTCTGATTCAGGGAGACCAAGGATCACCACCTCTTAATGACTGCCACTGCTGATATCCGCTTCCTCCTCTTCACTAGCCCGTTAGGTCCAGTGAGCTAGTACCCAGTTCTCAGTGTGTCATTTTGAAGTTGTGAACATTATGTGCCCATCTAAAAATACCTCATGTGACTTTTTGGTTGCCTTTTTTTTAACATGAGAATTTATTTTTAAAATTAAACTTTAGTTTTAGAGTAGTTTTAAATTTATGGAAAAATTATAACGATGGTACAGAGAGTCTACGTATACCCCACACCCAGTTTTTCCTGTTGTTAACGTCTTACTTTAGTGTGGTATCTTTGTCACAGTTAATGAAGCAATATTTTATGTTATTATTGGAGTATAATTGCTTTACAATGTTGTGTTACTTTCTGCTGTACAACAAAGTGAATCAGCTGTATGTACTCATATATCCCCTCCTGCCTGAGCCTCCCTTCTGCCCCCTCATGCCACCCTTCTAGGTCATCACAGAGCACTGAGAGGAGCTTCCTGTGTTGTATTCTCTTTTAAAAGAAAAATATGGCTTTTATATTGTAATATTATATATATTATGTGCCCTATGGCTCCTGAGCTGTTTCTCTAATCATAATGTTTCCTTTGAATTTAATGTGTACAGATTAGTTTCTCTTATTTTGTCTTATGTCTTAATTTTGATACCTAGATTTCTTTAATTTTAATTATCCAGGCAAGACTTCAAGTAGCTGCAACAACAACAAACTGAGAGGAAATGCCATTTGTACTTTTATCTGAGTATTTTAAATACCCTTGGTTCACATCTGCCTGAACATCATTTTTAAGAGTAATAGGAAATGGCAACCCACTCCAGTATTCTTGCCTGGAGAATCCCAGGGACAGAAGAGCCTGGTGGGCTGCTGTTATTGGGGTCGCACAGAGTCAGACATGACTGAAGCGACTTAGCAGCAGCAGCAGCAGGGTAAGAGGTATTTTAAGCAATAGGGTAACTTCTTCATATTAGAAACCTGTAAAAATAGACAGATCCTTTATTTGTCTAAGATAATATGTGAAAGCAATAGCTACTGTTTCATCCTTTGTCTTATACTTAGAGGTGATAGTAGTGCTTGTCTTTTTTCAGCATTTTCCATCTGATAAGCTTCAGTTCATAATTATTTCATAAGTAGGACATTTAATCAATGCTAATTCTCAAGAAATTTAATTCACTACATGCATTAATGGATCCTTAAAAGTGTTTCATCTTGCACATGCATTCATGTAACCTTTCAATGTTTATATTTTAATATTTATTAGACTTCCTTGGAAAAGAAAGCTGCCAGAGAAAAATTTCAGTATGTTCAGGAATATATATGCCCTGTGGTTTTGGAAAACCCAGAAATTGTGACATCCTAATCAATAATGCTTTATTTTACTTTATTTTTTGAAGAGGTAGATTCAGATAAACTGGATTCTGGTACAACCAGATGGTTCAATACATAGAACAAATAAAAAGGTATAAAATGAAAAGATTTATTCTCTTCCGCAACCCCTAGCCAGTCAGTTCTCACCACTGTGTACACAAAATGAAAACCACATTTATCCACTTCTTAGAATTCCTCCAGATGTTCTTTATGCAAATATAAATTCATATTCATAACTTTCCTTTTTAAAACAAAATGTAGCATTCTATGCACATTCTTCTGTATGTTGCCTTTTTTTTCCACTGAAAAAATAAATCTTGAGCATCTTTCCATATTGGCACAAAGGTGGTTCATCATTCTTTGTTTTATAGCTTGCATGATGTTCTGTTGTAGGAAGAGATTCTAATTTATTTAACCAACCCCTCATTTGTGAATATGTGAGTTGTTTCTAGTCTTCATGAACTTTTGAGTTGTTTCCAATATTTTGCTCTTATGAAATTGCTATAATGGATATAACTTTTCCTGTATTATTTCATACATGTGTAAGTATATTTGTAAGATAGTGAAGTGAAAGTGAAGTCGCTCAGTCATGTCCAACTCTTTGCGACCCCATGGATTGTAGCCTACCAGGCTCCTCCGTCTATGGGATTTTTCCAAGCAAGAATACTGGAGTGGGCTGCCATTTCCTTCTTCAGGAGATCTTCCCAACCCAGGGATTGAACCCAGGTCTCCCACATTGTCGGCAGATGCTTTACTGTCTGAGCCACCAGGGAAGTCCCATATTTGTAAGATAAATCACAGTAATGGAAACCTGGGTCAAAGACTGTATGCATTTGTATTGTTGATCCATATTGCCAGATTGTTCTCTTTAAAGGTTATCCTGGTTCATATTCCTACCTGTAATATATGACAGTGCCTGTTTCCCCATAACCTCACCAATATGTATGTCATCCAACTTGTTGACTTTTGCTAATCTTAGAAATGAAAGAAAAATGACACTTTGTGTGGCCTTAACTTCCATCTCTTATGAGTAAGATTGAACATCTTTTCTTCCTTTTTTTCCCTTTTCTTACTTTTAAGAGCCACTTCCCTTTTTTTCCTTTTTTCCTGTATTTCCTTTTTTGTGTATGAATTCTTGATATCACAGGCCCATTTTTCTAATGGATTTTGGCTATAGTGTGTTAAAATCAAGTATGTATAATATCTCAGATTGGGGCAAATCTTAGAAACTCTTTTCTAACCCAAACCAGTCTTTCTGTGATCTATCAGACTCTTGTAATATGCCCACCATGGGTTGAAAAGTGGAATATATAGGCCATCCCTGAGATTTTAACTTTCTTTGGGAAATGATTCTAATTAATACTGAGAGAAATAGAGAGAGGTTGTGATGAAGCATTCATACTGCTAAATTAATTCATATGGTGATTCGAGTACCCTGACATCATTAGCTTCGATTAAACAGCATTCTTGTAAAAACAATTAAGAACTAAAGCTTATTCGATGTTAATGTCACTAAAAAAAGATGAATAGAACCACCAACACAGTAATTTACCAGCATTTTTTTTCCCCTTTGGCTATGTGGAACAAAGAGCCAGACCTCGAGATGGGGTCTTTTTGGATAATTAGAGCTGAGTTATCCTACTCCCCCATAGAGCTGGTTTTCTGAAGTTGAATCAGACTTTAGGCTATACATCTCTCCATCTTCCCCAGAAAGACAGGCGGATGGACAGATGGACACACACACACATTTGTACCTATTGCTTGTCAAATTGCTCCCTAACAATTGAGGACATGAATTTTGTTTCTTTCTCTTACAATTGCCTCTCAGAACCCTGTAGACCTTTCAGAACACACTTCTGCAATGCCAGTAAAATCCTTTGGGATTCATCCTAATAAATAGATATTTTGCTTTCATTTCCATTTGTGGCTGGAATTTACAAGTTAGGATATGGCCACAGCCAGGGAAGATTGTCCTTATTCAGGATTAGGCCACAGTAACCACTAATCCCAAACAGCTACTCATTTTTCCTCCTGAGTATCAGAGAGGCAGTGGATTGAGAGAGATGAAAAGAGTCATGTCAGTTATTTTTACTTGTTTGGTTGATTGGTTTTCAAGTTCTGAGACCAGAAAGATTCTGTCCTTTCCTCAACTTTTCGTGCACTAGATGTCAGCTGCCTTTTGATGGCTAAGCTCTCTTTCATCACCTGCCATCCTCTCCCTGTTACTGACCAGCGTTCTTGGCCTCCTTAATCTATAGAAACTGATCAAAGGTCAGGCAGGAAATTCTGTCTGGCTTTATTGGGGCCCCTGCTGCAGGAAAGGAGAGCAAGGACAAATAACAGGGTCCCTTGTTTGCTTACTCCCCAAGGCAGGGTAAGCTTGTTCCTTATATGGGTTGAGGATAGGGGTGTGTCAGGGACTGGGCCTAAGGGGTGGCTTAGGGGTGATGTATGCAGGGGGTATGTGTGGTACCTGCTTTTGTTCCCGACTCTTCAGAAGTGGCGTTAGGTTTTTTGGTCTCTTTGTGTCTTCGGTCCAGAGTGTGCGCTAACTGCAGTATGTTTACAGTTATCTTTAGCCCCATGTAGTTTCTTTGTACTTTTTTGCTCAAGGAGAGGTGTGTCCAGGCGCAAGCATTGCAGCACTGCGGCAAAGGGTCCCAGGACCCAGGCCTGTCACATCCTCACACCACGTGCTTACAGTTAGCATGAAGGTAGAAAGCAAAGGAAATCAGATACACAAAATCCACCCTGGGTGCTAAGAGGATCACTTGGCCCAGATTCCACCATCAAAAATAACTGTAATCTTGGATGTTTATCATTATTTGAATAAATATGTCCTAGAGAGTCACAGTGGAGAAGGCAGTGGCACCCCACTCCAGTACTCTTGCCTGGAAAATGCCATGGACGGAGGAGCCTGGTAGGCTGCAGTCCATGGGGTCGTGAAGAGTGGGACACGACTGAGCGACTTCACTTTCACTTTTCACTTTCATGCATTGGAGAAGGAAATGGCAACCCACTCCAGTGTTCTTGCCTGGAGAATCCCAGGGATGGCAGAGCCTGGTGGGCTGCCGTCTATGGGGTCGCACAGAGTAGGACACTACTGAAGTTTCTTACCAAAAAAGAGAGTCACAGACAGCATTGCAAGAAGTAGGTATTTCCTTACAGTTTAAAAATGTGTGCTTCCCTGGTGGCTCAGAGGTTAAAGCGTCTGCCTATGATGTGGGAGACCTGGGTTCGATCCCTGGGTTGGGAAGATCCCCTGGAGAAGGAAATGGCAACCCACTCCAGTACTCTTGCCTGGAGAATCCCATGGACCGGAGGAGCCTAGTGGGCTACAGTCCACAGGGTCGCAAAGAGTTGGACACGACTGAGCGACTTCACTTCACTTCTTCCCTACAGTAGATCCTGGAGCCTCCAGTACATGAAGAATAAGAATTATTTTTAAAAAATTCTATAATAATAAGGCACTCTTTTGGGGTTTAATATGTTAATATGTATAATGTAATTATTTAAAATATTCCATAATTTTGGTAGCTTCATCTAAATATTTCTTTGTTGAAAAAAATTCCTATTGTCTCAAATATTTAGAGTAGTCCAGGCCTCTCTCAACTTCCAGGGGCTCCCTGGGCATGCAATAGGGACATATTATATACATATTGTATACATTATATACATATTAGAGACATAGTTAATGAAGTACAGTTATGCAGATTTTGAAAGTGATGTTTATGGACAGCTTTGGAGAAAAACTATAAAAGTTAGTTAAAACTTTACTGGTTATATTTTTAAGAGATATGTGCCATTCAGTTGTCCCTGAAAAACTTTCTAAATTCTTTTCTATTGGAGTACAGTTGCTTTACAGTATGTTAGTTTCTACTGTACAATGAAGTGAATCAGCTATATGTATACATATATCCCCTCCCTCTTGAACTTTTGTCCCACCCCAGCTCCGTCACACTCCCTTTGGTCATCACAGAGCACTGAGCTGAGCTCCCTGTGCTTCACAGCAGCTTCCCACTAGCTAATTTACACATGGTCATGGGCTTCCCGGGTGGCTCAGATGGTACAGAATCCACCTGCAATGCAGGAGACCTGGGTTCAGTCCTTGGGTTGGGAAGATCCCCTGGAGGAGGGCATGGCAACCCACTGCAGTATTCTTGCCTAGAGAATTCCAGGGACAGAGGAGCTTTGCGGGCTACAGTCCATGGGGTTGCAAAGAGTCGGACACGACTGTGACTAACTCACACAGTGTATATATGCAAATCCTTGTCTCCTGATTCATCCCACCCTCCCTTCCTCCTGTGTCCACATATCTGTTCTGTCTGCGTCTCTATTCCTCCCCTTGAAATACGTTCATCTGTGTCCTGTTTCTAGGTTCTATATATATGCATTAATATCAGTATTGTTCTTCTCTTTCTGACTTCCTTCCCTCTGTATGACAGATGTTAGGTTCATCCACATCTCTAAAATGAGCCAGTTGTGTTCCTTTTTATGACCAAGTAATATATCTTTCTATATGTGTACTGCATCTTCTTTATCCATTTATCTGCCATTGAACATATAAGTTGTTTCCATGCTCTGGCTACTTTAATGCAAGCATACTATTAATTAAAAGGTTGCCATTTATTGTGAATACTAACATATTCATTTAAGATAAATCAAACTTATGATTCAAAATGATATTTTTACTTGCTGTGCATAATGAATTGCACTTTGGTGCTGGATTTTGGGCTTCTTTGTATAGTCATTGAGTCTATAAAATCACCCATGTGTGCTATATAATAAGGGCAACCAGCTCGTATTTGATGCTGTAGGTGATCCTGACCAGGCCTGACTCTGCCTGTCTTTCACTTTGTGAACTGTTTTTGGCTCACTGCCCCTTTCTAAGCCTCATGACATTGTAAAATTAGAGGGTTCATTATAATTTATAAGACCCTTCCCAGTTCTTGACCTCTCTCACCCAGGAGCATGATTTTATTATTTTAAACTATTATAAAGAATTTTAGTTGTTATGTTTGAATCTAGTATATGGTATATCTCTACTACATTAGATATATGTGATGGTCAGGAATGCATTCAGAATATTCATTCACCACTAATTTATTGCATATCCACTATGTGCCAAGACATATAGACAATATATGCAAGGCCCCTGGCTCTTACAGAGTTTATATTCTAGTGGAGGAAACAGGTATCAGAAAAGCACATAAATAGACATTTCAGATAATTTTAGGTGTTGGGAGGAAAATAAGAATAAGTTAATGGATAGAGAGTAACTTGAAGAGAGGACTTGGGAAAGGATGCTCAGGAATGAAGAGATGACACTTTAGCAAGATCAGAAGAAGAAGGGACTAGTTGTTCAAAGACCTGGTGGAATCATGTTACAGTTAGAAGGAATAGCAAAAGGAAAAGCTCTAAGGTGAGAATGACCTTCGTATGGTTGAGGAGCAGGAGGAGTGCCCACGTGGCCAGAGTGGACAGGAGAAATATACAAGACAAGGTGGGAAAGATGGCAGAGGGCAGATTATTCCTGACACCATGCTCAGGTGTCTGGATAGTTCTCTAAGTATAGTGGGAAGCCTCTGGATAACTTTAAAGCCAAAGAGTAATGTGATATTGGTGGGGAGGAGGTTAAAAATTCTGGCAGCCATGTGGACAGTAGAAAGGCAAGTTACAGGGTCTGTTTGCATAGTGCAGAGAGATGATGGTGGCTTAGACCAGAGTGGTAGCAGTGTAGGTGGTAAGAACTAAATGAACTGGGGAAACAGTCAAAAAATGAACCAGAAGCATTTTCTTAGAGATTCAAGGTAGAATGGAAGGGCAAGAGGAAATCCAAGATAATTCAGAGGTTTCTGGCCTGAGTACTTGGTTGAACAGGGATGTTATGGGATTGGGGTGAGGGGGATCAATCATTCTGTTTTGGACAAGTTAAAATTAAAATACCTTTCTGATATTCAAGCAGAGATGCCAGATAGACAGCTGTGTATTATGAGTCTGGAGCTCAGGGGGAGGTCACGGCTGCAGATATAAATGTGG
Source organism: Capricornis sumatraensis (assembly GCF_032405125.1). Classification (NCBI taxonomy): domain Eukaryota; kingdom Metazoa; phylum Chordata; class Mammalia; order Artiodactyla; family Bovidae; genus Capricornis; species Capricornis sumatraensis. The sequence continues at coordinate 91,641,839 of NC_091072.1, forward strand.
GAGTCATTAGCATTTTAGAAATGGATGAGTTAAGGAGAGAGGGTGGAGATAAGTCAAAGAGGGTCATATCCATATTTCAAGATCTGAAAGAAGGAAGAATAAAAAAGACAGAGGCACCAGTAGAGGCTGAGAAGGTGTGGTCACTGAGGTAGGGGGAAACCAAGACCAACTGCTATATCCAAAGCCAAGAGAACAGAGTGACTCCAGTAATGCTGCCAAAAATGTCAAGAATAAAGAGATCAGGGATTATTTTAAAAATAATATCAACGCTAATATGTCTTAAGACATATTTCTGGAGAACCTTCCGACCGGAAGTGAATGCTACCTGTACCCATTTTAAGTGTGTGCTAATTCTATAGTTTTAAACTCCAGGATGCAGAAGCATTTTTTAAATGCTTGCGCAAAGTAAACCTAAAGCCAATGAAAAGTAATTGCCCCTAATAGTGATTCAAGGAAAAGAACATATCTGTGTGCCTGGGCAGCCTTCCAGCAGACCTCTTTTCCTAGCTGAGAGAGAGATGATTTATAATACCCAAGAGTACTCGCTTTTTGCCATATTTCACTTTTGAAAATAAAGTTTTATAGAAAGAAATTTAAAAGTTATTTTTTTCCCACAGTTGTTGCCAAATTGCATAAGAATTTCACCCTGTCCTTTGTCGTTTTTTATCATGTGAAGCAAGGAGTCTAGTGCATATTCATTCTTTAAAAGGTGTGGATTCTTTGCTATTGGATTGTTCCTCATCTACTTAATAAAAATTTTGAAGTGAATTGTAACAAGTTGGAAACTTCCCATATGTAGACAGAGAGTGCGTCTCAGAGTTGGGCTGTGTGCAAAGCAGTGTCATTGGAGGTACTTTAATGCAACAAATACAAACCCGATTTGTGCAGTTTGTGATAATTATGCATAAAAGATCAGATGAACAAATCATCTCCCTCATTCTAACTTAAACCTTTACAAGGAGCATTAGTTCCAAGCCACCAGAGTGCTCTGAAATTGGTAATTTAATAAATGGTATCTTAGTACCATAAAAGAATTGGCATTTGTCCACCTGATGTGTCTGGTTTAGGGGACTGAGTTATGCCTCTGGGAGGATTTACCCTATAACATTTTAAAGACATGTTTTATACTTAATAGGTTTCTTATGTATTTTTCGGATTATTTAGCTAAGCTTTTAAGGAGCCGTTTTTAGTGCTCTCCGAGCTCATCTCTAATTAATTCAATTATGTGTGAACAGCAGTGGTTTTGTTTTCTGTTATTGGGTTCTGTCTTTTCCACATCAAAAAGTAAAAACATATGAAAAAAATTTAGGTTTTTAAAAACTCTATTCACATTATTTTGATTTCTACCAAGTAAGATCAAGTAATATGTATTGAATGCCAAAGAGGTCCATGAAAATGTACCAGGCCAATGGCATGAGAAACTGATTTTATTGAACATGAGATATATACCAAGGTCTTTACATGCATGTTCTCCCAATTAATTCTCATAAGTTTGAAAAATAGATATTGTTATCCTGGTTTAAGGGACGATAAAATCAAGGCTTCTGTAATTTGTCCAAAGTAAATACAGAAACCGAACATTATTTGAACATAATGCCTGGGGAGTTGGTGATGGACAGGGAGGCCTGGCCTGCTGCAGTTCATGGGGTCGCAAAGCGTCGGACATGACTGAGTGACTGAACTGATCTGAATGTCTGTAGTGCTTTCTACTTCTCCAAGTTGTATGTTATGGTCATTCTCTTCAGTTGCGTCCAACTCTTTGCAACCCTACCAGGCTCCTCTGTCCATGGGATTTTCCCAGCAAGAATACTGGAGTGGGTTGCCGTGCCCTTCTCCAGGGGATCTTCCTGATCCAGGGATCGAACCCACGTTTCTTATGTCTCCTGCATGGGCAGAGTGGTTCTTTACTGCTGAGCCACCTTAACTCTCCTCTCTACAGAAGAGTTCCCATTCCTCTGTTCGAATTGTTTGCAGTTCTGTTAGCCAAGAAACATTAGACCTTGCATGCATGGAATGAAAGCATTGTACCCCCCACCCCCACTATAAACTTTAAGAAGAAAAGTCTTAGATGAAAAATAGAGAATTGCTTCTCTCACCTATTTCCAATTGGCTTATCTTTGCTTATGGCAGGAAAAGAAAATGTGGCCAATGAAGTCTTCTTTCTATTTATAAAATTAGTAGTAGACTCGTGATTCACAATCGTGATAAGAGGGAGGTGTGTATCCTCATTTAGAGGATGTGTATTCAGTCCTGAAGTTTGGTAGAGTTACTCACAGCACAGCTAGCCCTCAAATGATTCTGAGGGCTAATAGGATAAGGGTTTAGCCTTTGCTTTATATCATCTCAATTATGCAAAAATATGCAATACAAAAAGGAATTTCTGAGGTCAGAAGAATAAAAGATAAAGGAAACGAGAAAAAGATGTTTTAATTATGCAAATTGCTTGAAGCTTTCTGGTACTTCTCCAAGTAGTCTTTTTTCTTTCAATTAAGTTTATAGATATTTAAGAAAGGTTGAAAAGCTTTCTACTTGGTTTAACAAAGAATTTTTCTGACTGAATAGATTTTTAGCTAAAATTTCTAATACTTGGAATTTTTTAAAGTGTCCTTTGAAATTGTTTCTTACAGGAAAGATGCTGCCAGGAGTAAGCACCAGCGCTGCTTATATATTTCAGTTTTATTATATCTGTTTGCATAAATGGAGTGTCTTTCAGATAATGCACAAATGCTTGCAATACATCCCTAATTGTCAAAGAAGCAAATATCTGAGCTTTATGGTCCCTAGAATAGCCGTTACGTGTTGTTTACACTTTCTATCACAATAAATATCAAATGTTCTGTTAAGCTTGTCTTGAGCAAACTAGAAGCCAATAAAAGCTGCTGTTGCACAGTGAAGAAATGTGAAGGCAGGCTATGCTTGAACTCAGCACCCAAATTGTGCAGTAGATTTACACACATGCATAACCTTTCTAAGCTACTTCTTTATGCAATAACTGTGTGGATAGTGCTTGTCCATTGGTAACCACGCCCACCTCTACAATGCCTCCTATATTGTGCTTGCATTACTCACTTGTGAGCCCTGAGATCAACTCATTTCTCACGTAGCTCTTCTGTTCTTCTTCATGCTGTCCACCTTTGTTACACACTTATAGGCTGTCTCCAAGAGAAATGACAGTTTCTCTGAAAGCATCTTTTGCTAGAATGCGACAATCCTAAAAATAGAATTTCAAAGTCTATGAATTATATAAATTAAAGCAAAAGTTTGCATATATTTTCTGAAGATTTAAGTTTCTGCAATATTACAAAAGCTTTTCCATCTTGGGCCTTGCCATTAATTCTAAGCTTCCTGTCATTCTACTGCAAGGCTAAATAAGAAGTCACTGGGGTAAAGATAGTGGTCTCCAACTTCTCCCTATTGTATTGAATATTTTCCCCTGCAGAACAGGAAAGGAGGGATGTCATTAGGTTGGGGGTCCTTTCACATCTCTTGTTATTACGTGTCCTTATTCCTAGTAGTGCTTGTAAATAGATACCTATATACAGATGAATATATCTATGAAGTATGTATGTGTATGTATGTATATGCATGTGTTTGTAGCTCTTTGTGCTTTTCTCATGTAGCATTTTTGTACACTGATCTGGAAAATGTAAACAATGTTTACATTGAAAAATGCTGAGTGATTTGCCTGTCAGTATTCAATTTCATAAAACATCTCTGTTTCAAACTATACTGTGGCTCAAAGTTAAATGCTTAGGAGTATCCTTCTAAAGCTTTGACAGTGTGATTTTAAAATACCTTAAGGTGAATTACATGATAGATGAGAGTGAGTCAGAGAAAGTTTCAGTTTTCATAAATGAACTCCTCTAAGGTCTTATTGCTAATAGAATCCAATATAGTTTTACATGATTACTTTCATAATTGGAGTGTCCCAAAGCAGACCCAAAATTCAATAATGAAGCTGACAAACAGTGATGGAAGGAAAGGTTTCTTTTATTCTAGATGTTTGTACATGTCAGTAACTCTTTAATTGGAAAATTGGAAGAGTCCTACTGAGTATAATGCTACAAAATCAGTTCAAAATTAAACATTCACATTTTGTAGAGTTGAATTGCATTTTCCCTGTTTGTCCTAATTAACTGTGAAAGCTGAATCTTTGCTCAGGCGAGATTTATGGGGAAAAGTCGTGAAGTTGATGAAGTAGACATAACCCAAGGAGAGTTAGACAAGCAAGTAATTCATGAGGAAATTGTATGTCTGAATAATTGGTCTCAGAAACAAATGAAGATAATTTGATAATCTTTGGGCTATTAAATCCAGGTACCTAGGTTTTAATTTTTATTTTGCCACTGACAAATTGACTCATAATAGACCATTTAATATCAGTGAATTTCTCCAACCAGAAATTCAGCAAATAGTAGCTCAAGGCCTTGGAAAAAAGATACTTCAAATGTTCACATCTTTATTGTGATAGAAGGTTGGAGGGACAGGTTTGGGCAACACTCAGATTAGTTTGTTGTGGCCCAATAACAGACTTTGCTCTCCACTAAGGTCTGTTTGTCATGGAGACTCTTTTTATTGAGGCAGTGGGACACTAATGAGGAAAGAATGGTCCTTCCTGTCAGGTAGAATCATGTCTGTGCCATTTATTAGCTGTTTAGCCTGAGATTTTTAACTTCCCTGAGATTCAGTTTTCTCATCTGTAAAAATGGGGATAATAATATCTGTGACTATGGAAGAAAATTCCCACCTAAAGAAGTTCACACTTTAGAGATAAGCAGATTGATTATTGCAAGATGGTGCAGTAAGTAATGTCACAAGAACATGTATTTGTTGCTGTGTTGATGTTCTGTGTTTTGACCTGTGGCATTGGAGAAGACTCTTGAGAGTCGCTTGGACTGCAAGGAGATCCAACCAGGCCATCCTAAAGGAGATCAGCCTGAATATTCATTGGAAGGATTGATGCTGAAGCTGAAACTCCAATACTTTGGCCACCTAATGCAAAGAACTGACTCATTTGAAAAGACCCTGATGCTGGGAAGGATTGAAGGTGGGAGGAGAAGGGGACAACAGAGGATGAGATGGTTAGATGGCATCACCAATTTGATGGACATGAGTTTGGGTAAACTCCAGGAGTTGGTGATGAACAGGGAGGCCTGGCGTGCTGAAGTCCATGGGTCGCAAAGAGTCAGACACGACTGAGAGACTGAACTGAACTGTTGTTGTTCAGTCACTCAGTCATATCCAACTCTTTGTGATCCCATGGACTGCAGCACACCAGGCTTCCCTGTCCTTCACTATTGCCCAGAATTTGCTCAAACTCATGTCCATTGAGTCGATGATCTTATCCAACCATCTCATCCTTTGTCACCCTCTTCTCCTCCCACCCTCAATCTTTCCCAGCATCAGGGTCTTTTCCAGTGAGTCAGCTCTTTGCATCAGGTGGCCACTGTATTGGAGCTTCAACTTCTGCATCAGTCCTTCCAATGAATATTCAAGGTTGATTTTCTTTAGTATTGACTGGTTTGATCTCCTTGCAGTCCAAGGGACTCTCAAGAGTCTTCGCCAGCACCACAATTTAAAAGCGTCAATTCACCAGGGCTTCCCTGGTGGCTCAAACGATAAAGAACTGTTGCTGTGGGATCCTTGGTAACCCTGGTCTATCACTCTGCTTCTTCATTCACCAGATGAAAGGGATGTAACCACCCCCTCTTGAAATCAACTAGTCCTGGTGCTTTGTTTACATAATTTTATTCAGTCCTCACAGCAATTCTATGAAATAGGTACTATTTCCATTTGATAGGTGAGGAAACTGAAGCTCAGCGAGAAGGGACTTGTCCAAGACAACATAACTAATAAGTGGCAGTGCTGTATGAACTACGAAAATTGCTTTATAGTAAAATTCTGGTGTATTAAAAGTAGGTTTTGTGTTTTTCATGCAAAAGCTGTCTCTCGTGTAACACCCTGGTAAGGTTTTGTCTGTGTAATAGCCACCTCTCGAGGTAAAACCAGAGAGTCTCTAAAGTACAGCTTTAAATAATGAAAATCACAGGCTTCCTGGCTTCTGACAGGCATGATAAATCCTGCTTTAATCATGCATTAAAAACATGTCATCTGTTTGATAAGCAGTCATCTGCTATTGCTTGACCTAGCAATGAATTAATAAAGCAAAATATGTGACAACTCAAGGCATATGTATGAAATATGTTATTCCCAAGGCATCTAAATGTGATTCTCACTCCCGACCCTGGGTGGAAAAAGGTGTTGGTTCTAAAATAGTTTATAGCAACACTAGCTCACACCTAGAAACTTAACTTAAATCTGGGAATTTTCAAAATGAAAAACCTATCAAAAAGGGAGCCCAGAGGTAGGTCCTGAAATGAGCCAAAGCTGAAAGAGATGACAGTCTTGGAAAGAATGGCCAATGGGTGCTCATCTGGTTTCCAAAAGTTCTCTGTGAAATTTAGTTTAGGAGTCTGCACCTATCTGCCCAATGACTCTGATGCACAGATCCTCTCCTGAGTCTGAGAACAGAGATTGCAGCCTCCCTACTCTGGAGCCCAGCTATTTGTAGAGGTGGGCTGTAAGAGCCAGAGGGAGAAGAAAGACAGATGCAATCATCTCCATTGCCAGCCACACAAGTTATCCCACCATTTCTTCATTGCATTGCTCCATGTCACCTGGTCTAAGATCTATGCTACCCCTCTAGCTGCATGAACACTAATGAAAGTTTTGAAATACTGTAAGCAGCAGGCTCTGAACATGTCTGGAATACTAAAGGAGAAAAGAAAGGGTCCCACTACTGGTTCATTTTGAGGTGATAAGCCACTTGTAGGAGCCAGTTCATAATAAATACTCTCTCAGTGAGCATGGTGGGCATAGAGAAGGCGTTTGAGAGAGAAATTCAGCCAAATTTCATCTCCTAAAATGCTTAGAACTTCTTGGCTAAAAGGCATTGTTTCAAGTGATTTGTTTATGTTCTGGAAAAGAAAACTGAATCTCATAAAGTAAACCAAGAATTCATGAGAAGGAAGCAGATTTTAAAACTTCTAGAATGATACATTGTTTTCTCAACTGAAAATTTAGGGACTCTTCAAATATAGTTCCAAGTCCCTACCCTGTATCAGTGGTATATAGTCAACCAGAGTACATCCAGTAGTGACCACTATATGAAAATGCGCCTGTTTTTACACACACAAAAACACTGTAAAAAAAAAAAAAAAAAAAAGATGTGAATTGAGTTTGAATGAATAATATATCATTGTGGTAAAGAGCATGTAAGTTAAAGCTTTATTTCTACCCTTTGCTTCCTGGGAACATGTAGACACCTTATTTCATCTCTCTAAACCTCCATATCCTCAAATTTTCAGAAGCATTAATTCTACCTATACCTGTGCAATTACATTGTCATAAGTACTGACAATGTAAACGAAGTACTAAGCACAGTGCTAGGGATGTATATGTATAGCCACATTGCTCAGCAGCAATATAATAGCAATGCCACTTAGAATTCACCGTGGAATCTACCATTAGCCTGGCCAATTCTTCCTTAAAACCAGGACTGGACTGCTTTTGTAAAATGAATTTATCTTTTTTTTTTTTGCAATTTTACATATTATTGAGTGGTTGAGATGAAAAAAGATAGATACACATATAAAGGACTTAGGTTTGTGCTGTCACACAGGGAATCCTCAGTAAGTATTCGCCATCATTGTGTATAGGAGTATCAGTATTATTGATATAAACTTCTGGTTGACTCAAGTTTGCTTTTTTCTTCATGTTATTTGTGTCCCTCATGTACAACCCAGGGCTTCAATCTGAGGTTTGCTTTTCCTTCCCTCTACTTTGTGCTCTGATAGCTTCTGGCTTAATCCATTTTCTCCATTACCACAAAGTCTTATCTCTTGGTGTTTTGATTATTAATGAAAGTAGAATCTCAGTAAAAAAATGTTGCTTTCCCTCAGCATATTAGAATATTCTTTGGAGTATTCATTCTAAGACCACTGCACACATCAGTCCATGAAGGAAGGAGTTGGTGGTCACACGGGGGTTTTGACAATGCATGGTCCTTGTTCTGCAGTCAGATCAATGACCCTGGGGAAAGAGTCCGTGGTCCAAGCTCCAAACTATCACTCGAGCGTGCTAGATAAAGAGACAGATTTTCAGCTTCTGTATTGGAAACTGAGTCTGGACAGTGGTGGCAATATTTATTTTTCCAGTTTCATTAGGAATTTGTCAGCAGTGGTAGCAGTATCTGATCATTTATTTGTATAAAGTAATTTTCCAGCAGTTGACATTTGTTTCTGTTTACACAACGCTTGGTTAATGGAAAAGAAGAGAAAGAAAGAAAAATGCTGAGCCACTGAACCAGGTTGGAAAGTTACCTTAGTTAAAATTTTGTCATGTTCCTGATTGTCAGAGCAGCAGGTGAAGGCTTGAAAGACTATTTTCATGATAATCAAACCTAGACAAGAATGTTCCACTCCACAGACAAATGTGACTCATTCTTAGTCTTCTAATGACACCCAGCATTTAGTCACACACTGGCACAAATTCACATCTCTTAGAATAAAGTCATTCAGATTGCATTTTGCTTCCTCTCATTTTCCCATCAATCTTGGCCCCATTCCAGAAACCACCATACTGAAGATTTCTAAATGTAGAAACATTTGCAGTTATATCTTGTAAAAGAAAAATTCTTGGAGAGACCTGATTTTACAAAAAGCTCCATCTTTTTCTCTGTGGTTTACATCAGAAATGCAAAAAAAGGGCCTAGAGAAGGGGCAAAATAGAGGTGGAGGAGACCAAGATTTGATCCCTGGATCGGGAAGATCCCCTGGAGAAGGACATGGCAACCCACTCTAGTATCCTCACCTGGGAAATCCCATAGACAGAGGAAACTGGCAGGCTACAGTCCCTGGCATCACAAAGAATCAGACATGATTGAGCAACTAACACACACACACAAACACACATCCAGATTATTATTCTAATGCTTAGAACTTACTGGACCTATGTGTATTTCATAATGTTGAGGTATGCAGAATGTCAGCTGGCGTAATCTGATGGTCAAGCCAAGGATTTAAAGCAGATAGGCTTCTTCACATATAGAAAGTATAGAAGCTGTACTAAATTTTTAAGTTTTAAATTGGGATCTGATATGGTAATGAAAATGGCATAGAGTCCATTCCTCTAGAAATTTATAGTGATGAGGCCAATCTGTGACTCTTGTTCATCTGTCCTTGCTGGAAACAATTCTAGGAAGAAGGATAGGAGTTATCATTTGTGATTCAGACAGATGAGCAGTAGGAATGCCAGAGGCAGGAAATGTGCAATTTCATGCTCATTAATTTCAGAGAGGATTTACAAATTAACCTGGCTCCAGATACAGCTCTTCCAAAAACCCCGCAGGCATCATGGAAGAGCACAGTTAGCACAGACCACTCCACAAGGTTAACCAGATGCTGGGGGCCACTGTGATCCTATTTACTCCCAAGTGAAGATCACAGGTCAGGCTCTGTGCTGGAGGCCTTCTTTGCAGATGTAAGGAAGTGACTTTGTGTCTGAAGTAAAAAGAGTTTAAGGAGATAGTGCCTTGGAAAGTGGAGCTCCCCTGGTGGCTCAGCAGTAAAGAATCCACCAGCCAAGCAGTTTCGATCCCTGGGTCAGGAAGATCCCCTGGAGAAGGAAATGGCAACCCACTCCAGTATTCTTGCCTGGGAAATCCCATGTAAAGAGGAACCTGATGGGCTACAGGTCGTAGGGTCACAAAGAGTCGGACACGACTTACTGACTAAACAAGCACCACCGTAGAAGATTCTTCTTCCATGTCCCTGCTTCAAGGTGGGATATGAGTTTTCATTTTCAGCTGTTCTTTACTAGCTAGGGGGTAGGAACTCAATGCTATTTTCTGTCTCCATTTTAAGGTGTAAATTAACTAATTATTATTATTACAATCAATCAACTTCTCCAGGTAAATCAGCCATGTTAGGACTGTTAAAGAGTTTAAAGTGGATCTGGAGAAGATGAAATTCACTTAAAACCATAGCCTTGGAGCAGTTTTCATTTTCATTTGAGGAATTCATTCCGTAAGCAGTTTGATAATTCTGGTATTTGAGGTCTAGGGATAATATTGAAGCCATTTTGCCAGCTTCTTTGTGGGCTGCCAGTGACGCAGTCAGGTGACAGCACAGATGGAGCCTCACTACCTGTGCCTTTGCTGTTGGTCAAATCAATTAAAAGAGATCTTTCCAAACTTCAGCTAGTGGTAGAGAACCCACCTGCCAGTGTAGGAGACTTAAGAGACTCAGGTTCAATCCCTGGTCAGGAAGATCCCATGGAGAAGGAAATGGCAACCCACTCCAGTATTCTTGCCTGAAGAATTTCAAGGACTGTGGAGCCTCGCAGACTACAGTCCATAGGGTCACAAGGAGTCAGACATGACTGAAGCGACTTAGCACAAAATACCAAACTTTAACGTGTGTAGAGATCATCTGGAGATTTCATTAAATGTAGGCTCTGATTGCATAGATCTGAATGAGGTCTGAGAGTCTCCATTTCTGATAAGCTCCTAGGTAATGCCAATGCCCTCATCTGTGACCCTCATTTTGAGTAACAAGGTGCTGGATAATGGAGCAGTGAAGGAGACAGATGGTCTTATAAGACAGGCCAGTAGCAATACGGGTGTATGGTTGATATTCTTTTTAGCTGTAATATTGAATTCCTGAGATGGTGATGTGACTGTGATTAATATAATTTTAGAGGACATTCTGTCATTGTGAAGAAACCACCAGACATTCGTTTTTAAAATGAATTTGTTCTGTTGAATGACTCTTTTTTTTAATGTTCAAAATCAAAAGACCTGATCCCCTTTAAGAATATAAAGTACCTAGGTGTAAGGAAACCTGCTGAGTCAAGGATAGACAATGATGCCATTCAGATGCAAAAGAAATGACCAAAGAGAGGAGGAAATAGAAGGTTGGAGAGAGGAAATCATCTCATAATAGGAAAGAGACTGTAATGGAAAAGCACACTACCTTCTGCCTCCTACCTTCAAGCTCAGATCATTCTTGCTCCCTTCTGCTTTAAACCTAGTTGTGTGGATCACTTTATCCCATTAGGGAAGGAAATGAAGTCAATTCATTCTCTAGAATTCATGCCAAAGCAATAGCGCTAAAGCCTATGTAGCACCCAGAATCCTCTGACTCTAGGGAAGATTAAGGGTGTACATTTCATTTGCCCTAGAAAAACAGGGTCATTTTAATCAGGAATTAAGAACTGTTTCAGATTGCAGAAGGATATTTGGCCATATGATTCTGTTTGCATGTCTTTAAATTATGCAGGACCCTGTGCTTGTAGTTACACCTTATTTTGATAAGTAGAGAAAGACAGAATTAAGTTCTATGATCAAAACCTTGTGACAGCCAGCCCTCAGGAAATCTTGTTTAAATTTTAGAGTAAGCCATCAAACCAGCAAGGCAGCAAACTGAACTAGAGGTCTGATGTCAAAAAGAGAGAAATATATTATCTCTGGCTGCTTTTTGGCTCCATTGTCAATCTCGGTTTCTACTACAAAACTGACAATGGAGCCAAAAAACAACCAGAGATGAAGTGCAAATAAATAAATGCAGCTCTGTGCAATGTACTCCCATTTTATAACAAGGATGAGCTGCACTGTCTTAGGGCCACAGTTTATCAACTGTTTTCAAGAGTAAAGACGCTTCTTTGTCACGAATATATGTTGAATTTTATCAAATGCTTTTTCTGAATCTTTTGTGATAGTAGTTCTCTTTATCTCCTTCATTCTGTGAAATTTTCTAAATTGCAGTAACTGATTTTCAAATGTTAACAATGTAACAATGTATGCCTATTTAATATAACCCAATTGAATGTGATGAATTATTTCTTTAAAAAAATTTTTTATAGATTTGTGTGTGTGTATGTGTTAGTCACTCAGACATATCTGACCCTTTGTGATCCCCTGGACTATAGCCCACCAGGCTCCTCTGTCCATAGGATTCTCCAGGCAAGAATACTGGAGTGGGTTGCCATTCCCTTCTCCCAGGGATCTTCCCAACCCAGGCATCGAACCCAGGTCTCCTGCATTAGCAGGCAGATTCTTTGCTATCTGAGGCACCAGGCAAATTTTTAAAATATGTTTTGTTAGCTTTTTTTTTTTTTTTTGTCCTGTTTTAGATGCATGGTGCTGTAATTTTTCTTCCTTATACTATTTAATCTTTTCTATCAAGACCATGTTGATTAAACTTTAAAAAAGAGAAAGAGAGAAACAGCCAACCTGTAATATATTCCTGCTGGGCTGGAGTAAGATGTTCACAGAACCCCAATACTGAAAAGATTATGGTTCCACACCACACAAAACTTCCAGGTTAATTGGCAATTTACATTGCTTGTTTCTTGATTTTTCTGATTGCAAAATTCTGCATTAATTCATCACAGTGTAGCTTCCTTTCTCCTCCTGTTCCCACCTCCACCAGTACTGTAAGCCCTTGCCTATTTCTCTCCTCAGCTAATGAAGCACATGCTCCAGTCTCAATCCTGGGAAGTAATAAGGATTCCTCCCTCACGATTCTACTTAAAGTCTCATTGTCTTATATCCACTTTCTTAGTTTGCACATGTACTGTGCTTAGTCGCTCAGTTGTATTCAACTCTTTGAGACCCCATGGACTGTAGCCCACCAGGCTCCTCTGTCCATGGGATTCTCCAGGCAAGAATACTGGAGTGGATTGCCATGCCCTCTTCCAGGGGATATTCCCAACCCAGGGATCGAACCCAGGTCTCCCACATTGCAGGCGGATTTTTTACTGTCTGAGCTACCAAGGAAGCCCAAGAATACTGGAGTGGGTACCCTATCCCTTTCCCAGGGGAACTTCCTGACCCAGGAATCAAACCGAGGTCTCCTGCATTGCAGGAAGATTCTTTATCTGCCGAGCTACCCGGGAAGCGCTTGCACATAGTAGGCACTAAAATTTGTGAAATGTAATCGAATTCTATGGACACACTATTTCCTTCACAGTGGAAGTCATGTTGTTCAATCACGGAAAACAGTTTAACAATGTACGTGCACATTGTGGCATGAGCTGGCTGTCTCCCTGCTGCTAGGAAATGGTCATAATGTGTAATTGCACAAAATGCCTCTTTTTTTTTCCTAATCAAGAAGTTGAGGGATCTGCTGGCTTAGCAGGTGCCTCGATTGGGCGTAATTAGTTGTTAGAAATTGTTTAGCATAGGCTGATTAGTCTCAGCCAAAGGAAATTAATTTTTTTTTTCAACAAAGCCCTGAACCCAGCTAGAGATTCTTGAAACCGTAGTCATATCTGTTTCCTCTGGGAAGAAGCCCAGACTCAGAATGGGAGAGGTAGAAGATGGAGACAAGGACTAGCCTGATTACACACGGGTGATATTTGATGCTAGGCAACCGTTCAAAGTTACAAGAACATGAGGGGACATGAGTCCATTCCTCAAGATGGGATTCTCCCAGCTCCAACCTGAGCTTTGGTCATGATGCAGAATGAAGCCCTGCTTCTTGGGTGCCTGCTGTTTGCTTGCCAAGTTTGTAAATACCAGCTTCACTTGGAACATGTAATCAAAACAAATGATCTGTGTTTGCCCCTCCTGTGTTTAGTACATAAGGAGACTGGTCGAATTAGGAGGAATGGGAGGGACAGATGGTCCTCCCATTGTTCAACTTCTGTTTTAAGTATATGCTTGATTAAGCCCTTTCTGTCTCTGTTGCAGTGTCCATTCTCCATTTAATGGAGGGCATTTTTCCTAGCCTCTTGGGGTGTCACCATAAAGGGGACCCATGCTGTTTCTTGTTATGACCAGTGACAGTGGGCAGCCATCATATGTGACAGTGATTATCTAGCTGCTATGATGTCATTTTAAAAGGCCGACAGTTCTGATTCCCTGTGATGCCCTTGATGATTACTTGCCACGTTGACTCACTTGCTGAATGCCTCCTTTGTCCTGTAGTGACTTTCCATAAGGATCCCTTGTTAATAACCATAAAGTCAAGGTGGGGAGTCTGGTATAAAAACTGGAATTCTTTTGTTTAAAGGCATTATGTTAAAGGTTACTCAATAAATCTTCTGTAGTCTGAATGGAAATTAAAGGAAATATATTTCAATATTATTTATATAAATAGTCACAAATTTTGAACATGCAATAAGGCAATACTTAATAACTAGTAGATGGTGATATGGCTTTAAAACGAATAGGTGTAAATCTAGAAAAAGAAATCAGAGCGAGGAGGGAGGTTAGTTAATAACAAGTGTTTGACTTTCTCCAGGTTGCTTGTTTACAATAAATGCTCTAATTTGAAAAGTTAAACACAAGTTACTTGTCTATCAGCAAATGTTTAATGAATGCATACTATGGGATGCGCACTGTCCTAGAACTATCTATAGATTGACTCCTTTTTTGTTATTTCACCTATTTTTTAGTCCACTTATGGAATTAGTTGGAACTTGAAAGCCTATTTAGTGTCTTCCGGATAAACGAAAAGTATTAACATAGATCTTGTAATTAACTGAAACTTCTGAGCCCTTTACTGAGCAACAGTGAATTAATTGTATTGGCATTTATTTTATTTTTTACATTTTAAATGGAAATATAGTTGATTTACAGTGTTGCTCTAATTTCTGTTGTACAGCCAGGTGACTCATTTATAAACATATGAACATTCTTATTTTATATTCTTTTCCATTATGGTTTATCCCAGGAGACTGGATATGGTTCCCTGTGCTATACAGTAAGATCTTATTGTTTATCCGTTCTAAATGTAATAACCCCAAACTCCCAGTCCGTCTCTCTATTCCCCCGCATTGGCAACCACAAGTCTGTGAGTCTACTTCTGTTTTGTAGATAGGCTCATTTGTGTCCTATCTTAGATTCCACAAAGGTGATATCAGATTATATTTATCTTTGTTTGACTTCACTCTGTATGAAAATTTCCAGGTCCATCCTCATCTCTGCAAATGGCACTATTTCTTTTCTTTTTATGGCTGAGTAATATTCCATTGTATTTGGTTTGTGCAAAAGTAATTGCGGTTTTGCATTGTTGAACTTTGCTGTTTGATATTACAATCCATTCTTAAATGTGGTTATATTATACATCCTTTTAATGTGCACTTCTTGCTTATGTTTTTGTGCTAATGACTTATTAAACTATGGAAATGATGTTAGACAAAAAAAATTTTTTTCTCTTATCTTGTACAACAACAACAAACCATTTCTTGATTGAATTGTGACATGCAATGAAAAATGGATTTTACAGAACAACTGGCAATGATTAGCTCAATGGATGGACCAAGAAGAAGCACTTCTGAAAGCCAAACTTGCACCAAAAAAAAGGTCATGGTCACTATTCGGTGATCTGCTGCCAGTCTGATCCACTGCAGCGTTCTGAATCCCGGCAAAACCATTACATCTGAGAAGTATACTCAGCAAATCAGTTGGATGCACCAAAAACTGCAATGCCTGCAGCCAGAATTGGTTAACAGAATGGGCCCAATTCTTCTCCACTATAGTGCCCAACTGCACGTCACGCAAGCAACCCTTCAAAAGTTGAACAAATTAGTCTACGATGGTTCGCCTATTCGACTATATTCACCTGACCTCTTGGCAACTGACTACCACTTCTTCTAGCATCTTGACAGCATTTGGCAGGGAAAATGCTTCCACAGCCAGCAAGAGGCAGAAAATGCTTTCCAAGAGTTCTGGAATGCCAGGACACCGATTTTTACACTATAAGAATAGGCAAACTTATTTCTCTTCAGCAAAAATGTTTTGATTGTAATGGTTCCTATTTTGATTAATAAATATGTGTTCGAACCTAGTACTAATGATTTAAAATTCACAGTCTGAAGCCACAGTTACATTTGTACCAACCTAATATTACGGAGGCATCAGCCACTGATTCATTCAATGTCTTCCCTCCATTTTTATTTTCAAAGTTTGAGTCAAGATTTGACTTGGAATAAATCACATCAAGAGAACTGATGCCCATTCTCTGATGGGTAGGTTTTTATAAAAGACCTATGCTACCTCCTAGGGGTTTAAATTCAACAGATGTTCCTAGGAAAAGTTTCTTTAAAAATAAATGTTAAAAGGTGCCATGCTGCTCTGTTGCTGTGCTCACCTTAGCTCTCCTGATGAAGGTTGCCAAGATTCTGCCTCATTAGGAATTATTGCCTTCATCCTGACTGACTTCAGAAACCTATTCTTAGATAATATCGAACTTATTTTGGTCTGATCCTTCAACCAGTGCAAATTTTGGCTTCTGGGTAATTGTTTACTTCCATCTGCGCTCAGTAAGGACGGTCTTAACACGAGTGCGGTCAGGGGCTGGGGAATGGATTAGCAGAGGCTGGCCAGGTGGCCATCTATAATTCAGCTTCAACCTTTTAAGGGTGTGCATAACTAGACTATTTCAGCTCTAAATCAAGGAAATGGTTCTCCAATATAAGTAAGAAAACAGTTTTGCCAGGGTTGACTACTCCTATGATGCAAACTAGGTAAATTTCTAAAGACATGGTTCCTTAAAATAGAGCATCAAATACAAAGCACCCCAGAGTCTCCTGGTCAGATCTCTTACCGCCCTGTAAGAAAATCCAACACTGGATTCAACTCAAGACTTTAATTGGCTAGAGTCTAGACAAATTGAAAACTTGAGAAAGCCTTTAGGCTTCCAAGATGCTGTCCCTGAAACTGATTGCTGTGATCTGTATCTCCTGACTCAGTGCTCTGTAATCAAATACATGGTTTCAAAGCTTTAGATAATAAAAAGAAGTACATTTTTAACTTGGTTTTATAAAGAATCCAGGTTTTAGCATATAGTAAGTTTGGTTAAGCATATGGCCTGGTTATTAAATCAATATTGTGAGAAAAGAGTTCAGATACTCAGGTGGGCATGGAATGGCAAAGACTTTTGTAATATAAGGCAGGCATTTTGTTTTGTGGTTTGGGTTTATCCTCAAAATCGCACTTACAAAGAGAAGAGTCAGAGACCTAGGATATTGCTTCATAAGCAAAAGTGATACTGTTGATTGTACTGGTATCTGAACGTTGGTAGTTTGTCTTTATGGTTGGAAGAATATAAAGAATTGTGTGACAAATGGAATATAAACATGAAACAGCATGACTGCCATTTTTTAAGTTAATTGCAGCTTACAGTAGTGTTAATCTTTCCTTTTTGTCATTGCTTACAAAGACCTTATTAGTTTTATGAAGAAATCATGAATCATTTCAACCAGAAGTACATCCTAAAGAGGAATTGAGTTCCTCAGTTTTGCAACATGAACTATAGTTGGGAGAGTTAATGTTTTCAGATGATAAAAGCTTGTTGCTGAATTAAATCCTTGTTATATTTAATAGTTTGCATATCTAATATAATGATATTTTTAATCCTTTAATGATTTCTTGTTACAACAACAACAAAGCAACCCGATAGTATGGCCAGAAGTAACCTTTGGGTCATCTAGCTTGAGTAGAGCTACTAGGCAATTATTGTACATTATATCTGCTCAGGCTGTGTACATTCTATGCTTGAAAATGTTTAATGTCACTCAGACATCTCTTTTACTCTATACAAATGTCCTATGCCAACTAAAAAGAATATTTCCTTTCTATTTCACCCTAATATTTGCCATCCTGAATCATTATTCCTATATTCCAAGTCAGACTAAATCTCTTCCTAGATTAAACAAAATCATTTTACTGAGAATCTGATGGATCCATCACTTGTATGGTTTTTTCACCTAGTGTTTTGCTCATTCAGCTTCTTGACTAACTGTCACAGATCCACTGAGCTTTAGTCTTTCTGTCTCTTCAGTTGCTCTTTCTCTGGTTCTCCAAGTTATTTTCATCTCTTTCTAAGAGGGCAAACCAGCTCATTGCAATATGTGTCTTCTTTTCCCAAACCATCTTTCCCTCTCTATTCTTAACCTAGCTTCTGTGGTCTTACCCTGAATGTCCCTTTCCCTTTATTTTCCACTGGATGCCCATTCATACTTTCAGTAGGAACCCACTAATTCTGTGTGTCTTTATTCCCCTGCAATACTAATATTCTGTCATCTGCTTCTCTGAAATATAATATTTCTTTTCCTTTCCTTTGTTCTACTAGCTTATTCTTAGTGCCCATTGAGCCATTTTATTCCTTCCTTGTCTTCCTGTTACCGATATTCATGGATATTTATTTATCAATGAATATAGGTGACAGGCAAATTATCTGTGTACTCTTTTTACAAACTTCTTACCATTCTATGCCTTCATGTGCATTATTGCTTTATCCTGACAATCCTCAGAGATGGGTGCGAACGCATATCCCTCTTTCATAGGGGAGGAAACTGATGTTCAGAGCATATTTAAATGACTTGACCAAGTCCCACGGCTAAACCCAGGTTAGGACCCAGGTCTACAGACTCTTTCTACCATACCATACCATCTGTCTCTGGCAGAAGGATTGCAGTCCATTGAAAGACCTTCACTACAGTAGAAGCTGGATGGAAATTAACCAAAGCCTTCATTGTACCTTTGCAGATGAGAGTCCCTACACTAAATCCGCCAGCCAGACAAAGCCGCCTGATGGAGCATTGGCTGTGAGGAGACAGAGCATCCCAGGTTAGACCAGACTGTTGGATTTTTCAGCTGTTTTACTTTTGATCCCTGTTATTTGGTGACCTGAATAGTTCCAACTTGGTTTAAAAAAAAAAAAAAGGCAATGCTATCTCATAGAATGGAGACTGCATTCTATACAACTTGTTCAAATAACATTCATGAAAGCAAGATTCTGGAAAAGCTTGCCAACTTGTGAAAATTGATCTTGTGTGCAAATCCTTTGTAAAATGACTTGAATTTATATCAGCTCTCACTCATTGACTTACTTTCACCTCTGTTTTCAGGGAATGATTCTCACAGCAGCATCTATCCCTTTACTAAGGCAAACCCAGCAGAACAAAGTGGTTCAAAATTGCTGTGGCAGATCATATATATGCTGAATAACAAATTACTCCTTTCTTCTTGTCTCTTTGAACTTGGATTTACTTCCACTGAGCAATTCTTGTAAAATTCTGGGACTTCGTTTCTTTAGGAAGCTGTGATGAGGTTTCTTGTAATACAATATATAATACCTTTTTTCCTCCACAAAACATTTTGAAGAAATATCTTCAATGTCTTTACCTCCAAACTTCCATAGTTTGAAATTTTGAATTCGTGAATGACATACATTCTAAAATAAAATGTAGGACGGAAATTGAAAATATTATTCAATCTTTATCTGAATTAGGTGATTCATGGAAAACCTCTTATGGTAGCAACTGTCCTTAAGAGAAGTGTTAAAAACATAAGTACATTTAGTATCAAAAGTATAGTACATTTAGTATCAAAAATAATGCCTGTCTGTATTAATTACAAGTAAATTGAGTACAGCTAAAGTTTAGTGGCAGGATTTTAGAGTGCAGTAGTTTGACAACTCAAGATAAAACAAAGCAGTGTTTCGAACATTAAATTGGATGCTTTGGCAAATCTGTCAGTAAAGGGAGAACTTTCTACTTGAGCAAAGAGCCAGACAAGTCCAGTTTCTTCCCTGTTAATGATTATTATTTATAAGAATTACATGTGGTTATTTTTTCTTATTATGAAGACTGATTTATTATGAAAGTACGTGTCTTATAAAGAGGCATATTGTGAATGATCCATATCCTTGTTTGTGTGCTTTGAAGATTCTAAAGTAATTTGAAACATCTAATTATATGGCTTCACCCAGTGCTGAGATTTCTTCTATTCCAACCTACAAAATTTCATTCTTAGTGCTAGTCATGTTTAGAAAAACTACTGCAATCAGCTATAGGCCATCTTCTCTGCTTTCTCCTTGTCAGCAATAAGGAAGTCCTGAAAGTTTGAAATTTAAGAATGCCAGTTATCCATCACTTCCTTTTCGGCTTCTCTAATTAGATGGTACTCAGTAATCCTCTGCTGGAAGGAATAAAGAGACTTCCCACTGTCCTTTCCACTTTATATGGTACTAAACAAAAGCACTGACTGTGTGTATGTGTGCTTGGTCATTCGGCTGTGTCTGACTCTTTGTGATCCCATGGACTGTAGCCCGTCAGGCTTATCTGTTCATGGGATTCTCTGGGCTGGAATGCTGGAGTGGGTAGCCATTCCCTTCTCCAGGGGGTCTTCCAGAGACAGGGATGAAACCAGGCTCTCCTGCATTGCAGGTGGATTCTTTACCATCCAAGCCACAAGGGAAGCCCTGAACTAGTCTCATATTTTCCTTTCATGGGTTTTCCAGTGTTACATACTAAATTACAACACAGGTTTATGGGCCAGGCTTTACCTTAAAATTGGTAAGTAGTTTTTAAAGTTACATGTTAGGTACACAGAAGTTGTTAATTACAATCCTTAGTGCATGACACACAGTGATTCTTCGTAATAGATTTTTTTTTCCTTTTGTTCTTCCTTATGTCAGGTTTTTTTTTAATTGGTAGGTTTTTTTGTTTGTTTGTTTTTATTTTCTGGCTGTACCACACAGCACATGGGATCTTAGTTCCCCAACCTGGGATGGAACCTATACCTTCTGCATTGGAAGCACAGAGTCTAAACCACTGGACTCCCTAGGGAAGTCCCTTATATCAATCTTAAAGTCACTGAAATCAAGGAACCTTTTTTTTTTTTTAGTAGCATCAGGGGTTATTTTCCTGGAGTTTGAATATGAACAAACACACTTTTGTTCTTTCTTAAAAGGTATCAGCCAAAAGGGTTGGATGTCTTCAACATCCTCTTAATTATTTAGAACAGTTCAAAAGAAAAGGGAGTTCACCAGCCAGAAGGCTAAGAAACCAAAGTGGTTAATAGGTGATTATGACTTCCTGTTACATCTTAAGGAGAAAATTTAGGAACTTCTTGGAAACTGCTTCTTGACTGAGTTCTGACAATTGGAGTTCTAAACTTTTACTGTCTTACTTAAAAATACTTGTTAATTCTTGTTCTCGTGAGAGAGAGAGACTGCAAAAGAGAGAAATGCACAGAGACCTGGAAAATGCACCCTCTTGATCATTTGCTGGAAGAAAATCCCAAGATGTCCTCCTGATAAATTAAGGTCAACAGAGCACAGTGCAAGTTTACAGCCTTTGTTCTGTGCTCACCTCCCAACCTTACTTCCCTCAAGAGTATCATTACCACCCTAGTGGCAAGGAAAGATGTGTCTAGACAAAAAATGTACCAGCGAACTGAAAGAGACCTTTAAAGAGGCTTGGATCCCCTACTAGCCCCTGGATCTTCTCAGTAAAAGGCATTTCTCAGGGCAAGTGCAGTCCTGTGGCCATTTTGGTGCCCCAGTTGCTAGGGAGTAAGCAAACACTCAGAAGCTGAAACTGTAAAGGAACTGTGGCTTTTCCTCACATTTCTTCCCAGTGAGCCAATGATGGTGATTGAATTTAGCCATTCATGTGAGCACTCTCTCTGATGGAGAGGCTGGAGGAAGAGAATAAGGTAGTAGAAAGCATATTAAAGTTCTTTATAAAAGTTTTTATGAAAGATTAAGCGGTTCTTTTAAACTAATTCTATAGAAACCGAATGCTTCCTGGAATAAATATTTGTACACATACACATAGAGAAGATTTCTTAACATTGGTTCCACTATTCCCATGGCATAATAAAGGGTAACTTTTCATAATTCTGACCCAGAGAAGTAACCTTGAATGTTAACAGAAATATAGTTTGTTTTTCATTCATATCAAAATTCACTACTGCTGTCTAAACTCAAAATTGTTACAGCAATTATTTTATAATCACGTCAAATATGTGTCTTTCATTAAATGACAATTCGAACTGTAAATCCTTTCATCCCTCTGCTATCTCTTCTCAAAAAAGAGAATAGATTAAACATCTCTTAGGAGCAAAATGCATTTGCTTTGGATAAAGGGGAAATGCATTTTTCATGTTATTTGGGAACTTGTCATTTTAATCATGTCTCTTATGGCATAATGAGTAAAAAAAGATTTTTTTGGTCTTTCATAAGGTTTTATAAAATTTTTAGTAATGATAATAGTGGAAAAGAAATGACATTACTGTCTCTATGACACTAAAGTTTAAATTTAGATTAAAAATTTAACATTCTGTTAAAAAAATTTTAACCTTATTTCTACTCATATTCTTTTTCAAAGAGAAGATAAGTATTTTGAACTAGCAGATTCTATTCCACATCTATGGTTATTTAAAAAAATCTGTCAGTCTAATCTTCCTTTGTTTGAAAGATTACTGGTGAATCAAAGTTTGACCACATGGAGGGTTTGTCCAAATTATTGCAACCTCTCGTTTTAACACATTTTACAATAATTTGTGGCTTATTTAATCATGTCTATCTAATGTTCATGAAAAGACAGGATACCACACTAGACCTGAAAGCCTAAAGTTAATATATTATTTATTTGATTGACCTCCTTTTTCCAGGTAGGATGGCTTTCTTTGCTTATTTTTTTCATGGCAAAGACTTTGGGCAATTCACAAAAGCAGGAAGAAGTCAAGGGTTCATATCTACTGCACTTACAAACTCTTGATGCCCCAGGAAAATTATCTTAACTCTGTAGCCAAAATGAGACCTCAAAATTTTGTGTGAGAATTTTTTTGTCTCCTAGAGTATGAGAAAAGACATTTATCAATTTGGTCATAATAGGATAAAGATGATATATCTTTCTTGTATCTCACATTTGAGTATTTGCAGAGGGTATACAGACTGAGAGTCTGAAATGTTAATCAGCCCAAGATGTGTACACATACACTGTTTCGAATATATCCAGGAAGTATCGCTGCTGCTGCTGCTGCTGCTGCTGCTGCTAAGTCGCTTCAGTCGTGTCTGACTGTGCGACCCCATAGACGGCAGCCCACCAGGCTCCCCCGTCCCTGGGATTCTCCAGGCAAGAACACTGGAATGGGTTGCCATTTCCTCCTCCAATGCATGAAGGTGAAAAGTGAAAGTGAAGTCGCTCAGTCGTGTCTGACTCTTAGCGACCCCATGGACTGCAGCCTACCAGGCTCCTCCGTCCATAGGATTCTCCAGGCAAGAGTACTGGAGTGGGGCGCCATTGCCTTCTCCAAGGAAGCATCAACACCTACTGAAAAATCAAAGTGTAGAAAATAATACAGTGCCCTTGGCCCCACACACAGAAGCTGGCAACCTCGAATTAAGAGGGAAGGACAGGAATTTTTTAAGTTCTGCCCTCTCTGTTCAGCATTTTCCTCTTTGTTAACATACAATTTGACGCTTCATTGGTCTAAATTTTCATTATTAGAGCAGATATATAGAGTGACATTTACACTAGGATTTTATGGCTCTAATACTGTTCAGGTGGGTGAAGGGCATTTCCTCTGATTTTCAGGCCTAGTTTTCTGTCTAGTTCCACCATTGAGCCGCTCCAAGAAATGGAGCATGTCTCACTAATGGGAAACCAGTCAGTTGACTCAAGCAAGTGTGTCATGTCATACAAAGCATGGTGCTGCACAGTACATATGCCCATCAAATGGTCACATTGTACACTTTAAATGGTTTATGGCTTTGTCAGTTACATCTCAATAAAACCAAGGGAATGAGGTATTTGCAATGTACACTCAATGCAAAAAAAAAAGAGAGAGAGAGAAATGTCTCGGTGTGTGTGTGTGTGTGCATGAAGGATATCAAGGAGTGAGTGCTTTACAGTGTTCCTACAGCTCTCATACAATTTTAAAATTATTTCAAAAATTAAAACTTAAAGGAAAAAAAGGCATGAGGGACTTCCCTGGCTATCCTGTAGTTAAGACTCTGTACTTTCACTAAGGGGGCATGAGTTTGATCCCTGATTGGCAGACTGTTAATAAGATCCTGCATGCCACACAGCATAACCAAAAAAGAAATTAATGATAAATAAATAAATTATTTTTAAAAATGGTGCTAGGGTGCTGCAGATGTTGCCCAAAGATGCTGAGTCAAACTCTGCTCTTAGTGAGGGGATCACCCATATGGGAATATGCCAAGAGGCAAGCTCCTCAGCTTCTCAGTCAGGCTGTCCCCAAATCCTCCAAGACATCCCAGTGGGCCCAAGTGAGGACTGTGGGGACCGCAGTATAGAGAGTGTCCTGCCAGAGCAGCATCAAGACCAAACTCAAAACAGTGATACACGTGTTGTAATTACTGAATATTTAAGAAATTGTCAAGGCTATATCACTTCTTTAGAGACAACTTTCTAAGATCATCAAATCAAGACTCTTGGCAGCATTACAAATATGTCGGAGATTCTGCTCGTGCCTCCGTTTATTTAATTTTCCATAGTACTTATCACTATCTGAAACTGACTGATACATTTATTTTTTTCTCATTCTCACACTAAAACGTAAGATACCCTCGGTCAGGTTCTTTATATGTCCTGTTTACTACTATTGTCTCCAGCTCATAGAGCAGTGCTTAGCAAATAGTAAGCAATTGTGGAATTAATGAGCAGGCAAAGATCAGCAGGAAGGTTTTCCTTGTGCTGAGTTGGTTACCTCACGACTAATATACTTTGCTACCAAAAAAAAAAAAAATTCAACCTAGTCTCCATTTACCGTGTATTTTCTGATTCATCATACACCAAGCAACAGCTATTCACCCAGGCCTTGGGGCTGCACCAAATATGGCATTTCTAAGGAAGTCATCTGCTGCCTAAGACTAACGAATGAAATATAGGTCAGTTAGAAGCTAGAGAATTTTAGAGACCAAAGATCTTGCCTCAGTCTCATTTGTTCCTGTTTGAACAGAAAATGTCCCTGCAATCCTCTAACACCTAAAGAGAATATTTAAGCCCAATTTAACAGTGAAATTGACAAGATGAGACTGATTCATTTGAGATTGCATGCTGCTATAGAAAAAAGGCCAAAAAATATGTGAAAATAACTGAAGTCTATAAATAGAGTGATGCAAAGCAAAACTTATTACTTCTCATGGCAGGTACACATGAAGGATTTTCCCCCAGAGAGCTGATCCACTTTGCTCTGTGGCTGGTGGTACATACTGAGTTTTCAAATTGCGCTGGGCAAAAAATGAGCAGCTTGATTTGTGTGTTCAGCACTGCGGCTTTCATTTGCAATTCAAAGAAATGACAGTCTATTATGTTCGAACCTCTCTCCCGCCTTCGTAAACACGGGTGAAATATAATGAAGTGGTACATCAGCAGCAAATGATTTTTAAACAATCATTCTTCCAGCCTGCAATTTACTGTAAATGATGTGTAATGAATTAGTCCTGTGCTTGGATCTTCCCCGAGTCCCCCTGTGTTACAGAAGTGGTAACTGTTGGTCAATGTCGTGCTCTGGGTACACACAGTAATCAGAGTGAGTCTGACGAGCCAGCACAACCTCCAGTGTCTGAAAACATTTTACCAGGAGCCTCAAGGAGATGTACACAAGGAGAAAGTCTTTTCTGTCTCCTAGGCACTGAAGAAAAATGAATTCTCCTGCTCTCCAAGTTAGGGAGACCTTCTATTCGGGGGTTTTTAAACTAAGTTGCTTGAGAGAGTTAGACTGGGAGGATAAAATAGATAGCCAGCAAAGACTTACTATATAGCACAGGGAATGCTCCTCAGTAATCTCTAATAATCTATATGTGTAAACAATCTGAAATAGAATGAATATATGTATATGTATAACTCAATCACCTATGTTGTACACCTGTGTTGTAACACAACATTAAACCAACTGAGAGAGAGAGAAAAGAAAGTTGTGTGGATTGATTGACACTAGGGAAAGAAATTATATATATATATATATATATATATATATATATATATTTTGCCCCCCGCTGGCTGCACTGTGCACTCTTTAGGGAATCTCAGTTCCCTGAGCAGGGGTCGCCTCATGCTCCCTGCAGGGGGAGTGTGGAATCTTAACCACTGGACTATCAGGGAAGTCCCTGCACTAGGGAAATAGAAGGACCGTCTTACATAGTTTACTATAGAACAGAAAGCATCCGGGCCTGTTAATACCCCCTTCTTATCCATCAGGCTGACATGACTGAGAACAACTTCCCAGTTTCAGTCACTCCCGTGTTGTCTTCCCGTTTGTTATCTATCTGTGTTCTACCTTGACTATAATTAACATGATTTTAAGTGAGTGTAACTTGATCCACTTTTTCCCTTAGCTTTATGATGTTCAGTTTGATATGCTAACTGCATTTTTCTAATATCAGTTTTAAATTAGTCTTCACTGGCGGTTAGCTGCTTTAGTTTCTCCTCTGCAGGAAGGTGAATCAGCTGTGCAGATACACGTGTCCCCCTCTTTTTGGGATTTCCTTCCTGTTTAGGTCACCACAGAGCATTGAATAGAGTTCTGTGTGCTATACAGTAGGTTCTCATTAATTCTCTAGTTTATATATAGTGTCAATAGTGCATATGTGTCAGTCCCAATCTCTCGATTCCTCCTACTTCCCTCCTTTCCCTGCTTGGGATCTTGTTCTCTGTGTCTGTGTCTCTATTTCTGATTTGCAAGTAGGTTCATCAGTATCATTTTTCTGGATTCCACATATATGCATTAAAATAAAAGATTTGTTTTCCTTTTTCTGACATACTTCATTGTGTATGACACACTCTAGGTCCATGCACGTCTCTGCAAACTTGTTTTTTTAAAGGTTTATTTGTTCCCTCAAATACATCCATCAATATGTATATACAATATCCTTCGGGAAACTCTGGCTTGGAGTGAGATTCTTCTCCAAATAAATGACATTGAGAACCCCAGTTTGTCAGTATATTGATGAGTGGTTGTTGATTTATAGTGCAACAATGGGGCATTTGGACGGGAGTGGAAGGCATATGGGGCTTTTGCTATAAAATGACAAGAAATACTGATAGAGAGGAGATTGAATAATATTAACCCAAACCCTAGGGAATAACGCGAATGCAGTGATCACAAGAGTAACCTAATCTAGAAAGAGAGAATGAAGGAAACCACAGATAATTAGAAAAATACTTGTTATCATTCATTTCATGCCATGCTGCAGGTATGGATCTAACCATTTATCAAATGTTACATTTATTCTACAACATCCCCAGGAATTTTCTTCATTTCCCTCGTAATAGATGAGGAAGCAAGTTCAGAGAGCTAAACTAACATGGCCAAGGTCACAGGGCTAGAAAGTAGCGGATCAAATAAAATCTTATCCAAAATTCATTTAGATAACAATGAATTTCCACCAGAGTCCTGAGCAGTGAGCAAAAAGAGAAGGGGATGATGAGAATTCTTAATGAAAATGAGGTGAAAAGACTTTGACTCTTAGTGGCCGCTCTGCTTCCAAGTAACATAAGAAAATGTCAGGTGAGCAGGCGCCTTGGGTAGGAGTGGGCTCTGCCTGTCCAAGTTGCAGAATCCATTTCAGTCATCACTGATAGTCCCGTGATTACAGTTGGGTCAGCAAGTAGAGGCAAAGGTCACGCCATTGTCTCTCTAAGTAACTGAGGGCTAGCAGAAACTGAGGAGGCAAACTGATACTATGCCGTAGGCTGTGCTGTAATTTATTCTATACATTTGTGATTTTCAAGGAAAGAAATTGAAATTGGCCAAGCAGGCTTTTAAATACTTGTTTTTAAGCTAGTAGCACCATGACTCTCTGCTTCATGTTTCCCTTCTAAAACTTTAGGATAACACAAAGTTTTAAGACAGCACTGAATGGGTGAAATGAGTCACTTTGTTCTGCAGCAGAGCATTTCATCTTGCGAAGAGATTTCTAAAATCAGATCATATATATCTCCCATTATCTGATTCAGTGAGTTAAGAATGACTCTGAGCCATGGGCTCAGTATGTACATTTTCAGTTCTCTTATTATTAAACATCCTTGCACATTTCTAAGGACTCTTACTGAGCTAGGTGGTAAACTGATATTATTTCTGCTTTGAAATTGGGAAGGGGAGGAATACTTGATAGCACCTGGCAGATCTTTTTCTCTTTAGAAGTTTGATTGCACCATTGGTGCTTTGCTGCCTTCTACATAGAATGTAAACTGCTTATGCTTTGATTCCGTGCATTTCACCCTTGCCTATTTCACGGTATCACTTTTTTTCTTTCCCTCCAGCCAATCTTTTACTTGCTCCCTAAGTCCATTTTAACTAAATGATCGTCTCTTATTTTTTTGTATGTGTCTGGTAGTGTTCCGGAAGCTCGCAATATCCTACATGCTTCTGTCCTTCTGGAGTTGGCCTGCTAGTGGGGGAGACAGACACTCAACATTCACTGCCTAACATAAGATCAGGCTGTGCTAGGTGCAATAACGTAAAATACTAGTACAGTAAATCCCCCACATACACACAGGTTCCATTTGAAAGTCCATTTTGTTCATAAGTCCAACAAAGCTAACCTAGGTATCCAACTAACAGGCATATAGTACTTACATAATAAGTTTATAATACTTTTCACACAAATAATATATAGAAAACACACATGCACAAAGCATAATGAAAGCATTTTTAATCTTACAGTTCAGTGCCTTGAAGAGTACAGTAGTACTATACAACAGCTGGCATACAGGGGCTGGTACTGATGAACAGGCAAGAAGAGTTACTGCCTGGAGGAGGGAGATGAGGTGGGAGATGGCAGAGCTGAAGGACTGTCAACAATAGGAGACGGAGAGCAAGCTGCAACATCACCCATGCCTGACACCGATGGAACACACATTCACATCTTTGAAAGTTCGAAACTTGAAGATTCGTATGTAGGGGACTTACTGTGTAAGGGGGCTTCCCTTGTAGCTCAGCTGGTAAAGAATCCGCCTGCAATGCAGGAGACCCCAGTTCAATTCCTGGGTCAGGAAGATGCCCTGGAGAAGGGATAGTCTACTCGCTCTAGTAGTCTTGGGCTTCCCTGGTGGCTCAGCTGGTGAAGAATCCGCCTGCAATGCAGGAGACCCCAGTTCAATTCCTGGGTCAGGAAGATGCCCTGGAGAAGGGAAAGGCTACCCACTCTAGTGTTCTAGCCTGGAGGGGATCGCAAAGAGTTGGGCATGACTGAGCAACTCTCACTTTCACTTTCACTTTACTGTATAAGGAAGAGAGTCCTGGACAGAAAGACATGTGTTTGAAAAGAAAGTCTAGGATAGCCTCAGTTAGTTGTTGTTATTTAGCCTCAATTAGGCAGTAACAATTGTGTGAGTCTGAAATGAAGGATGAACCCATAATGATCTGGAGGAAGGGGATTCTACGCCAAAAAGACCAGTAAGTACAAAGGCCCTGAGGTCAGAACAAGCTTTTCTTGTTCAGGAACCTGACAGAAGGCCAGCATGGCCAGAGAGGGAAAGCAGTGCTGAGAGTGATGAGAGAGAGGTTGGAGAGAGAGACAAAAGTAGGTTCTGCAGGACTTGTAGCCAAGGTAAGAGCTTGAGTTTTATTCTGAGTGTGACAGGAAACCATTGCAGGGATTGAGCAGTTGAGGTACTGTGCATTTTTAAAGTCTCTCTAGCTTCTATGTGGAAATAAGGAGGCCGGAATGGAGACAGGGAGGTCAGTTGCTGTTGCAGTATTTCATTCAAGAAATAATGGTGACTCCAACTAGCTTGATGGAGGTGGAGGTAGAAAAAAATGGTCCTATTTTGAAGAAAGAGTCCAAAGACCTTACTGACAAATTAGTTGTGAAATATGAGAGGAAAAGAGAAGTCTGGGATGAATCCATGGTTTTTGCTCTTAACTGGGTGATGCCATTTACTAAGACGACAACCCACTGAGGAAGAAATGGATCAGTGGAAACAGGGAGTGGGGAATTCAGAGTAAAGCTCAGTGGTGGTGGTGATGCTGGTTTTGTCGCTAAGTCGTGTCTGACTCTTGCAACCCCGTGGACTGAGGCCCGCCAGGCTCCTCTGACCATGGGATTTCCCAGGCAAGAATACTGGAGTGGGTTGCCATTTCTTTCTCCAGGGGATCTTCCCGACCCAGGTCTTGCATCCTTTTTATTGACAGGCAGGCTCTTTACCACTAGTGCCACCTGGGAAGCCTGCAAATTTTGGAGCTGTTTGTATGGACACCCTTGTGGATGAGGCATAGATATCATCTTGGTAGTGCAGATAGATGGAGATGAGGTTCAAGGTCTGAGCCTGGGGAAGTTCAACCTTCAGAAGTCAGTCGTGAAGGAAGTTTCAGCAGAAGACTTGAAGAAACAGAGACAGTGCAAGGAGAAGCAGGAGAATGTGGTGCCCTGGGATCCAAGTTAAGGACCACACGGGACTAAGGAGGGAGAAAGAAATAAATGAGTCAGGTGTTGATGGTAGAGGAATAAGATGAGCACTGAGAACTGGCCATAGGATTCTGTTTGAAGAAAGTCCTTAGTGACCCTAACTAGAGAAGTTTCAGTGAAATGATGGGAGCAAAAGCCTGCTTTGAGTGGGTGGAGGTGAGAATAGGACCTGAGTGCAGAGTCAGAGACTGTGGACAATACTTCCAAGTTTTCAAAAAACTCCTCTATCCAGAGGACCAGGAGAATGGGACAGTCGCTGGAGGGGACAAGTGATCTGGGGAGACTCTCTTTTTAAATATGGGAGAGGATACAGTGTGTTTGTGTGCTGATGTGATTAAGTAGTGGAATGAGAGAAATTGATACAGGAAGCAGAGGAGATGAAAGCCAAAGCATCATCTTTGAAGAAGTTCAAGGGGGTGCTGCCCAGCATGCCGCAGAGGTGTCAACAGGAGGAAAGGCAGATGAATCCAGGGGCACGAAGGTAGGAGGATTATGGTAGATTCCTGCTAAGAAGACACATAAAGCCTCTTCTGATGGCTCTGTTCTCTTCTTGAAATAATAGGTGAAGTCATCACAGAGAGGAAGGAGATGATACAGGCTTGTAGAGGAGGAGGAGGAGGAGGTGTCATTTCAAAGACTGGAAGAGTGGATTGCCTTAGGCGACGTCCAGGATTACCCTGCAGCCCTGTAGATCCCTAACTAAATAGAAACCTCTTCTCTCTTAAAACCCTGACTTCTTCAAATCAAAAAGGGATCAAATGAACTCACACATCTGATGCTGATACCCCATGTCATCCCCACATATCATATTCCATCTCCCCTATGGCCTTTCATAAGCACTTCTTTTTATGAACACCCGGAGTATTATGTGTTTTTATTAAACCTTTTGGCAGGTTAGCTCATCCTGTTTCAAGTTGCTCTGCAATTATTTTCCTGTTTTAGACGTATCTCTAATTTAAGGTTGTATGAATGCATGCTCAGTTGCTCAGTTGTGTCCTACTCTTTGTGACCCCATGGACTGTAGCCCATCAGCCTCCTGTGTCCAAGTGATTTTCCAGGCAAGAATACTGCAGCGGGTTGCCATTTCCTTCTCCAGAGGATCTTCCTGACCTAGGGACCACACCTGCATCTCCTGCATTGGCAGTCAGATTCTTTGCCACTGTACCACCTGGAATTAATGTCAGAGTTCCTTATAGTCAAGAAAATGTTTCTTTATTAAAAATTCTCCCACCCAGAAGTGTTCATAACTGGGTGTGGTCTGTGATTGTTATATTAAAGACTTCTTAATTACCTACTTTAGGATCTGATCACCGTTATGCATCAAACCTTACAAAATACTAAGATGGAATGATGAGGCATCATGCCCTTTCTGTTCCAAACACCAAAATCTAGCACAGTCACTCACATGTTCACGCACATCTTTCCTTTTATTTTCTTCTTTCAATATAGGAAACTTCACATCTAACTCCTCCTGCTTCATGATTTTAGTCACAGGATATTTACCATCTACTAAAGGTAGCCCCCGCTTTTTAACACATTGTTGACTGGGGGATTTTTATGGAAACCAAGGCCGATGATATTGATATGTCTCTGGTCAATAATGTGTTAAAATCTCTACCTGTTAGGAAATAGTCCTTATGCCAGCATTTTACCTTGTACCTCTACCCAGTAGCTCTTCTAATTCTTTTCTGAACTTCTCCAAAAGTCTTTCAAACACTTGAATGTACCTATCAGTTCTTCCCTGAGTCATCATTGTTATTTAACCAGGTAAACCACGTTCCTCCCTTCAACCTGGCCTTTTGTGTAATATTTTTCACACCCTGGGAGTCTCTCTAGCATGTGGCAGTGAAAACTGATTTCTTCTTCCAGTTGAAGAGCACAGAATACATAAAGATCAGGACCTTGCCTGATCTGGTATTCTACTCAATTAATGACAATTAAGATTGTATTTTTTAATGAACAAATGATGTTTGTTTACATTGAACTTGCAGTTAGTAGTCCTTGTTCTCATGAATTTCTCTCAGGACCTAGGCTTCCTCCCTTCAACACAGAACTTCATGTAACACTGAGCAACACAGTACCCTTTGTTCAGTTGTCTATACATGTATTTCAGTTATATTCAGCTAGGAAGATTTGAGAAGAGGAACAGAGGAGGGATACTAACAGTTATTGAGCATCTGTTGTGTACCAGTCTTATTTGTTCAAAAGAGATATTTAATGATGCCAACTTTATGGGAGAACTGAAGTCTCATGAGGCTCATGTAACTTGCCCAAGTTTATCCAACAACCAAGCTAATATCTGAGTTTACATTACTTTAATCCAAAGCCCCTCACCTTTCCACTCTTGTAGCCAGGTCTCAAATGATTCAGCTCGTCTTTCCAACATAGTGGAAATCGTTTCTATTCCTGCACATCACCTATATTTACCACTCTTCTTAGCAGTGAATTGGCCATACATTTTACAAGCACCTAATACTGCTGAGAATTTTGAGCATAGCAGTACCAAGGACAGAGCTCTGCAGCACCCAGACCAGAAGCCTTGATGCTCCTCCATCAACAGTGATCTTCAGGATATCACGGTGGATATCATCCTCTGTGAGCCTCAAAGCCACAGACTTTCAGTTCACAGAACTCTGTACTGTCTGCAAGATATCAGAAGAGTTCTTTTTCAAAGCTCACTGAAATACTCAAATATGTATTCACATTATATTGTGTTTATATGTTGGTATCTCTTGGAGACAGTACAGGTTCTATTCCAGACCACTTCAGTAAAGTGAATATCACAATAAAGTGAATCATATGAACATTTTGTTTCCCATTGTATATAAAAGCTATGTTTATACTTTACTGTAGTCTGTTAAGTGTGCCATGGCATTACATCTTTTTTAAATGATGTACCTATCTTAATTTAGAAATACTTTACTGCTAATAAATACTAACCATCATCTGAGTCTCCAGCAAGTTGTAATCCTTTCGCTGGTGGAGGATCTTGCCTCCATGTTGATGCTTGCTAACTGATCAGGATGTTGGCAGTTGAGGGCTGAGGTGGTTGTGGCAGTTTCTTAAAATAACACAACGACATTTTGCCACATCAACTGACTTTTCCTTCCATAAATGATTCCTTCGTAACATGCAGTGCTGTTTGATAGCATATTATCCACAGTAGAACTTTCAGGATTGGAGTTAATCCTCTCTCATACTCTGCCTCTGCTTCATCAACTAAGTTTATATAATATACTAAATGCTTTGTTGCCATTTCAGCAATCTTCGTAGCATCTTCACCCTAACTAGATTCCATCTCAAGAAGCCACTTTCTTCGCTCATCCATAAGAAACAACTCCTCATTCATGAAAGTTTTATCAGAGTTTATAGCAATTCAATGACATCTTCAGTCTCCACCTCTAATTCTGTTTTTCTTGCTGCTTCCACCACATCTGTAGTTACTTCTTCCACTAAAGTCTTGAACCCCTCAAAGTCATCCGTGAGGGTTGGAATCAGCTTCTTCCAGACTCGGTTAGTGTTGATCTTTTGCACCTCTTCTCATGGGTCAGGAACATTATTTAAGGCATCTAGAATGGTGAATTCTTTCCAAAGGTTTTCAAGTTACTTTGCCCAGATCCATCAAAGAAATCACTCTCTTCCACAGCTATAACGTTACAGAATGTATTTCTTAAATAATACTCAAAAGTAAAAGTTACTCCTTGATCTTCAGGCTACAGAATGGATGTTGTGTTAGCAGGCATGGAAACGACATGAATCCCATCATGCGTCTCCATCAGAGCTTTTTAGTGACCAGATGCATTGTCACTGAGCAGTCATGTTTTGAAAGGAGTCTTTTTTCTGAGTAGTGCCTCTCCACCATGGGCTTAAAATATTCAGTATAACCAAGTTGTCAACAAATTTGCTGTCATCTAGGTTTTGTTCCATTATGAAGGCCCTAGGATTTGGGAAATGGTAAGTGAAAATTGGCTTCAATTTAAAGTCATCAGCTGAATTAACCCCTAACAAGAGAATCAGCCTGCCCTTTGAAGCTTTGAAGCCAGGCCTTGGTTTCTCCTCTCTAGCTATGCAAGATGGAAGGAAGTCTTCTTCCAATAGAAGGCTGTTTCATCTATACTGCAAATCTGTTGTTTAGTATTAAGTTCAGTTCAGTTGCTCAGTTGTGTCCAACTCTTTGCAACCCCATGAATCGCAGCACGCCAGGCCTCCCTGTCCATCACCAACTCCCGGAGTTCACTCAAACTCAGGTCCATCAAGTCAGTGATGCCATCCAGCCATCTCATCCTCTGTCGTCCCCTTTTTTCCTCCTGCCCCCAATCCCTCCAGCATCAGAGTCTTTTCCAATGAGTCAACTCTTCACGTGAGGTGGCCAAAGTACTGAAATTTCAGCTTTAGCATCATGCCTTCCAAACACCCAGGACTGATCTCCTTTAGAATGGACTGGTTGGATCTCCTTGCAGTCCAAGGGACTCTCAAGAGTCTTCTCCAGCACCACAGTTCAAATGCATCAATTCTTCGGTGCTCAGCTGTTTAGTGCAGCCACCTTTATTAATTATGTTAGATCTTCTGGATAACTTCCCGCTGCTTCTTTGTTAGCCCTTGCTGCTTCACCTTGAATTTTTTATGTTTTGGAGATGCTTCTTTCCTTAAACTTCATGAACCAACCTCTGCCAGCTTTAAACTTTTCTACTGCAGCTTTCTCACCCCTCTCAGCCTTCATAAAATTGAAGAGAGTTAGGGCCTTGTTCCAGGTTAGGCTTTGGCTTAAGGGAATGTTGTGTCTGATTTGATCTTCTGTACAGACCACTACAACTTTCTCCAGATCAACTCGAAGGCTGTTTGGTTTCCTTATTATTTGTGTGTTCACTGGAGTAGCACGTTTAATTTCCTTCAAGAACTTTTCCGTTACATTCTTCTTTGGCGCAAGAGGCCTAGTGTTTGGCCTGTCTCCACTTTTGACATGCCTTCCTCACTAAGCTTAATCATATCTATGTGTGTGTGTGCACATGCTAAGTTACTTCAGTTGTTTTCAACTCTTTTCAACACTATGGACTGTAGCTTGCCAGGCTCCTCTGTCCGTAGGATTCTGCAGGCAAGATCTCCAGGATCTTCCCAGCCCATGCATGAAACCTGCATCTCTTGCGACTCCTGCATTTCAGGCTGATTCTTTACCTCTGAGCCACCAGGGAAGCCCAATCCTGTCTATATTTCTTTTTAACTTTTTTCTTTTTCTTTTTTTGGCTGAACTGGGTCTTAGTTGCAGTATACGAACTCTTAACTGTGGCATGTAGGATCTAGTTCCTTAACCAGGGATGAAACCCAGCCCCTGTGCATTAGGAGCATGAAGTCTTAGCCCCTGAACCACCAGGAAAGTCTCCAATCATGTCTATCTTTTGATTTTTTTAATCACAGAGTATTTTCTATTAATTAGAGGATAATTACAATGTTGTATTGATTTCTTCCATACAACAGTGCAAATCAGCCATAACCGTCTTTTGATTTAAAGCAATAGACATGTGAATCCTTTCACCTGAGCACTTGGAAGCTATCCTAATTCTATTAATTGGCCTGATTTCAATATTATTGTATGTTTTAGGGAATTCAGAAGCCAAAAGAGAGGGAGAGAGAGGGCTAGTAAGTGGAACAGTCAGAAGACACAGTATTCATTAAGTTCACCATCTTATATGGGCACAGTTCTTGGCACCCCAAAACAATGGCAATAGTAACATCAAAGATCACTGATCACAGATCATCACAACAAACATAGTAATGATGAAAAGTTTAAAGTATTTCAAGAATTACCAAAATGTGATACAGAGGCATGAAATGAGCAAATGCTGTTGGGGAAGTGGTGCTAAAAATCTTGATATAGGTTTACCACAAATCTTCAGTTTGTAAAATCTTAAAGCAAAGCACAATAAAATGAGGTATGCCTGTATAATGTTAGTTTGCACGCCTTTTCCTTGTGGTATAATAGTCCTTTCTAAAATTTTGCCAGGACCTGCCATCAATCTCAGAGATCTAGAATTTCCAAGCCCTTCTTTGTAGAAATCTAGATGCTTACCTGTTCCCAGCCTTTTGGCATGTCTTTCATTTTTATCTTTGTTTCTTTATTATGTCTGCATATTTTTTAATTCTCTGAGAAGTAATTTACTGGACTGTAGAAACTCAAATATATTTTAAACACCTAAGGGGTTATTTTAATATCACTTTACTTAGATTTAGCATAAGTTTCCTCTTACATTAAATTCTATCCGTTCTAGTTAGACTATTCTACTTAGAAGCTACTGGAGATGCATCATTGAAATCGGGTAGCTCAGCATTTCACCATGCTAAAAGTAACTTTACACCAGTTTCTCCTAGAAGTAGACTTCCTCCCCAGCTTCTTCTTGTTATGGCCTAGAGAACTTGGAAAAATTCTTCCAGCTGACCTTACCATCTCCTGTTCACTATAGTTCTTGCATGATAAAACTTGTCCATGTTCTAGTAAAGCATATTCAAGAACTGTTCTTTCTAGGAGGCCAGATGAAAGTGGTCATAATTATGGTAACAAGGACTCTTCTGCTCTCTATGCACAAGGAATAAAGGAGATAAATAGTAGGAGTTTTCAGCTGATACTACAGAGAGTCAACACACTTGTACATATTTATCCTTGTGTCAAGAAGACCATCTTCAAGAGAGAACAAAGATGTGAGGGTATTGCTGTTCATTTAAAGGAGAAAATAGAAGATTGGAAACAGGAACCATCACTTGTTTCTAATATTTGAAGCCATAAAGCTGAGCACCAAAGAATTAATGATTTTGAACTGTAGTGTTGGAAAAGACTCTTGAGAGTTCCTTGGACTGCCAGGAGATCAAACCAGTCCATCCTAAAGGATATCAGTCCTGAATATTCCTTGGAAGGACTGATGCTGAAGCTGAAACTCCAATACTTTGGCCAGCTGATGCAAAGAACTGACTCATTGGAAAAGACCCTGATAATGGGAAAGATTGAAGGCAGAAGGAGAAGGGGATGACAGAAGATGAATGGCTGGATGGATGGCATCACCAACTCAATGGACATGAGTGTGAGCAAGTTCCAGGAGTTGGTGATGGACAGGGAAGCCTGGCATGCTGCCATCCATGGGATCACAAAGAGTAGGACACAACTGAATGACTGAACTGAACTGAACTGATGGAAAAGGGGTCCATATGTTCTCAGAACTCAGAAGCATAATAAGAATTCATATGTCTGAGGTCGCCAGCTAACACCCTCCCACTGGTTGAAGGCAGCCTAGATGCACCTGGCCAGTGAATACCATGGGGCAGCATCTGTTGATCTTCAGTCTGTTTCATGTCACACCCTGCTGATCACAGGTTGCATACAACCTGTTCATTCATTTAGTGTATCTGGTTTGCCATTGCGTTTGGATTTTTCACTCATGCTATAGGGATAATTTATAGAAATCAGATTTGGAAGCAACTTGAAGTAGAAGTTTCTAAGAAGTGCAGAAAGGCAGTATACCTTATTGGTTGGTAACGTAGCTACTTCGGTATTTAGTTATTTGAGTTCTGGCCCTGCCAGAACTGTTCAGGGCCAGTTTTGGCCCTGCTCTGTAAACTTTGGCTGGTTGCTTATGTTTCATGCTTCATGTATCAGTTTTCCCATTGTGTGAAATGAGACAGCAATGAGGACTAAATGAGTTAATACCTATAAAGCATCTGTATTAGTTATCTACTGCTGTGTGACCTTACTATTGCAAATTTCACAGCTTGAAAACAATACCGCTCATGATCTCATAGTCTCTGTGGGTTAGTAATCAAGGCACAGCTTCTCCAGTTCTCCTTTTTAGGTGCTCACAGAGCTCAACCAGGCTGTCAGCCAGGGCTGCAGCCTCATCTGAGACTTGATTGGGAAGGGTCTGCTTTCAAGCTCACACAGAGTGTTGGCAGAATTCAGTTCAGGGCTTTAGTTTCTTGCTGGCTCTCAGCCAAAGACCTTCAACCCTAACACAGCTGCCTGCTTTTCCAAAACCCACAAAGCAGGAAAGTCTCCAGCAAAAATGGTTGCTACATCCTATGTGCATAGTCACATACATGTAATCACATATATCCCAGCACCTTTGCCATATTCTACTGGTTAGATACAAGGCACAGGCCACACCCACTCTCACAAAAGGGGGATATACAAGGTCTCATGGTCAGAAGTTAGGTATCATGGACTTCCTTGGTGTTCTAGTGGTTAAGAATCCACCTGCCAATGCAGGGAACCCAGGTTCCATCCCTGGTCCAAGAAGATCCCACAAGGCACAGGGCAACTAAACCCATACACCACAACTGCTGAGCCCACCTGCAGCAACTGGTGAAGCCCAAGTGCCCAGGAGACAGTTCTCTGCAACAAGAGAAGCTGCTGCAATGAGAAACCCATTTGCGGCATTAGAGAAAGCCCACACATAGCGCCCACACATAGCACCAAAGACCTAGCACAGCTAAAAATAGCTAAATAAATAAAATAATTTTTTAATAAAATATTTTTTTTTAATTTAAATAAAAGCAAACTGGTTTCTTTAAAAAAAATAAATAAGTCAGGCATCATGAATGACTACCTTAGCGTCTGTCTGACACAGCAAACTCAGTCAGGCTTGGTACCAATGAGGTCCCTAATATATGTAGTTAGTATTCATTCAGACTGCCTGAAGAAGACATAGGTGCTTTCTGAGAGGATTTGTTTCTCACTGGGGCTACTCCAGACTGGATGGTGGCTGTAAAGAAAATCAAATGAGGTAGGTCTTGAACCAGATGACCTTTAATATCATCTGTGATCTGATTCAGGCCCCAGACACGGTGAACTAACTGCTCTCCTCCTGCAGAGGCTCCTTCAGCATCTTCCTGGGTTTGTTGCTGCTCTTCTCCTTGCATGCTGTCTTACCATAAATGGATGTTGATTTTATCAAAAGCATTTTCTTCATCTGTTGAGATGATCATATGGGTTTTATTTTTTAACTTAATGATGTCATATACCCACTGATTTACAGAAATTGAAAAGTCCTTGCATCCCTGGGATAAATCCCACTTGATTGTGGCATATGATCCTTCTAATCATAACACTACATGTCGGATTCAACTGGCTAGTATTTTGGTGAGGATTTTTCTGTCTATGTTCGTCAATGATACTGGCCTGTAATTTTCTTTTCTGTGGTATCTTTGTCTGGTGTTTGGTATCAGGGCAATGGTGGCCTCATGAATGAGTTTAACAGTGTTCCTTCCTCTGCAGTTTTGGGGAGTAGTTTCAGAAGGATAGGTGTTTTGCTTTGTGTCTTTTACATGTTTACCTGACTTCCCCTTTGTAAACGGGAACTGGAACATCCTGTTTGATTTTTTCTGAGAATTCTGAGAGTTGACTTTGGTCGTTTTTACAAGAGCCAAGCTTTAAGGGTGGGGTGGGGAGGAAGGAAAGAAATACATTTTACCTTGACTAAGATTTGCAGAGGTGCAGACCTTGCTCTCAGTGTCTGGGTGCCTCAAAACCCTCATCAGGTTTGTATACCTAGACTGCACTCAATAAAGGCAGAGTAACATTATTGAGAAGAGGAAGAAATGATGGATTGAACTTCTAGGCTGTCTGTAGACCTTGCTGCTGACAAACAAGGGTTTTTACCGATCTGATTCACACCCCAACTCAGCCTCCGCTGTTTGCCATGTCAATCAGTCAGTTCAGTCACTCAGTCATGTCCGACTCTTTGCGACGCCATGAATCGCAGCACGCCAGGCCTCCCTGTCCATCACCAACTCCCAGAGTTTACCCAAAATCATGTCCATCGAGTCGTTGATGCCATCCAGCCATCTCATCCTCTGTCGTCCCCTTCTCCTCCTGTCCTCAATCTTTCCCAGCATCGAGGTCTTTTCCAATGAGTCAACTCTTTGCATGAGGTGGCCAAAGTATGGGAGTTTCAGCTTCAGCATCAGTCCTTCCAGTGAACACCCAGGACTGATCCCCTTTAGGATGGACTGGTTGGATCTCCTTGCAGTCCAAGGGACTCTCAAGAGTCTTCTCCAACACCACAGTTCAAAAGCATCAATTCTTCGGCACTCAGCTTTCTTCACAGTCCAACTCTCACATCCATACATGACCACTGGAAAAACCATAGCCTTGACTAGACAGACCTTTGTTGGCAAAGTAATTAATGTTTCTGCTTTTTAATATGCTGTCTAGGTTGGTCATAACTTTCCTTCCAATATAAACTTTCTGTTTAGTAGCCCAGCTATGGAAGAGGACAAATAAGTCAGTTCCACTGGGGCAGCACAGAACCCAGAAACCTGTTTTTTATGCCTGAGAATGTATTGATTTAAGACGTACATAGCCTTGCATGTGAATTGCATCAGCCTGATTTCTGCATCAGCCTCTGAGAAATATGACCAAAGAACCACGTGTGCTACATGTGCAAGCACCCGAGAACACCCCGAGCCACCCTGACAACAGTACCTGGCCCTGTTGTGCTGGGGAGGCGGGGGGAGTGACTGAGGCACTCTACAGCCATGTGAGTAACTAAATATTAGAAATACAATAACCATGATGTATCCCTGTTATTTCTTTAATTTAAGCAATTTCCTGGGAGAGCGTTGAGGTGTTAATTGCTTCTGCACTTCTTTAGTTGACAGATATGTTCTTTTTCACCTGGGTAAGAGAACCAATTATTGTAATGCTCTCCTGGGCTTGGTGAGATATTCCTTAATAGATTTTAAAGGCATTGGTAGGGCAGTATGCTTTTAAAAGGAAACTGTCCTCTGCCATATTCATACTTGATAACATGTGTGGGTATTGTTTTCTGACCACATGATGAATCTGTTAAAGAGGAATATGCAGTGGAGGAAGAAAAGACAGGAGTAATATTTTTTCAGGAATTAAATATCCAGATTTCAGATATGAGAAAAATATTTTCCTATGTGTGTGTGTATATCACTGAGTGGAACAAAGATCAAACAAAACAGCAACAAAAGAAGAGCAAGCTTTTTCTTTCAGAATTCAGCGGGGCGCATTTCTCATCAGCTTCCACACGAAGGTGTTATTTTCTGGGACTGGTGTGGCCTTTGAAATGAGGGTCTGGCAGGTCACTCAGTTCAGTTCAGTTCAGTCGCTCAGTCGTGTCCAACTCTTTGCGACCCCATGAATCGCAGCACGCCAGGCCTCCCTGTCCATCACCAACTCCTGGACTTCACTCAGACTCACGTCCATTGAGTCTGTGATGCCATCCAGCCATCTCATCCTGGGTCGTCCCCTTCTCCTCCTGCCCCCAATCCCTCCCAGCATCAGAGTCTTTTCCAATGAGTCAACTCTTCGCATGAGGTGGCCAGAGTACTGGAGTTTCAGCTTTAACATCATTCCCTCCAGAGAAATCCCAGGGCTCATCTCCTTCAGAATGGACTGGTTGGATCTCCTTGCAGTCCAAGGGACTCTCAAGAGTCTTCTCCAACACCACAGTTCAAAAGCATCAATTCTTTGGTGCTCAGCTTTCTTCACAGTCCAACTCTCACATCCATACATCACCACAGGAAAAATCATAGCCTTGATTAGATGGACCTTTGTTGGCAAAGTAATGTCTCTGCTTTTCAATATGCTATCTAGGTTGGTCATAACTTTCCTTCCAAGGAGTAAGCGTCTTTTAATTTCATGGCTGCAGTCACCATCTGCAGTGATTTTGGAGCCCCAAAAAATAAAGTCTGACACTGTT
This sequence comes from Capricornis sumatraensis, assembly GCF_032405125.1. Classification (NCBI taxonomy): domain Eukaryota; kingdom Metazoa; phylum Chordata; class Mammalia; order Artiodactyla; family Bovidae; genus Capricornis; species Capricornis sumatraensis. The sequence goes on from NC_091072.1 coordinate 91,683,786, forward strand.
TCCACTGTTTCCCCATCTATTTGCCATGAAGTGATGGGACCAGATGCCATGATCTTCGTTTTCTGAATGTTGAGCTTTAAGCCAAGTGTTTCACTCTCCACTTTCACTTTCATCAAGAGGCTTTTTAGTTCCTCTTCACTTTCTGATATAAGGGTGGTGTCATCTGCATATCTGAAGTTATTGATATTTCTCCTGGCAATCTTGATTCCAGCTTGTGCTTCTTCTAGCCCAGCGTTTCTCATGATGTACTCTGCATATAAGTTAAATAAGCAGGGTGACAATATACAGCCTTGACATACTCCTTTTCCTATCTGGAACCAGTCTGTTGTTCCATGTCCAGTTCTAACTGTTGCTTCCTGACCTGCATATAGGTTTCTCAAGAGGCAGGTCAGGTAGTCTGGTATTCCCATCTCTTTCAGAATTTTCCACAGTTTATTGTGATCCACACAGTCAAAGGCTTTGACATAGTCAATAAAGCAGAAATAGATGTTTTTCTGGAACTCTGTTTCTTTTTCCATGATCCAGCAGATGTTGGCAATTTGATCTCTGGTTCCTCTGCCTTTTCTAAAACCAGCTTGAACATCAGGAAGTTCACGGTTCACGTATTGCTGAAGCCTGGCTTGGAGAATTTTGAGCATTCCTTTACTAGCATGTGAGATGAGTGCAATTGTGTGGTAGTTTGAGCATTCTTTGGCATTGCCTTTCTTTGGGATTGGAATGAAAACTGACCTTTTCCAGTCCTGTGGCCACTGCTGAGTTTTCCATATTTGCTGGCATATTGAGTGAAGCACTTTCACAGCATCATCTTTCAGGATTTGAAATAGCTCTACTGGAATTCCATCACCTCCACTGGCTTTGTTCGTAGTGATGCTTTCTAAGGCCCACTTGACTTCACATTCCAGGATGTCTGGCTCTAGGTGAGTGATCACACCATCGTAATTATCTTGGTCATGAAGATCCTTTTTGTACAGTTCTTCTGTGTATTCTTGCCACCTCTTCTTAATATCTTCTGCTTCTGTTAGGTCCATACCATTTCTGTCCTTTATTGAGCCCATCTTTGCATGAAATGTTCCCTTGGTGTCTCTAATTTTCTTGAAGAGATCTCTAGTCTTTCCCATTCTCTTGTTTTCCTCTATTTCTTTGCATTGATCACTGAGGAAGGCTTTCTTATCTCTTGCTATTCTTTGGAACTCTGCATTCAGATGCTTGTATCTTTCCTTTTCTCCTTTGCTTTTTACCTCTCTTCTTTTCACAGCTATTTGTAAGGCCTCCTCAGACAGCCATTTTGCTTTTTTGCATTTCTTTTCCATGGGGTGGTCTTGATCCCTGTCTCCTGTAAAATGTCATGAACCTCCGTCCATAGTTCATCAGGCACTCTATCTTTCAGATCTAGTCCCTTAAATCTATTTCTCACTTCCCCTGTATGATCATAAGGGATTTGATTTAGGTCATACCTGAATGGCAGGTCACTAACTCACTACAAATCAGAAAATATTCTTTTCCCATTGTTTAAAAGTGACTTCACAATCTGCTTGAACCACATATAGTTTTATGTTTCATACTTATATTCGAGAAGGAAAAAAAACAAGAATTTTTGTTAGAATGTGGAACTTTATTTTGGCCAGAATCACTTTGGCAACTTGCCGAGCCAAGGCAACCCTTGTTAACCAAGGTAGTGTATGAAGAAGAAGACTTCATTCATAGTGAGAGCACCTGGTTTTAAGTTCTAGCAAAATGGTTTGCCTGATAGGATGTCCTTAGGCAAATCATCTATCCTCAAAAAGCTTCAGTGTTTTCATCTTTGAGATCCTGGATTTCTGTAAGAATCAAATGAGAAAATATGTAATTCTATGAGGCAGCTCTTCAAGTGGTATACAGACATAAAGTGCTGTGACCAAAGAAAAATCTAGGTTTTCTGGTACGAAGCTTATACAATTTGAGGGAAGGCAGCTCTTTAAGGAGAAAAATACAAAAGTATATTTTAAAAATTTTACAAGACCATGTGACCATGTGAACACCTCAGTGAATGTCCTGGAAACTTACGAGTGAGTAGCTTTACCTGTGTGTTATTATTACAGCCTTACAGAATGCCAGAGTTGGGAGTGGCCACGCCTGCCACCTGATGGGGCTTCACATCTGTTTTTTCCCGGTAAAGAAACCTCTTTGGAAACAAAATTTTACTTGGAGGAAAAGAAGAGAAAACAGAAAAGAGGAGCTGAAGTTAGGACAAGGAATTTAGTTATAACTGTGTCTGTGTGTTCTCCTCCGTGGGTACCTAAGAGCTTCAGCTGAAAGTGAATTTAGAGAAACAGTGTATTTCATTTATTTGAAGGATGCCTTCCCTCATTTTAACTACTGTGAAACCAGGATGTACCTTAGAATTGGTCTTGAACCTGCAGTCATTGTTGCCTGTGCATTGCTTTTACTTGGTTGTAATTCCTGATAATATGATTGGATAAATGCAGCCCACTGAAGTTTCAGGCAATACATCATTTAAGAACCATTTCAGGTAGGAACTTGCATTGCTGTCTAAACCATTCTCTTGACACTTTGGGGAAAGATCAAGGAAGGGTCGCAGCAGCTTGGAGGAAAAACCAAGAAACAATAGCAGAGCCTCTCCCGGCTAGCTGCATCTTCAGTGTTCTTGATGTCCAGAGGACAGTGTCATATGGCAAGTAAGGGCTTCTGCGATGCTAGTTTAGGAGTGAATGTGAAGAAGATGTAGGAATCCCTTAACTAACTTATTTAATGTACATTTTCCTTCTTATGTATGTACTTCGAGTTCCTTTGTAATTATAAAAAAATTTTTTTAACTTAGTGAAAAGAGAGCATTATGTTGTAATTTAATTGGCAGCATTTCTTAGTGGTGAATAAAACAGCAATGTTCCTTAAAAGTGATGGCAGTGAAGTCAATGAAATATGGTACTTCTAAAACCATTTAGTTTAATTCTCTCTTTAGAATTAAACTAAATGCAACGTGCCCAAGGCAATATGGCTGGCTTTTCCAGGACACAGTGAACTAGTTGCAAATATTTTTCAAGCAGTTGTTCCCTAGTTAGCCTCAGACGAGAACCCTCACTCTTTGTTTCACTAATCATATTTGTTATGATTTTGAAATGCTTAGGATCTGTATTTCCTACTAAAATATAAGTTCCTTGAGGGCAAGGATTAAGTCTTGTCTTGTTTACTGCCTGGTGGCAAGATGCCTGGTAGCAAATCATCAGTGGATTTTCCAGTGGAGGGGTGGATGGGTGAATGAAGGGAAGGGTAAATGGACAAAGGGATAGATGAATGGATGAACGGAGAAAGGGAGGGATGAGGGGAGGGATAGATGGCGGGGTAGAAAGGACTAAAACATTTCATACTCAGATTGAGGCTACAAGATACTTGGATAAGGTGGTGTTATATATGGCAGTTGATGTACTGATACAAGTAGGCTCTGAGCGAAGGAAATAATGACTGGTTTGTCTGCTCATTGCCTTTCTGCTCACCCTAATAGAGAGCCTTTCCACTGGGACAAGGATATGGTTGTTTCTCAAGGAGGGCAGGAAGGAAAAGCGCTGGACCAAGAGAGACACCCTGCTTGTCAGAGTAAAGGAAGCTGAAAGGGAGGATGTGGGTGTAGGACGAGCGAGGTGTCCTTGACGTGGGCAGCACAGCCTCCTCCAGTTCTGGTCCGGTGGGGCCGCAGTGCGGCTCTCATAACGGAAGCTGACTGCAGCAGGCTGCCTGGCTTCTCCACGGAGAGTCCACAGGGCTCCCATGATGCCTTGCCTCTTGGTTATCTGCAGTGACTGCTCTGTTAGTTTTCCATCTGTTCCTTTATTTGAAATGGATCAAATCTCATAAAACAAGAGAAAGTCATGTAAATGCCCCTGACATCTGTAACAAAATGAGAGGGACAGATTTACTGATTTACTGTTGCCCTGGTGGCTTGGAGTCAGTTTCAGATCTTTTCTCAGTGGTGTTTCATCTACACATTCTTGTGTCCATTAGTGTAGCAATTAGTTTATGACTGTCTGAACATGTATAGCAGTCAGTTTTATAAGAAGGCAATCTCATGCACCTAAAACAGATGCAAACTTCTCCTTAAACCAATCTTCAAGTCTCAAGTTTCTTAATCTATAAAATGAAAGTGTTGTCCTGTTTACAAGGTTATCCTGAAGGTTAAATTAGAAGACAGATGTGAACCATTTTGAAAAGTACTAACTGCTTTAAAAGGGTAGATAATCTTGAATAGTGTCATAGATTTCTTCGTTTTAAGTTTTCTCTTCAATCCTGCTCTCCCTCCTGGAAGATTCATGGGGACATCTCCGTGGGAAAAGGAGGCCAAGTAAATGTAGCTCTAAGTCCCATTTTGTCCTGAGTATTTAAGACGTCTGATTTCCTGTTGAAACTTATCCTCCCTTCATTTCTTTTTCAGGCAGAGTGCCTCCCACAATCATGGTTCTTTCAGTGGTCTTTGGAGAAGCAGCGCCTCTAAGCCATGTTTAGCTCCCAGTGTTGGGCACTAGCTAAGCCCCTGACTCACTCTCACTAGCTGCCAGTGCAGCCTCACCTGGTGTCTGTGTGTCTCAGGGTTTCCCTTTGTTGGTCCTTTTATATTTTTGTTTTTAAATTTTATTAAGTATTTACAATGCTGTGTTAATTTCCTCTGTACAACAAAGTGACTCAGTTATACATATATCTACATTCTTTTTCATATCCTTTCCGTTATGGTTTGTCACAGGGTCTTGAACATAGTTTCCTGTGCTATACTGTCGGAGAAGGCAATGGCACCCCACTCCAGTACTCTTGCCTGGAAAATCCCATGGGCGAAGGAGCCTGGTAGGCTGCAGTCCATGGGGTCACGAAGAGTCGGACACTTACTGAGCGACTTCACTTTCACTTTTCACTTTCATGCATTGGAGAAGGAAACGGCAACTCACTCCAGTGCTCTTGCCTGGAGAATCCCAGGGATGGTGGAGCCTGGTGGGCTGCCATCTGTGGGGTCGCACAGAGTTGGACACGACTGAAGCCACTTGGCAGCAGCAGCAGCTATACTGTAGGATCTTGTTTATCCATCCTATATGTACGAGTTTGCCTCTACTAGTCCCAAACTCCCATTCCTTCCCTTCCCTACTGCCTCCTGCCACCTTGGCAACCATTAGACTGTTCTCTATGTCTGTGAATCTGTTTTTGTTTTGTAGGTATGTTGATTTGTATCATATTTTAGATTCCACATATAAGTGATATCATACGGTGTTTGTCTTTCTCTGACTTATTTTGCTTAGTGTGATAATCTCTTGGTCCACCCATGTTGCTGCAGATGGCATTATTTCATTCTTTTTAATGGCTGAGTAATATTCCTTTGTATCTATTAATATGTATCTTATCTTCTTTATCCATTCATCTGTCTATGGACACTTAGATTGGTTGGCTGTCTTGGCTATTGTAAATAGTGCTGCTATGAACATAGGGGTGCATGTATCTTTTTTAATTTCATGGTTTTCCTTTGCTTGCAAGTGTTTCTTCTCACTCACACAGCTAGACAAGACATACTTCGCATCCCCTGTTGTTCAGTAGACCAGACCATCTAATCACTCTGATCCTAGCATGGGAGCTCTGGTTTTTCATATCTAAATAGTTATTCAATGTAGATACTAGCCAATATTCTGAAAGACATGCAAAAATGGAAGACTCTCCCCCAACAATATCTCATTAATGTACTAAGCAAATTCTGATACCTCCATGTCTCCAATTAGTGGACCGAAATGCTAGTAATATTTGCAAGCTATTTTCACCTAAAGAAAGAAATTAAGTCTCCAAATACACATTCATAGCCTGCAGGGAGTTTGCCCTGGACCAAAGGTTGAACTGTTTGTTATTCTTCAGGCTCCTAGGCCATGCTGTGCACCAGCCACATTTCACTGAAATTATTAGTATAGACATTTGTCTCTTAGACGTTTAGAATATAAGCTACAGAAAGGTAGAGGCTGTGGTTATGGGGTCTTGGGAATGCTAACCCCTAGCAGAGTCTGAAAATAACAGATCCTCACAAAATGTTTTTGGACCAAAATGATCCACAAGTAGCTGTGGAAATGAAGTTAGCTTCTCTAGGAAAACATTGAAGATCAGAGTGATTTCAAATTTAGCCGTGCCAGTTGCTTAGTTTCACTTGTAGAATCTCGGTTTCAATCATGTCAACAACTTTCAAAATTTGAGTACAACCACCTGCAAGTAAAAAGTCACAGATGGGGAAGTTTTCCTGAAGAAAAATTGCCTAGGACTCTTGAGACAAGTGCAGTTATTGGCTCTCCTGGCCAGTGCCTTTTGCTTGTCCTTATGCATTCTCAGATATAAATGTCTACCTCTCAGGCCATCCCACTCAGGAGTAAGGGGAGTTTCACTGAGACAAGTCATCTCCTGTTTCTGAAAAATTGAATATGGTTTCATCTTGATTTTTAAATGACTCAATAGGAACATATCACTGATAGGTTTGACATTATTTGCTGTTTCATGACTCCTACCTGAAATGCACACAGATCATAAAATGTCAGCCAGAGGGTGTTCTTTGATTTTCACCTTGTTCAAATCTAATCTAACTTCAGATCTTCAGGATTTCTTAAGTAGAGTACATGGATGGAGTTTAGGATATCCATGAATTCCCCTGAAATGGTAGCCACAATTTTTCTAGGAATAGAACCCATGGCTTTCATTAGATTCTCAAAGGAATCTATGTTTCAACCAGTGGTTAAGTACTGCTGCTAATTGTTTTATCTTCTCTTCATAACAATCAAAATACAGAAGAAGATTAGCAACCTGCGTACCTGAAATTTTTCCTATAACCAAATAATAATAATGATGATAACAGTAATACCATGACTAGCTTATATATTGAACACTATGTGGCAAGTACTATAGTAAGTTCCTAATGAGAATTTTATTACTTTATCTTCACAGCACCCTAAGGGTAGGTCATTTTTTTTTCAATTGAAGTATAGTTTAGAGCATTGTCTTGTTTCCAGGGCCTGCTTCTGATGAATGTGGTGGTGTGGTGTGTGTGCTTGTCTGGGCCAGGTGTGTGTGTGCCCGGGCACTCATGTGCACAGGAATGTACAAGTCTCAGTGATCCTGGACACCACCTCACAGTTCTCTGGAAACCATGCCCTTGACTCATATTCTGAAAACAAATTCTTATGCTTGATCTAAAAGCAAGAACAGAGAATGGTGTATGAAAAGCAGTAAATGTTTTATAGCAAAAATTATACAACTTTGTTTGAAGATAAATATATATATGCTACTGCTGCTGCTAAGTCGCTTCAGTCGTGTCCGACTCTGTGCAACCCCATAGACGGCAGCCCACCAAGTTCCCCGTCCCTGGGATTCTCTAGGCAAGAACACTGGAGTGGGTTGCCATTTCCTTCTCCAATGCATGGAAGTGAAAAGTGAAAGTGAAGTCGCTCAGTAGTGTCCGACTCTGTGTGACCCCATGGACTGCAGCCTACCAGGCTTCTCCCTCCATGGGATTTTCCAGGCAAGAGTACTGGAGTGGGGTGCCATTGCCTTCTCCAAAATATATATATTTTTTAATTTAAATAAAGTATAATTGAATGCAAAGTTGTGTTGGTTTCAGGTGTACAGCAAAGTGATTCATATTTTCCAGATTTTTCCCTTACATGTTATTACAAAATATGATTGGTTATCTATTTCATCTACAGTAGTATGTATATGTTAATCCCATTCTCCTAATTTATCCCTCCCCATATATTCCCCTTTGGTAACCATAAGTTTTCTGTCCTTTATTGAGCCCATCTTTGCATGAAATGTTCCCTTGGTATCTCTAATTTTCTTGAAGAGATCTCTAGTCTTTCCCATTCTGTTATTTTCCTCTATTTCTTTGCATTGATCACTGAGGAAGGCTTTCTTATATCTTCTTGCTATTCTTTGGAACTCTGCATTCAGATCTTTCCTTTTCTCCTTTGCTTTTCGCTTCTCTTCTTTTCACAGCTATTTGTAAGGTCTCCCCAGACAGCTATTCATGGAAAAAGCAAGAGAGTTCCAAAAAAACATCTATTTCTGCTTTATTGACTATGCCAAAGCCTTTGACTGTGTGGATCACAATAAACTGTGGAAAATTCTGAAAGAGATGGGAATACCAGACCACCTGACCTGCCTCTTGAGAAATCTGTATGCAGGTCAGGAAGCAACAGTTAGAACTGGACATGGCACAACAGACTGGTTCCAAATAGGAAAAGGAGTACGTCAAGGCTGTATATTGTTACCCTGCTTATTTAACTTATGTGCAGGGTACATCATGAGAAATGCTGGACTGGAAGCAACACAAGCTGGAATCAAGATTGCCGGGAGAAATATCAATAACCTCAGATATGCAGATGACACCACCCTTATGGCAGAAAGTGAAGAGGACCTAAAACACCTCTTAATGAAAGTGAAAGAGGAGAGTGAAAAAGTTGGCTTAAAGCTCAACGTTCAGAAAACGAAGATCATGGCATCTGGTCCCATCACTTCATGGCAAATAGATGGGGAAACAGTGGAAACAGTGTCAGACTTTATTTTGGGGGGCTCCAAAATCACTGCAGATGGTGACTGCAGCCATGAAATTAAAAGACGCTTACTCCTTGGAAGGAAAGTTATGACCAACCTAGATAGCATATTCAAAAGCAGAGACATTACTTTGCCGACTAAGGTCCATCTAGTCAAGGCTATGCTTTTTCCAGTGGTCATGTATGGATGTGAGAGTTGGACTGTGAAGAAAGCTGAGCGCCGAAGAATTGATGCTTTTGAAGTGTGGTGTTGGAGAAGACTCTTGAGAGTCCCTTGGACTGCAAGGAGATCCAACCAGTCCATTCTGAAGGAGCCCTGGGATTTCTTTGGAGGGAATGATGCTAAAGCTGAAACTCCAGTACTTTGGCCACCTCATGCGAAGAGTTGACTCATTGGAAAAGACTGATGCTGGGAGGGATTGAGGGCAGGAGGAGAAGGGGACGAGAGAGTATGAGATGGCTGGATGGCATCACTGAGTCAATGGATGCAACTCTGAGTGAACGTCGGGAGTTGCTGATAGACAGGGAGGCCTGGCGTGCTGCAATTCATGGGGTCGCAAAGAGTCGGACACAACTGAGCGACTGAACTGAACTGAGACAGCCATTTTGCTTTTTTGCATTTCAAACTCCGGGAGTTGGTGATGGACAGGGAGGCCCGGCGTGCTGCGATTCATGTGATTGCAAAGGGTCAGACACAACTGAGCGACCGAACTGAACTGAACTGAACCATAAATGTGTTTCCTATGTCTGTGAGTCTATTTCTATTTTATAAATAAGTTCATTTGTTTCATTATTTTAGATTCCATATATAAGTGTTATTATATATTTGTTTTTGGCGTACTTCACTTAATACATAATCTCTAAGTCTATCCATATTTCTGCAAATTTCGTTAGTGCATTCTTTTTATAGCTCGGTAATAATACTATTTTATATGCATATGCTGTACTGTGCTTAGTCGCTCAGTCACAGCTGACTCTTTGTGACCCCATGAACTGTAGCCCACCAGGCTCCTCTGTCCATGGGGATTCTCCAGGCAAGAATACTGGAGTGGGTTTCCATGCCCTCCTCCAGGGGATCTTCCCAACCCAGGGGTCTAACCCAGATCTCCTGCCTTGCAAGTGGATTCTTACCATATGAGCCACCAGGGAAGCCCTTCTATGCATATATCTGTGTGTGTATATATATAAAATGTGTGTATAAAATATATATACCACATCTTCTTTATCCATTCGTCCACCAATGGACATTTAGATTGTTGCCATGTCTTGGCTACTGTAAATGGTCCTGCAGTTGAACACTGGGGTGCATGGATCTTTTTGAATTAGTTTATTCTGGGTACATGCCCGCAAGTGTAACAGCAGGATCATATGGTAGTTGTATTTTTAGTTTTTTAAGGAACCTCCTACCGTTCTCCATAGTAGCTGCACCAATTTACATTCCCACCAATAGTGTAGAAGGGTTCCTTTTTCTTCACCTAAAGGTAGATACTTTTATTATCCTTGCTTCAGATAAGGAAGCTAAGACTCCCTCCCCCCAAAACAATTAAATAACTTATAAATTGTGACACTGGGAAACTTAGTAGCAAATTTTGACAGTTAAATCATCGATTTTGGGAAAATAGAAAGCTGAAAGAATCCTAGTATTGCAGTAATTTACAAGCAGTGATATTTTTTCTAAATGCTTCAAGAGACATATTTAAATCACGTACACCAAGAATCCACATGTCTGCTTTATCTATTTTATAAAAACGCTGGTTGTGCATCATGTACTTTCAGGGGTCTCAGATTTTTGTGGTTGGTACTGCAGATTTGTGTGTCCTCTTTCTCTAGAGGTGGCCTGAGAAACATGCAGATATTAATCTAGCCCACCCCGTCACCCTGGGAGATAAATACAGATCATAATTTTATTTCACATGAATATTTGTGAAAGGTAGTATTTATGTGTTGTACATCCCTGCCATGAATTTGACTTATGTTCAGATTCCCAGGGGATGAGAAAAATTCTGGTACATCCCTCATGTCACTAAACAAAGGTGGAAAGTGCCAGAAGACCTTTCCCTACTAGTCTGGGTGGCAAGAACTGAGATCGAAAATGCAGCCATTCATCACAGAAACCCAGCTTTGAGCCCAGCAGCTTTGCTGAACCAGGGGATGAAATGAGTATTGGAAAAAGCATCTGTTTATTTCCTGAGGGGGATAAACTTCCCAGTGGCACCACTGAAAGTAATATACAGATAACACTGTATTGTGAGCAATAATATTCTCTCCAATAGTATTCTGGTGTGAGCTTCAATCCCCCTTTATGAAGGCAATGGTAAAAAAAAAAAAAACAATCAACCAAAGAAGCTTAGGGAATTAATTGTGTCCTCCTGCTTTATCATTCTGCCTTGGCACCACCCAGCAAGAGTTGTTTGCCACAAGCTGATGCTCATCTCCAGGTCATAATTCCCTGTGTTGGGACTGATGTACCCATTCATTCAGCAGCTCCCAGGAAGCACCTACCACCTTGCCAGGTGCCATTCTAGGCACCGGACACACAGGTGGGAAGAAAACACCATCTCTGTCACTAGCATCTGAAAGTTTGTGACTTTGTGTATTAAGTTTTCATCAATAGCATTTCTATCTTACTGTTTATGATATAATTTTTAAAATCTGCTAGTGAATGGAAGTTCAATAAGTAAAGAGCTCTCTGGTATCTCAGACAGTAAAGAATCTGCCTACAGTGCAGGATACCCGGGTTCAATCCCTGGGTCGGGAGAATCCTCTGGAGAAGGGAGTGGCTACTGGCGCACTACAGTCCATGGGATTTCAAAGAGTCAGACACGACGGAATGACTGACAAAGAGCTTCACCAGGGCGTATTTTGTTGAGTGTGCCCATGATGGTTACTTTTCTTTTTTTAGGTTTTTAAACATTTTATTTATTTATTCATTCATTTTGGCTGTGTCCGATCTTAGTTGTGGCATGCAGGATCTTTAATTGATCTTCAGTTGCAGCATTCAGGATTTAGTTCCCTCACCTAGGGATCGAACTCGGGCCCCCTACAGGAGGAGCATAAAGTCTTAGCCACTGGCCCACCAGGGAAGCCCCAGTGATTGCTTTTAAAATGTCTTTTCTCTTTTTGTGATACGACTCCAAGGTGAGGGTCTTACAAACCCTTTGTTTGGAATGTGACAAAAACCATTCTAAGACTAGGGTTTCCCTGGTACTTAAATTTCATTTCAGTTCTCTGTAACTAGCATTATATCATGTGACTTTACCTTCTCCAATCAGTCTCAGCAACACAAACTTCCTCTTTCCTTAATTCCCTTTTAGTGACTGGTGTCAACCGCCCCAAATCAAACAAGGTGGCAACCTTGAGATCCACCCTCCCTCCCAGTTCCTCGCTCCCCACACACTAATGTGTGCCTAACTCAGGGAAATTCATCACAGTGTATCTGGAGTTAGTGCCAGCCACACAGCTACTGATGGATTGCGGTTTCTCTCGTGTTACCCACCCATCCCCTCAAGTCCATGCCTCCCTTTTCGCCTTAACATCTGTCCACACTCCAGTTCTTAGCTTCCCTTGCAATTAGATGTAGATATGGAACCAGTTCTTGCCCTTGGGATGTGAACAGAAGCAGGCCAGAGGTGGCTGTTAAGAGAGTTATTTGTCTCCTTCCCCCAGGGAAATGCAGACAAGATACAGTCCTAAGGCGAAAGTTTCCAAACTCTCTTTGTTCACAGGGTCCTTGGCATCTCAGTAGTTTTTTCACTGCACTTCTAGGTCAAATGAAATATCAGTAGCCCCACTTACTAGTAGCTAGGTCCAAGCAATATAATTCATATTATCTCCTAACCGTTACCATGTATAAATTTAAAGAACCACAAGTACTTAGTCATGATATGTGTTTGTTGGGCATTGCACAGTTTCTCAAACCTTCAAATCAAATGAAACATTGACAGGTTCATTTCCTGTTCCACATCGTGCCACATGGAACTTCCTTTCTTGTCACAGAAACCACCACCAAAAAAAAAGAAAAAAGCATTGGAAAGATAGGCTATCAAGAAAAGCAGGGCTGTGTGCTAATGTTGACCAAAACTGCCTGTAGCTAGTAGGTGGTATTGTATCCAACTGATACCAAGTATGGCTGTAATTCCCTCACATTGTAAAGATAGTTCACCATGGTTCTGTGAGTTCACTGGAACCATGGGGCGCCTTGTGCACAGTTTGGGAACCAGAGCCCTGGGGGATGACAGAGGCAGAAAATGGAAGAAAGCACAGATCCCCGAATCTCCATGTGAAGCAGAGAAGGCTGCTGATCGGGAACACCCACCCCGCTCAGGCTTCTATGTGAGTGAAATAAGCTTCCTTTGTGTTTGGACCATTATTCATTTTTGCATTTGTTGGCACAACCTGAGTGCTAAATCACTTCAGTTGTGTTCGACTCTCTGCAACCCTATGGACTGTAGCCCACCAGGCTCCTCTGTCCATGGGGATTCTCCAGGCAAGAATACTGGAGTGGGTTGCCATGCCCTCCTCCAGGGGATCTTGCTGATCCAGGGATCAAACCCAGGTCTCTTATGTCTCCTGCAATGACAGGCGGGTTCTTTACCACCAGCACTACCTGGGCAGCCCTGACACAGCCTAGCCTAAGTTATTAATATCTTAGAGTCCTGCAGTGACCTTCTAATGGTTCTTCTTGACCCAAATCTGTCTTTTTCCCAAGTTCATGTTGTCGTCACAAAATCTACTGCTTTACCCTAATAACAGGCTAAACCTAAACAAGTGTTTCTCAATCTTGACTGCATGTTAGAATTACCTGTGGAGGTTTTAAAAAAGATCCCGTTGCCCAGTTCCCCACCTGTAAGGATCTTCATCTAACTGAGAGGGACCAATTCCTTGATGAGTACAAACTGCCTCAACTCACCGAACCTCAAATAGATCATTTGAGCAGTCCTTTAACTATTAAGGGAAATGAACTTGTAATTTAAAAACTCCAGACACAGATGGCTTCATTGAAAATTATACCAAATGTCTTAAAAAAGAATAAACAGCAATCCTACACAATCTCTTCCAGAAAAATAGAAGAGGAAAGGATGCATTTCTCATTCATTTTATGAAGCTAGTATTATTACACTGATACCGAAACCAAAGGGAAAAAAAGAAACTACAGATGGTATTTCTCATGAATATAAATTCTTCCCTCATAGCTCAGTTGATAAGAATCTGCCTGCAATGCAGAAGACCTGGGTTTGATCCCTGGGTTGGGAAGATTCCCCTGGAGAAGGGAAAGGCTACCCACTTCAGTATTCTGGCCTGGAGAATTCCATGGGGCAGCAAAGAGTTGGACACAACTGAGCAACCTTCACTTTCATAGGTGCAAAAAAGTCTTTAGCAAAATATTGGCAAGTGAAATTCTGCAATATAAAAAAAAAAAGAATTATATACTGTGAGCAAATGGAGTGTATTTCAGGAATGCAAGATTGATCAATATTAGAAAATCAATCAATGTAATTCAGGATATTTTCAGACCAAAGAAGAAAAATCACATCATCATATCAGTGCAAAAAGAATGTGGCAAAATTTAAGCTTATGATAAAAACTCTCAGGAAAAAAAAAGAAAGGAATAGAAGGGAATTTCCTCAACTTGAAAATCTACAGAAAACCTACAGGTAATATAATACTTGATGGAATACTGAATTCTTTTCCCTTAAGATAAGGAACAAGGCAAGAATATCTATTTTCATTACTCTTATTCAACAGAGTACTGGAAGTTCTAGCCTGTGCTTTAGGCAAGGAAGGGAAATAAAAGGCATATAGATTGGAAACAAATAAAAACTATCCTTTCTTGCAGATGACATGATTGTCTACATAGAAAACTCTAACTAATCTACAAAAAAATTCCTAGAACTCTAAAGTGAGTTCAACAAGGCCACAATGTATGAGGTAGATATATAAAAATCAATTGTATATCTGTATACTAGCTATGGACATATGTACATCAAAATTAATAATGCAATACTATTTTCAATTTTACACCCAAAATAAAATACTTTGGTGTAAAACTAACAAAACATGTATAGGGCTTGTATGCTGAAAACTACAAAATGCTGATGAAAGAATCATAGAAGTTTCATGGGGATGATCCAGAGAGATGATATGGGGTGGGAGGTGGGAGGGGGATTCAGGATTGGGAGCTTGTATACACCCGTGGTGGATTCATGTCAATGTATGGCAAAACCAATACAGTATTGTAAAGTAAAATAAAGTAAAAATAAAATTAAAAAAAAAATCTCAAAATTAAAAGCAAATAAATAAATAAATTTTAAATTTAGGATAGAAAAAATAAAAAAAAGATATGTTGTGTTTATGGATCAAAAGACTCAACATAGTAAAGATGTCTATTCTTTCCAAATTGATAGACAGCTTTAATCCAAATCCTATCAAAATACCAGCAAAAGTTCCTATAGATATAGACAAGATTAGTCTAATATTTTGGAGAGGGCAGTGGCAACCCACTCCAGTACTCTTGCATGGAGAATCCCATGGATGGAGGAACCTGGTAGGCTGCAGTCCGTGGGGTCGCTAAGAGTCGGACATGACTGGGCGACTTCACTTTCACTTTTCACTTTCATGCATTGGAGAAGGAAATGGCAACCCACTCCAGAGTTCTTGCCTGGAGAATCCCAGGGATGGGGGAGCCTGGTGGGCTGCCGTCTATGGGGTTGCACAGAGTCGGACACAACTGAAGCGACTTAGCAGCAGCAGCAGCAGCAGCAGCAGCAGTCTAATATTTATATGGAAAGGCAAAGGAGCTAGAAGAACTGAAATAATTTTTATAAACAATAAAATAGAAGCAATCAGCCTACACAGTTTCAAGACTTATTGTATAGATATAGTAATGAAGGCTGCATGGTATCTGTGAAGGGACTGTGGTTGATGTTCATTTGCTCAGTCGTGCCCAACTCTTTCTGACCCCATGGACTGCAGCATGCCAGGCTTCCCTCCTTTACTATATCCTGAAGTTTGCTCAAACTCATGTCCACTGAATCAGTGACAGACTGATTTTTCACAAGGTTCAAAAGCAATTTGGTGGATAAGATAGCCTATTCAACAAATGGTGCTGGAGTAATTGAACACCCATCCTACTCCCCGCCCCCCAGGTTATATGAACCGTGACTAAATCTCATATCTTATGTAAAAAAAATTAAAGTGGATAACAGACTTAAATGTAAATATTATGGTTATTAGATAATATTATAGAACTTATAAGAACTTTTAGAAACTGTAGAAGAAATAAGAGAAATTTCCAGGATCTAAGGCCCAGCAAAGAATTCTTAAAACTTGACAGCAGCATGACCCATAAAGAGAGAAACTGATCAATTAGACTTCATCACAATTAAAACTGTTGGCTCTGCAGAAGACCTTGCTAGGAGAATGAAATAAAGTCTACAGACTGAAAGAATATATTTGCAAACCACATATTCAATTGGGGACTAGTATCTAAAGTATATAAGAAACTCAAAACTCAACCATAAGAAAGCGAACAATCTAATTAGAAAATGGGCAAAAGACTTGAAAAGACATTTCACCAAAGAGGATATGCAACTGGCAAATAAGTACACACTACAAATTTCCACATTTCCCATTAGAGAAATGGCTCAACTTACCCAAGAATTAAAACCATAGTTAGGTATCACTGACAACCATGTATTTATTTAAGTAAATACATATTTATTTAAAAGATTCAATTAAATATCTCACACATATCAGTATGGCTAAAATAAAAACAGGAACAGTCAAGTACTGGCGAGAATGCCAGTGGATTATTCACAAGCTGCTGGTGGGAATGCAAAATGGTACTGCTATCTTGGAAACAATTTGACAGCTCATTAGAAAACTAAATATGCAACTTCTGTATGGCTTAGCACTTGTACTCCTGGGCATTTATCCCTGATAAATGAGTAATTATGTCCACACAGATACTCATATATGAATGTTTGCAGCAGCTTTATTCATAGTAGCCCCAAACTGTAAACAACCAAAATGTCCTTCAACAGGTTGACGGTGATACCAACTTTGTATGTCTATACCATGGGACACTACTTAACAAGAAAAAGGAGCTCTTGCTACGCACAACTTGGATAACTCACCAGAAAATTATCCTGAGTGTAAAAAGTCAACCACAAAGTTTTACACTGTGTGACTGCATTTATTTAACATTCTTAAAATGGCAAATTTATAAACACAGAGAACAGGGTAAGGAGTTTTTAAAAAGCACTGGAGTAAGAGCGTAGTGGGTGATCTATAAAGGATAATATGTGGGACCCTTGTGGTGATGGAAATGCCTATATCTTGACTTCATCAAGATAAATATCTTATTTATATATAATATAAGTATTATAGTTCTACAAGATGTTACCATCAGAGGAAAACAAGGTAAAGGGGATCAGGGGCTTCTCTGCATTATTTCTTGCAACTGCATGTGACTCTTACAGTTAAGATTCACTTAAGATATTTCCCTGCTGGTCCAGTGGTTAAGAATCCACCTTAACAGTGAAGGGGATGTGGGTTCGACCCCTGGTCAGGCACTAATATTCCACATGCTGCAAGTAAACCCAAGTGCCACAGCTACTGAGCCCACGTGCTCTGGAACTTGTGTGTCACAATGAAAAAGATCCCAAAGGATGCAACGAAGATCCTGCATGCCGCAACTGAGACCCAATGAAGCCACATAAATAAGTTAATAAATAAATACATATTTATTTAAAAGATTCAATTAAATATCTCACAGTTAAAACTTTTGACTTCGATCCCTGGATTGGGAAGATCCCCTGGAGAAGAGACTGGCAGCCCACTCCAGTATTCTTGCCTGGGAAATCCTATGGACAGAGAAGCCTGGAGGGCTACAGTCCATGGGGTCACAAAGAGTCCGACATGACTGAGCGACTGAACCACCACCAGGAGGTGGTGTTCAGATTGATTTGGTCTGGGGTGGGTCCACACACTGGTATTTCCAAGCTCCCCAGGTGCTTCTAACATGCATCCAGAATTGAAAAAGTGCAAATTGAACTGCGCGTCCCAAATCCTAGGTCATCATCTGCCATTTCTTGTTCCTCTGCCTTTAACTCTGCCCTTCCATTTGCTGAGATGAGGCTGCCTTCAAGACCCTACTCAGAAATAACTCCTCTGAGGAACTGTCCAGAGCACGACTTACCCAGTCTGGTGATGGATCCTCCCAGGCTGCACCATGGTGACCCTACGCTTACTCTTGTCATCACTCTTTGTTGTAATTGTCATTTTTTGTCCATCTCCCTGCTTTCAGCAAGTGTTACTACAATTGTTCACCTTGCAATTGCCTGATCATTTAGCCCCTGAATTTTAGGGACCTTCTAAAAATTACAAGTAACTCTCTTTTCCTGCTGTTAAGCCTAATTGTACTTTTAAAATAATCGATGAGGCAAGAATTTCTGGACACCAAGAGTTCACAGAACAAAACAAGATGATTATGCTATATGTTTATTCTATGCAAAACTTTGCAATCTTCATACTACAAAGCATTGAGATGGTCTGATCTGAGTTCTGTAGGCCCTATGCCTTTGATACGTCTTTTCTTTCTTTCTTCTTTACTCTCTCTCAGGGGCGATACCTTTGGTGGTGTAACATCCAGTCATAACCCAGCATCTCTTTCAGTAGCCTGCCTTCCTGTGAAGGCTCTTTCTTTTCTTTCATAACAACATTAAACAGCCAGCTGGTGGACTTTAGGAATATCATTTTTCCCAGAAACTTTGCATGGATGCATGTTCCATTTTTGCAATAATGTAAAATACACCTTGTGCCCACAAATCCTATTGGCATTTTTATTGATATTGTGAACTTTATAATTTAGGGAGAATTGGCATATTTTTTACATTGGGTTATGGAATATCAGTTCCTTGATATCTGAGATTTTCTCTGTTTGGTTGAGTTCTGTATCTCCAAAGCCTAAAACAGTGCCTGGTACATAGTAAGTGCTCAGTTTTTACCAAGTGAATGAATGAATGAATGGGATACCTTTTCTTTTGTTCTGATCTTGTATTCCCTCAGAAGTGTTTTAAAGTTTTCTTCACAGAGATCGTGTCTATTTTTCTTTTTTTTTTCCTTAGGGATTTTAGTTTTTTGGCTATTGTAAATGGAGTTTTTTCTTTTGCAAGAACATTAACTAGTTGGTGTTTGTTTGTAAAAGGCTATGGTTTTCTGCATATTAATATTTAAACACCTATGTTATTGAATTTTCTTATTCATTTGCAAGAATTTTTCATACTTCTCTTGTTTTTGCCAGGTATCACTGTTACTTCTCTTAAAACTTTCCAGAGTTTAAAGAGGATTGAATTACAAGCCCAAAGAAAAACAGCAAACAACTAAATTTCATTCTAGCAGTGAGATTCTTATTGGTTGAGTATGTACTGGTATACATGTAAACCTGCAATTTCTTTTCTAAGATAATTAAACATGGTGATTGCGGGAAATGTCAAATCCACAACCGGCTCATTCCTCGCCAGTTGAGTATCATCTGTTCCCTGAGCTGCTTGCTAATATGGAGAGACTGCCATCTTTACTACAGAGTCCTCTTAATTTGGGGAGGGACATTTGCAATTTAAATCACAAAGAAAGAAATTGTCAGTATATACTGACGTGTTTCACTGTGAGCTTTGTTCAGTAAACCTTGCTATACAAGGGAACTCATGCAAATGAATGCATCTGTCTTCATTTCTCCTCGCCATTAGGTCATTATGCAAACATTAAATACCAAAAAAGACATAAAATGATTGATTAGTGTAGTGGAGCTTGCAGGTTAGCAGAAAGCCAACTCAAGAAGCCTGTTCCTCCCTCCCCACACTGCCGCTTTTCTCCTCTCCCTTTCAGAAACACCCATAAATGATTTAGTCAGTCCTGCAGGGTCTGGAGATATTTATTGGCAGTTAACATTCTTGTGATTCAGCACATTTTCTTGCGACAATATTCTATCCTTACTCCTGAGTTTTGCCTAATTTAGATTCCCCCTTTGGTCTGTTCTACTCTGCTAATCCTAATCGAAAAATACAGACGGATTAGACAGAAGACAAAATTGTGAAATTGATGTTATATTTGGAACAGCAAGTCTTCATTTCACATTGTTGCCAAGACCACCTCCTCTGTGGCCGCCTCCCCCACAACCCACACTCTGGCGTGGTGCTCTCTGATTCATTTGCCTGTGTGGCTGCGCTTTAAAAACCTCTGACTTTTTCCATCTTTGAGTTTCATCATCTAGTTCATAGTAAGCACTTAGTAAATGCTAGAATCAGTGAATACACAAATTACTCAGTTAAGTGGTACAGTACATTAATGTTTTCTTTCGTGTTATTAGAACTAACTATTGGGGAAAGGTTTGAAATCTTTTTAAACAAGAGGGTAATTGACTATTATTAGTTTTAAAAGTAACCCGATGGATTTTTATTTTAACAGAGATCAAATTAAACTCATTGAATTTAGCTTTTCTAGATTCTCAGATTCAGCCGGAGGTCTGGGAAGGACCTACATACCTTCTGGAGAAAATTGCATCATCCGCATCTTATAAGGCTGAATCTATGGGGCTTCCCTGATAACTCAGTTGGTAAAGAATCCACCTGCAATGCAGGAGACCCCAGTTCAATTCCTGGGTTGGGAAGATCCTTTGGAGAAGGTCCATGGAGTTGCAAAGGGTCAGACAGGACGGAGCAACTTTCACTTTCTTTTCATGTCCTATATCCCATGTTATTCAGAAAGTACGCTCTTGAAAACCTGAGTAGGAGTGAAGTTCTTATTAATTGAAACTAAATTCTCACTTGCTTGTTACTGTTTTAGACTTGCTTCTCTATGTATTTCTAATTGACCTTTAAGACATACCCTTAAAAACCAAGGCTCCCAACTCCTCAAGTACAGCTCTGTAATGAACTGCTTAACCTAAGGGAATCAATCTACATAGTTAAAGAAAATGCGAACAGTTCTTTCATTGGGCAGAGTTGTTGAACACATTGTGTCTCTGTAATGTGAATAGCCATCATCTATTTTGTAATTTTCATTCTTTTATTGTTAACCTTATTTTTACCTAGCCTTTTGCCAAGGAGGACTTACAGGGGTTGCTTGTTAAGCTGACCTCTTCAGCTATCAGTTGTGCCTGTGTATTCCTTTATGGAGTGCAGAGAGGGTTGCTTTGTTCTGTGTCGAGGGGGCATGTGAACTGCACACTGTCATGGACTTTTGTTACAAATGCACCTGGTCAATGATGTAAAAAGCCCAGTGCTTTTATATACTCAACAAGAATTTTACTTCTTGTTCAGTCGCTAAGTCGTGAACTGCAGCACGCCAGGCTTCCCTCTCCTCCACCATCTCCCAGAGTTTGCTCAAACTCACGTCCATTGCATTGCTGATGCATTCCATCCACTGCATCCTCTGTCACTCCCTTCTCCTCTTGCCCTCCTCAGCGTCAGGGTCTTTTCCAGCGAGTCTGCTCTTTGCATCAGGTGCCAAAGTATTTGAGCTTCAGCTTCAGCATCAGTCCTTCCAGTGAATATTCAGGGTTGATTTCCTTTAGGATTGACTGGTTTGATCTCCTTGCTGTCCAAGAAACTCTCAAGAATCTTCTCCAGCACCACAGTTCGAAAGCATCACTTCTTCAGCACTCAGAGAATTTTACTTCTTGAATTTCAATCATTGTTTGATCTCTCATTCAAAAGGTAGTAAATGCAGCTGACGTCACTCACACTCACAGGCTCTTCCTTGGGTTCTGTTTTAAATCAGCAACAACTCAGGTATGCAGCGTCCTGAAACTGCCATGAAAAGAGAAGTATGCAAGGCTGGCAATCCCCAGCCTAGACTGACATTAATACATCGAAATCAGTGGCCTGTCCCTGTCTTCTTTCCCCAGGTACTCTGTTCTCCTCACTAGACAAGATGAGAAATTATTTCTTTCCCTAACACAATTTGACTTTTTTATTGGCTAATTGGATGGGAGACCAGCAGCAATAATTCAAAAACCTTTATGATATGCACTCATAAAATTTTGAAATGATAATTAACACTGACATATGTAGTTAAGAAAAGGGCAGAGGTGGGCAAATACTTTTCGCTTTTTTGACTTTCAAAAGGAAAGCCTATTCTTGCATTTTAACATGAGAATCTCTGATGTCCTAGGAGTTCATAACCCCTGAAATTCATAATCTGATTCAGAAAGAGTGTATGCAGAGTTGGGGATAACAAACAGAATTTTGAAACAATGCTTGTCATAGTTAACCTCTGGATGGGTAACTGTTGAGGCATTTCTATTTCTGAAAGCAAGGAGAGTCAAGTTTTCTTTCTGTGGTGCCTTCAATCAAAAGGTTTGGGTTCTCTCTTGGTGTGTGGGGCTTCCCTGGTGGCACAGTGGTAAAGAATCCACCTGCCAGTGCAAGAGATGCAAGAGACACAGGTTCAATCCCTGGTTCAGGAAGATCCCCTGGAGTAGGAAATTGCAACCTGCTCCAGTATTCTTAACCTAGGCAATCCCATGGACAAAGGAGCCAGGTGGGGCTGCAGTCCCTAGGGTCACAAAGAGTGGGACCAACTGAGCATGCATGCATACTTGGTTTGTAGATATGACCCCCACAAGATTGGTAGCATTTAAAAATTTCAGGAGAGAATGAGAATTAACAGAATTCCCTGGGGATTCTGAGGACCAACCTTGCCTTAATATAGTGTGACACATTTTGTAAGAAATGATGTAAGTTGTAAAATAATGCTATTGTACTTTGTTTTCTGAAAGATCAAAAAAAAAAAAGAAAGAAAAACTAGAGTCAATAATATTTTCCTTGAACTTGTAGAAAGCTCTTCTCTTATGTCATTCATCTTCCTCAGCTAAAAGGTATCACAAACTTGGAGTCTGCTGCTGCACTGTATTATTATTTAAAATTCCATTCCAGCCCCTTTACCTTATGACTCGCAATTGCTCCCTTTAGAGTTACAAGGAGAAACACGAGAGAAAGTTACTTCAGAATGACAGGACACAAAGGGCGAATATTATCCTTGTACATAAGCCCTGTCAGACTATTTATTGTGAATCTAGAACGAAGTACTCCACTGGTACCCATTTTAATAACCTTTAGAGGAATTGCTGCTCCGTTTTATTTGCATGCTCAGCTTTACAAGGCACTCCGCAAATTGCAATGGAAAAGAGGCCGCAGAACTTCTCCCACAGAAGAAAAAATGCAGAGTGTTTATGGGGAGGAATCACCTCACCACCCACAAAGACTACCCCTTGTGCTTCTGCGGTCACTTACTAAAGCAGATTATTTTCTTTTAACAGAGGAATTCAAGGGCTCCACTGTGGTTGAACTGATGAAGAAGGAAGGCACTACCCTTGGGCTGACGGTCTCGGGCGGAATTGACAAGGATGGCAAACCCAGAGTATCTAATCTGCGGCAAGGAGGAATCGCTGCTAGGTAACTGCATGGCAGGGAAATGTAGAAAAAGGAATGAAGGTATAATTAATTCAGAACTTAAAGCTCCCTCAGAAAAGGTCACTAATAGATAAATGACACTGCCATCTGCCAGGTGGAAGCACGGGGGGTGGGGAGGAGGCAGATTTCAGAATGATGGCTTTTCTGGCCCATGCCAAAGTCACCAGGGAGCTCTTGTGTCATCTCAAGAGCACTCAAGTCCTCCTAAGATACTAACTTTAAAATGCTTGTGTCTGGACTTCTCTGGCAGCACAGTGGTGAAGACGTCACCTGCCAGTGCAAAGGGTGCAGGTTTGATCCCTGGTCAAGGAGCTAAGATCCCACATGCCTTGTGGCCAGAAAACCAAAGCATAAAACAAAAACAATATTGTAATACATTCAGTAAAGATTTTTTTAATGGACCACATTAAAAAAAAAAATCTTAAAAAAAAAACCCAGCCACCTGAATGGATTTAGTTCTCAAATGTGCCCTACTGCAGTGGGAGTGAGACAGTCCAGTCATCTGACGGGGAGTAGGTGTCCCATATTCTGTGGACAGGGGAAACTACCACATGATGAGCCCAGACAGCAAGAGAGGCCCAGCTCCAAGTGTCTCAGTAACAATTTACTTGTTCTATATTCTCAGCTTTTCTACTTGTGAGATTTCCCTTTCATCGGGACAAATAGATGATTTCCAGAAGGGCAGAAGGCTTAGTTGAGAAGGGCTGGTTTTGTCCTTGTTTCTACTGGACTGCAGATTGCACTCATTCTTGATGACGACAGAGCATCCTGAGTGCTGGCCAGGGGTGGGTTTGCTTTGTGGACAAAATCGAAATCTGCCTCAGAAAGAACGGGTGGAATGGTGAGGTTTCATTCAAAGTGAGGTTCAGTTCAGTCCAGTGCAGTCGCTCAGTCGTGTCCGACTCTTTGCAACCCCATGAATCGCAGCACGCCTGGCCTCCCTGTCCATCACCATCTCCCGGAGTTCACTCAGACTCACGCCCATCAAGTCCATGATGCCATCCAGCCATCTTATCCTCGGTCGTCCCCTTCTCCTCCTGCCCCCAATCCCTGCCAGCATCACAGTCTTTTCCAATGAGTCAACTCTTCGCATGAGGTGGCCAAAGTACTGGAGTTTCAGCTTTAGCATCAGTCCTTCCAAAGAAATCCCAGGGCTGATCTCCTTTAGAATGGACTGGTTGGATCTCCTTGCAGTCCAAGGGACTCTCAAGAGTCTTCTCCAACACCACAGTTCAAAAGCATCAATTCTTCGGCACTCAGCTTTCTTCACAGTCCAACTCTCGCATCCATACATGACCACTGGAAAAACCATAGCCTTGACTAGACGGACCTTAGTCGGCAAAATAATGTCTCTGCTTTTGAATATGCTATCTAGGTTGGTCATAACTTTTCTTCCAAGGAGTAAGCGTCTTTTAATTTCATGGCAGTGAGGTTAATGTCCCTTAAATCCTGGACACCATTATTCGTGTCCACAGAATCCCAAATTAAGTTTTAGAGTTCTTACCTTATTAAGTGCCACCTGAAATGTGGTCATTTTCAATGATCAACCTATTTGTACAGTTTATAAGCTCAAGCCAATTGATTGCTCCATGATCTGCAGTACTGTTTGTAAAACCAAGTTGATGTCAACACAAGCAACTTAGTCGTCTTCCTTCAGGGTTTGTGGCGGGGGGAGGGGGGGGGTTGCATTTAAAAAAGAATTTTAAGTATAGGTAATTTTAAATGTGTTAATTTCTGCTGTACATCAAAGTGATTCAGTGAATACATAATATATACATATGAATATATATACAAGGCTTCCCGGATGGTGCAGTAGTAATGAATCTGCCTGCTGATGCAGGAGTCACAAGAGATATGGGTTCAATCCCTGAGTCGGGAAGATCCCCTAGAGAAGGCAATGGCAATCTGCTCCAGTATTCTTACATGGAAATTTTCATGGACAGAGGAACCTGGTGGGCTATAGTCCATGGGGTCACAAGGAGTCAGACAGAACTGAGCACACACACACATACATGCACACATATATATGTATTATTTTTATGTTATTTTCCAATATGGTTTTTAAGAGATTTCTTTCTACCATAGCCTCCTTTAATTTTTAACAGTCATAGCCAATTTGTGATGCTGGAACCTTGGGTGTCTCCAAAGTTTCTTTGTATGTAGCCCCTAAAGCAAGCATGACTGGCAAGGGAGAGGGTGAGAAAGTCGTTCACACATGTATTGATCCTATAATTAAAAGTAACACTCTGCCAGTTATAGTATTATTGATCACCAAATATTTATTGTTTAAGCCACTACCATTTCACAGGTAGTAAACCAAAATAAGTCAAGATAAGATACCTGCCCTTGGGGGCTTATAATCTATTGAGGGAAATAGGGTATTTTAAAAAAAAAACATGAAAAGTTTGGGAGCAATAATCACATTGTGTAATAGTAAAAAGCAACAACAATAGTAAAAAGCAATAAGAGTTGTCACAGTGCATGAGACAGTTAAGTTGCCAAAAAAGTGTCAGTCAGTAAACCTGAGTTAAGAGTGCCCATGTGTACCGTAGACTAGAGAGGATTATGGAGGCTCTGAAGAGAGGATGATTGGAGCTGGGCTAATGTAAAGCAAATGAATTCGTTATTCTTATTTGGGGAGAACATATTATTGGATTAAGTCCTGTCATTGGTCTTGCTGCCTGCTCTTGGTTTAGAGGTAGAGTTTGACTAAACGCCCCAAAGTAGCCAAGTTCTATTATGATGGTGAGGAGGGAGGAGTCTGTTACTGAATGCCCATGCTTTCACTGTAATTTCTTCTTCACTGACACTTTTTGAAATCAGTCCTGCTATAAGTAATAAATAGCAAAATAAAATGACCTTCTATATGGCCTGGACATACTTCTAGTGAAGATACCGAAAGTGGTGAAATGTCCAAAAGGCAAGCAGCAACACTGAAAGGGAATAAGAAGAAAGGAAAACTTCTAGTGTGTCCAGGATACAGATAATCTGCCCCAGGAGAACCAACTCTTTAGGGGCAGAGCAACTAAAGGTAATTTTCTCTTTATTTCACTTTTTGATGCTCTTTAAAAATAAAAGAGGTAAAGGCTTAGGGAGAAAAGTCAGAGATGGCAGCAGATGCAGTAGAGGACTTGGAAAGCATACAGTCGGCCTGAGTGAGAGGGATCCCTGGCGTCTCATCCACCCTCAGCTGCACTCCTGCCCTTAGAACCAGCCGCATCCTAGGAGGCAGGGACCCTGCTGTGTCGTCCTTCTGGGCTTGCAGTTTATCCATGATAGCAAAGTGGGAAATACGGTCAGACTGGCCCATGGGGAGGAGAGCTCCACTGAAGCGACTCTTTGTTTTGCAGAAGTGATCAGCTGGATGTGGGTGACTACATCAAAGCAGTGAATGGCATCAACCTGGCCAAATTCCGCCACGATGAGATCATCAGCTTGCTGAAGAATGTCGGGGAAAGAGTGGTTCTGGAGGTGGAGTATGAGCTGCCGCCAGTCTGTAAGTCATCACGGCCTGAGGCAGAACAGCTGCACCATGTTTTTGCCTCAAACTCTTGGTTCTCCTTTTTTTTTTTCTCTTTTGCCATCGTTGTCTTATTACAGGAATGGCAGAGCATAC
This sequence comes from Capricornis sumatraensis, assembly GCF_032405125.1. Lineage (NCBI taxonomy): Eukaryota > Metazoa > Chordata > Mammalia > Artiodactyla > Bovidae > Capricornis > Capricornis sumatraensis. The sequence goes on from NC_091072.1 coordinate 91,710,422, forward strand.
TTTCTTAATATTTAAAAAATTATCTGATTTTCTATTGCCTACTCTGGAAGAATGTTAAAGAGCATAAACGATGATGAAATTATCTAGGACTCGTGTTTCATTAAAGCCATCTGTGAACATCAGAGCTGAACTTTAGTTCAAATAGACAGTCGATTCCTAGCTCCAGTTTTTACTAGCTGCATGCCTTTGAGAAAGTTACTTAAGCTTCTTTTGTTTCACTTTGCACATCTGAAAAATGGGGATGATTTTAGTAACCTATAATATTACTCATGGATCTGTTATGAGGATTAAATGAGTTAGCGTTTGTAAAGCATTTAGGACAGTACCTGGCAATATAAAAATGTTTGGTGAATAATACATATACAAATCAATCAAAACTATAAGGTAGGCATTATTATCATTATTATTCTCATTTTACAGATGCTTAAGTTAAATACGTTTTCCCAAATTAGTAGGCACCAAAGTCAGAGCTTTGCTCTTCTGTACTACTGAGAACTGAGATTGATTATTAATAACTGGTGATAATTCATTTGTTTAGTGATGACTTATTGAGCATTACCATGTTCCAGCCTGTCCCTCAATGAATGTCAGTAGAATTTACACTCTAGGAGGGACTTCCCTGGTGCTATAGATGGTAAAGAATCTGCCTCAGTGCAGGAGACCCAGGTTCCATCCCTGGGTTGGGAAGATCCTCTGGAGGAGGAAATAGCAGCCAACTCCAGTATTCTTGCCTGGAGAATTCCATGGACAGAGGAGTCTGGCAAGCCCCAGGCCATGGGATCGCAAAGAGTCAAACACGGCTGAGGAGACTAGCACTACTGCTGCTACTAGAGGAAGACAGAAAATAAAATAAAACCACAATAAATAAGTTAATTACAATTGATCCTTGAACAGTGAGGGGGTTAGAAGTGCCAGTCCTCCTTGCAGTCGAAAATCAATGCACAACTTATATTTGACCCTCCATATATATGATTCCTCCAAAACCAAGGTTCTTCCATAACCTAGATTGAACCAAAGAGGTATAGTGCAGTACTATAGGATTTACTATTGAAAAAATCCACAGGTACATGGACCCACACTGTTCAGACTATGTTGTTCAAGGATCAGCTGTATGTAGTATGAATGTTATGGGTCATGAATGCTGTGGGGGAAAAAAAATAAAGCAAGGAAAGGGGTTGGGAGTGTGGGCGGGGAGTGTCATTGGCAATGTGAAGTAGAGTGGTTAGGAACAGTTTCATTGAGAAAGTGATATTAATCGGTGACTTGAAGGAGGTGAGGAAATTAGCTATATGGTTTTCTGAGTTAAAAGAGTTCCAGAAAGAAGAAAATGCCAGTGCTAAAATCAAACGACAGGAATAATCTGGCCTTTTGTTTGGCCAGATTAGAATAATAATCTGGCCTAGTTCTAGAAACATAAAGAAGGACAGTGTGGCTGGAACAGAGTAAGCATGAAGAGAAGTGGGGGAGGTGGTGAGAAGTGTAAAGGATGGAGCATCCATGTAGGCCAATGGAGGGACCTTAAGTGTTGCTCTGAATGATGCAGGAAAGCATTGTATGGTTTGGGCAGAGGAGTGACATGCTCTGATTAACGTTTTCAAAGACTCCTCTGGCTGCTATGTTGAAAATAGACTGCAGAGTCAAAGGTAGAAGCTTGGGAGACCGTTTGGAGGCCTACTGCAGTGATCCAGGTGAAGGATGATGGAAGAAATGGTGAAAAGCACTCATATTCCCCATCTATTTTGAAGACAGAACCAACAAGATTTCCTGATGAATTTAATGTGGGTTATGCAGAAAGAGGGGGCTTCTCTGGTAGCTCAGCTGGTAAAGAATCTGCCTGCAATGCAGGAGACCCTGGTTCAATCCCTAGGCTGGGAAGATCCCCTGTATTCTTGCCTGGAGAATCCCCATGGACAGACAAGCCTGGTGGGCTACAGTCCATGGGGTCACCAAGAGTCAGACACAACTGAGCACCTGCAGAAAGAGAAAAGTCAAGGACCATCAGAAGGTTTTAAGCCTGAGCAACTGGAAGGATGGAGTTGCCATTAATGGGGGTGGATAACAATGTGGGGAGAGCTGTCTTGTGAGGAGAAGATCAGAAGTTCATTGCTGGAGGGAATTGCCTTGTGGTCCAGTGATTAGGCCTCTGTGCTTCCAATGCAGAGTGCCCAGGTTCAATACCTAACTGGGGAAACTCAGATTGCACAAGCTGTGCAGCATGGCCAAACTAAATAAATACAATTAAAAAAAATTTTTTTTAAGAAGCTCATTGTTTAAAATACTACAGCTGAGGTGCCTATTTAACATGCTAAGAGAAAATGTCAAGAAAATGCTGGAGATACAGTTTGGCATTTGTGAGAAAGATCTAGAGTAGAAAAGTAAATTTAAGAGTAATGGGACTAGAGATGATGTTTGAGGCTTTGGGATTAGGAGATAGCACTCAGAGAGTGAATGTATAATACACACCAATCACCAGTTCTTATTCTTTTAACAAAAAATCTAACACCGAAAATCTCATGGTGACTTTATAACAAAATCAATTGGAATCTGAGTTCTAAAACTTTGCTACAGCATTTTTATTTTCGGTAGGAGCCAGCAGTAAAATAGTGTTGAGAGCTTGAACTGTGTCACTGGTTAAGTGTCAGTTTTGTCCCTTTCTAGCTTTGTGACTTTGGGGAAATTATTAACAAGTTCGCTGAGCTATAGGTTTCTCAGCTACAAAATGACTGTAATGGATGTAGAATTTTTGTAAGATTTCAAGGCTGTAACCATGTATTTAGATCATAAGCACAGACTCCGTAAGCCATAATGTATCTTAGCCATATTACCATTATTATTGTTGTTGTTGTTATTATTACACTGAAAGTACTATGTTTTCTTGAACTTAAAGTCAGTTTGTTTTGAAATCACTATCTTAAACCACTGCCTAGGAATTAAGAGGAGTCAACTATCTAGAGTTAATGCTCTCTGATTAAGCATTTTTATTCCACTGTGTACATGCATATCAATTAAACACAACCTGTTCCTAAGAGGAACTCTTAGTATTGCTCTCAGGATAAGGCAGTTGTGGAGATTTGCTGAGCATTTTGGGTTGTCCAGAGCTAGAGATTTCACAGTAGATTAGAAGGCATTTATGCAGGTCCAGTAGGAAGACTAACATTCCAGGGATAGCATATGGCAAGGAAGTATGAAGATAGTCCAGTTCACAGGTTGAATCTCCAGTTTGGAATTACTGGAACACAAAAGGAGAGAGAGGGCCTCAGAGGGACGAGGTCAGTGAGGTAAACAGGAACAAAGTGAAGGAGGGCCTTGTAAGCCGTGAATGGTGGACAACAAGGGGCCTTTTTTTTAAGGTTTTAAGGCCAAGGAGCAGCATCCTCAGATCAGAGTTTTGGTTTTGGTTTATTATTATGTTCTGGCTATGCCACACGGCATGTGGGATCTTAGTTTCCCAACCAGGTATCAAACCCATGCCCCCAGCAGTGGAAGCGTGGAGTCTTAACCACTGGCCCACCAGGAGAGCCCCCTAGATGAGAGTTTTTAGACTTATTTTAAGAGGTCAAATGGAAGCTATAAGCCCCCAAGCTGTTACAGTTTTCCAAAAGAGAGGTGATACTCCAAATAAATATAGCATTAATAGAGTTAAAGAGGAGAAGGTGGACATCAGAAATATCCAGGGGTTAAAACCTCTCCTGACTTGGTGATTATACCTGCCTTTCTCCCTCACACAATAAAGCTGATGGAAAAAGAGAAAATATTTTTAAACACAAAAGTGTGAAGTTTTTAGTAGAAATCAGATAGCAGAGGTCTATTCGCCAAGGATTATCTCTGTCTCTTTCTATTATGTTTAGATAAATTAATAAGATCTTTGCGTTCAGGGAGATCAAAGGGATTAATAAGCCTCCCTTTCACTGAGCTCAGACAGCTAGAGCAGGCACAAGCCAGACCCCAGGGAGAGAGCTGCCTGGTGAAAGATAGGCCACCCAAGGCCAAGACTGTAACTCTCTCAAGAATCACAGCAATCTGAGGCTTAGCCAGCCCCATAGTCCAGCAGGAATTGGAGAAAGGTCCGTATGGGAGTATGTGTGTGTGTGTGTGTGTGTGTGTGTGTGTGTGTGTGTGTGTGTGTGTGTGTATGAGAGAGAGGGAGAAAAAGAGAAAGCGATACAGAGAGAGAGAGAGCAGATGGAAGAAAAATGGAACTGTGACCCTGGGTAAGCAACTCCCCTTTTCTGATACTCAGTTTCTTAATGACAATGAAATAGTCGACCTCCATGAGCTTAGAATTATGTGGTATGTCGAGGCTGTATTTAGAGAGAATGTTACCAGACTGTATCTTGGGCATTTGTATGTTCAAAGTTGGTCTAGAGGAGTGCCTTCAAATTTTTTTTCCCATAACCCTTAAAGAATTTTGAAATATTACCTAATTCTCATCCACTTTTTAGTTAACACCTAAAATTCTTTATGATAAGCTTTAATAGTTAGACAGCATATAATTTTGGCATGAGGATTATTTTATACATCTTTAAATACCACTTCCATTCAAATCTTAGAGCAATAGATTTATCTCATTTGTTTTATGAAAAATGTCAGCCATGGAATTTTATTGTCAAAGGCAGTCCTCGCCACTAAACCATCAGCTAAATCAGGCTAGCTTTTTTATCAGAAGGAGTCCTTCCATAATTCAAATAAATGTGTTAAGGCATGTCCCTGTGACAGCCTGATTACTTCTCATGTCTAATTCGAAGAGAGAGAGAAAGACTAGTTGATGATGACAATGGTGATGATGTTGATATGGTTGGGGGGACAGGGGTCATCCCAGGTCTTCTCCACATGGTTCATTAGGGGATGTAGTCTGAGGGAACATCAGCTACCCAAGGGAAGCCCTTCCTGTGCCAGCTGCAGAAGGCAAATAAGACAAGCCTAACCACAGGAGCACATTTGCAGACATTGCTCACATCCCCTAACACTGCATTGGCCAAAGCAAGTTAGCAATGCAAAACCAACGAAATGAGGTAGGAAAGTGCACAACTCCTTTCTCCTATAGGTGTAGGTGTTGGGGAGGCAGGGGAGTAGTATATAATTTAGAAAAACCAAACCTACCATAACAAAATAGAGTGTCACTTTATGATATAGAAATACATACATATGCACGTATAGAAACAAGGGGCATCAGAACAACTAAAATACTGAGGAGTATTGTTGCATTATAAAATTGGTTCTACCTCGGCCTTTTATGTGCTCAATTTGATTCTTTGGGTAAGCCCCTTAATTGCATCTCTGTGTCCACATACACATGTGAAGTTATGAATAGAATGCACATGGCCAAACAGATGTCTGGTGCTAAACGTGAAACTTCAGTCACAAAGAGCGAGTCACACAAATGTAAATGATAAAGACCAAATCTATTTCATTAAGTATATTAAAATGTAGTCAGGATTCCCATTTTTCTTTGCCCGTGATGAAGAGCAATAGTGTGGATAATTTAAAGCTGTAGATAATCCCTAAAGTCTTCATATTGACTTTAGATTTGATTGTAAGATTTTGTGGTCAGCAAGATTTAGTTCATGCAAAATTAAAATTACAGTGCTTTGCTTCCCCAGAACAGATATTCAGCCAACAAGGACAGGTGGCCCAGAATTAGAATTTGGTTGTATATAATTGAAAGTTGATTTAATGATTAAATTAAATACAATTTGTAAACCACTTTCAGAGTTTCTGGCCCAGAGAAAACATTCCGTAGATGCTCGTTAATTATTTCTCCCTTATTTCTCCCTATTTCTTCCTTAATAGGAACAGAAAGATCATGTTCTTAACCAATTTATTCAAGTGGCTTGTTGGGTCATGGAAATAAGAAAACATTCGTTTTGAACTCAGTTGTTTTTTTTTAATTTAATTAAAACTGTATCTCAATTCTTTTGACTATTTGTATGCACTGCTCCTAGCTGGTTAGAATAAACTGAAATCCCCCTGATAGCAAGAATATGACATTTAATTAAATCAGCAGTATACGAAAACATTTTATTCAGCTGTAGGTTTATATTGACTTTCAGCAAATCCAAGTTCTTATTGTACTTTGTGTTCCAGCTGCATGTGTCCAGTTTTGTGAATTTACCTGTGTGCTGTTCATAATCGTGTCCACTCCTTTAAGGATTCATAATTTATGATAATTAAAAAGTAATTGTAATTAATGCTTCATTAAAATTATTTTTTATTCTTATGAGTGGAAAGAAATGTTCTTTTCAAAGATGCCTTTAAATTTTGTCTGTAAGTTTCTTGTTGATAGTGGAGTGAGGAGCCATTCCCTTCTCCAGAGGTTATTCCTGACCCAGGGATCAAACTGAGTTCTCCTGCATTGCAGATGGACTCTTTATCTTCTGAGCCACCAGGGAAGCTCATAATATAACTTATCTCCTCATACTGTGTATAATGTAATTAGAGATAGCAACTTGGCAATGCAATTTCATTTTGTGAAACGAGACCAATAACCAGGCAAACATAACCTAAGCATGATGGTATCAAGTAAAATTAAGTAGATCTTTATTTTATTAGTTAGTAGTAATATTTTGAATGTACTTCAAAATTCTTTTACTCTCCAAGTTTCATTTGGGTTATTGATGTCTTTGTTTAATTGCTATGCATCATGTCAGAAAATCAATTTGCATCAGCTTAACCTATTAATGGCAATCTGAGACTAATACTTTTCTTCTTGTGCTAGCTGCAAAAAAGATAATTATTAGTTACTCAAGAACAGTTATGTTTTATGAGTGTTATCCAGTTGTCATCACCAATTAGAATGGTATTCAGATGTGTTCTTTCTATAAAACTTTGTAAGTAATAAAAAAAAACATAAAACATTAATTATTTTGTAAGTTTTACAAAAATTTTGTATAACTTTTGCATAATACAAAGGGGAAACAATTCTATTTATCACATGAAGATTGTCTGTCTTGTTATACAGATTTTTAACAATGTGAATATTATGCTCTAAAAACTGGCTACACAGGAGGAAAGGAAGCATCTCTGGTTTTGATTCCACCTGGACCTTAATTATATAAGTCATTTATACAGATGACTATTTTATGATATTTGTATGTCATTCCAATTTTGTTCTGATATTTTCTCTAAAAACAGATTTTTTTAACTGTTTAATTACTCAATAAGAATTATTTGCAACAAAAAATCTGTTGTGTTTTATCTAGAAATTTAGAAATGTTATTATGAAATAAGACTTATTTCCCTCTCTTTTTCCTGTTTTCAGCTGTTCAAGGATCGAGTGTTATTTTCCGAACAGTGGAAGTCACATTACACAAAGAAGGAAATACCTTCGGTTTTGTAATACGAGGTAGGTGGCAGTTAGAAAATAGAACCATCAGCTATTCTTGGAGAATTTGTCATTGAGCTGTTGGGGGTAAATTAGAAAGTAATTTCAAAAAAACTGATGTTTTCAGTGTCTAAAGTTACCTTATGACTTCTCTGGTGGCTCAGATGGCAAAGAATCTGCCTGCAGTGCAGGAGACCCAGGTTTGATCCCTGGGTCAGGGAAAGCCCTTGGAGAAGGAGATGGCAACCCACTCCAGTATTCTTGCCTGGAGAATTCCATGGATAGAGGAGCCTGGTGGGCTACAGTCCATGGGGTCACAAAGATTCAGACACAACTGAGCAACTAATACACACACACACACACACACAATGTTACCTTATAATTTTGCATCCATTTTTCTTTAAAGAAATAACGCAATAATTGGGAATCAAAATGGAGTCCGAATGATCTAGCTAATTTATTTCAGTTCGTTAATATGCAGTAAGAAGTCACTGTTTGTAAACCTTGTCAGTTCATAGTCATCCTGCTGCTTTGCCAGTTGTCAACATGTCTTTTGCTTCCCTTATATATTTTTCTGTATCATTTATCATTGAGTCAAAAATGTTGGTGAATATTGCTTGATTTGATTGAATACACTAGGGTTCAAGAACTTTGTTTAAATTATTTTTTCCTAAAATGCATTTTGTTACTGTAGTTTCCTAAAAAGGAATTGCAGATAATCTAATCCCTTGAGCACCTTGGTACATCAGTCCATCTTTTTTTTTTTTTTTTAATTTTTTTTTTTAGTCCATCTTATTTTTGAATGATATTAATAATAAATATTTCAGGTGAAATTTTGTCCACAGTTTGTCTACAGGACCATTAATTCTGAGCTACAATGCTGGCTTTTAATGTTTTCTTTTATTATTAGCAATTTCATCCTTAAAGTCTACACATGCATTAACAACTCACAGTTTCTAGTATGACAGTGAGGTTCAATAAGAAACTAGGTAAGCATCAGGAATTTTTTTTAATGTTTCCTTATTTTTTTGTTTTTGTTTTTACCTATTACATTTGGTACTTCACCAGCAGCAAAACTCTATCAACATTTTTGACATTAATTAAAATTAACTAACCATCTTAAGAAACAGACATGCCTCAAGGAATGAAAGACATGTATTCATTATACAAACTTGCCTTAGATGACTAAGCTTTAGGCATTAGGTTCAATTCTGTGTCAGTCATGTAGCAAATCAATCAATCAAATATTCATTAAGGACATGTCAACATGTCGGCATAGGGCAGAGTACTGTGAAGTCATGAGACAGAACCCTGATCCACAGGGAATTATAGTCCAGTGAATTTTAAGGTATAAGTTGATATAATGCCCACATGAGTATTTAGAGAAAACAGGCAACTAGGATCCCACTAAGTGATTTAGACCAATAGTTTTATACTTTACTGACCCAGTCCTACATTTAAGTGGAGCCACAAACCCCAAGATCATTTACCTTAACCATTTTCAAATTTCTGTGTAAAAAATTAGATGAATGTAATGAAAAGTCAGTATACAAGTAATTTTAGCTTGGAGGGTGGTATATTCAAATCTAGTTTTTCAATATGAGTATGAAAGAGAGGTACACTTGAATCACATGCTTACATGTCTAATTATTGAAATGCTGCAGTAAAAAATACTGCTGGTGCAGATATTCATCACTAGTTGCTGTCTGGTTAATCAATAACAAATCAAATTGCTAATGAAAGAGCTAAACCAACAGTGATTTATTGTTTAAGAACTAAAAAGAATAGAAGCAATTTCAATCTGAAGTCACCTCAAGACAACTGATGGTATGATGGTAACAGATGTCCTTCCCACCGTTTGCAGGAATTTCAAATATCTGTGCGTTCATGCTTTGTAAGAGTTTTTAAAATATGAGCCTAGACACCTACCTAGTGCATCGTAGGCATTTAATAAATGGAAGAATGATGCCTAGATTTGTGTGGACATCAGGCTCCTCTGTCCATGGAATTCTCCATGCAAGAATACTGGAATGCATAGCCATTCTCTTCTCCAGGGATCTTCCCGACCCAGGTATCAAACCCCAGGTTCTCCTGCATTGCAGGCAAATTCTTTACTGTCTGAGCCACTAGGGAAGCCTTTTAGTTTATGAGTACCAGATTTTTGTAGGTTTTAATAACTCCCTTAGTGTATTGGTTGAACACAAAAATTTGTCAAATTTTGCAAAATGTTTAATGAGCATAAATAAAGAACTTATATTTGAAACCAATTTGAGGCCCATCTGGAGGGTCTTCCATGCTCAAAAGGTGGCCAGTACCCATCCCTTAAGAGTTATTGGTTAATCACAAAGAGAGTTGCAGAATGAAAAAGTACTGTGGATAAATGCTGTCATGGCAGATAAGACATTATGGCATAGGAGGGATATGAGCTTAACTTAGATCAATGGGGAATACCAGGACATTTCAAGAAGGAAGGAGAGGGAGATAATGCAGATGAAGCATGTTCATTTAGTGCTAGAGAATTTCTTCTTACTCACTTAGGATGGGTCTTTTAACAGTAAGCCAGGCCTTTAGCTGATAAATTGAATTACCTTTCTCATGCTGTATGTCACGATTCAAAAACCTTGACTGTATAAACAATAGAACCTTACACCCATAAAATAAAAAATGTTGTTCCAGCCTAAATCATGGAGAGTTAAATTTGTGTTAATTCCTTTGCCACCAAGCAGAAGATGGTTTAGATTAACAGGAAGAAAATCAGTGAACTTATTTACAAAACAGAAATAGAGTCATAGATGTAGAAAACAAGCTTATGGTTACAAGGGCATAAGGAAGCAGGAGAGGTAAATTGGGAGACTGGGATTGATATATGCACACTAGTATATGGAAAATGTTGTTCAGTTGCTCAGTCATGTCTGACTCTTTGCAACCCCATGGACTGCAGCACACCAGGCTTCCCTATCCTTCATCATCTCCCAGAGCTTGCTCAAACTCATGTGCATTGTATTGGTGATGCCATCCAACTATCTCATCTTCTGTTGTCCTCTTCTCCTCCTGCTTTCAATCTTTCCCAACATCAGGGTCTTTTCCAATGAGTTGGCTCTGGGCATCAGGTGGCCAGAGTATTGTTACCTATATGTCAAAGTATTAGTTACCTATTTTACATAGGACTTACTGTGTAGCACAGTAGGGCTTTCCTGATGGGCTTAGAAATTAAAGAATCTGCCTGCAATGCAGGAGACCTGGGTTTGATTCCTGGGTTGGGAGAATCCCTGGGTTGGGAGGATCCCCTGGAGAAGGAAATGGCAACCCACTCCAGTATTCTTGCCATGGAATTTTTTAATTCCGTGGACAGAGGAGCCTGGTGGGCTACAGTCCGTGGGGTCACAAAGAGTTGAAAATTGAGTGACGAACACTTTCACTTTCACTGTATAGCACAGGAACCTCTACTTAGTACTCTGAAATGACCTATACTGGAAAAGTATATAAAAAAAGACTGGGTATATGTATATGTATAATTGATTCACTTTGATGTACAGCAAAAACTAATACAACTTTGCAAATCAATTCTAGTCCAATAAAAATTTTTAAAAATAGGTAACATTTTGTGATAAATTAAAAAAAAAACAGGAAAAATCACTCTACTACTAATTTGCTCTTCACTTTGGATGAGGCAATTTCTCTAGTCATTTTCAACTGTAAAAACTGTAGCTATGTGTACTCATTTAACATATGGAGCCCAAATTCAGATTTGGTCTACATTGTGTCCCTGGCATTGATATTTTTAATAAAGCATGCCAGGTGGTTGATGTTAATGAGCAGCTAAGATCTAAAATACCAGTGGGCTCTGAATGGTCTTTATTTTGCTTTATAGCTCCAAACATCTAGCACCTAAGTGAACCACAAACTAAGCTTGGCTGATTATTTCAAATAATGATAAAATGTCACATATCAAGTAGCTTACAGTTACCTCTCTCACATTTTGACATGTATCCACAGTTAACATACTTGTATTTGGACATTTGAATCAAAATAGTGGAAAAGTTTCTTGCTGTCTTTAGCCTTTATCTTTTTCTGAATCAAAATCCTTCAAAGGAAAGTAAACCTATCTTTTTATAATTACTTTGCAGAAAAGAAGTTACATGATGGTATTTATATAAATATGGTTAAGCATGTGCTGTAACTTGTCATAATTTTCATCAAAAATTTTCTTCTGAGAAAGTCGTGAATTTCCTATTTTAAGTAAGGGGGCTCAAAGAAGCCATCAAACTGAATTAAAAAAAATACTGAAATGGAGCTTTTACCAATCAATCAGACTGAATAAATCACTTGTAATAGACATGAACATAAAGGAAACATTTGCTTTCATCAGGAACCATGAATGCCTTTTAATTTTTCTCTTAGGCTAGGTTCTTTAGGTCAACCTCTCTACCTGTACCAAATATGGGAAATGTCAGTCTGTTCAACCAGGCAAATATTAAAGAAGAAGTTCTTAATGGTAACACTAATATTTATCAAATACTGGCAAACTAGAGACCATCCGGATGGGTGGCCAGGAAGGTGATGTATGAGGAAATCAAGTCAGACAAACAATAGTGAAAAAAGTGGAAATGGATAGAAGATGGTTTAAGATGGCAGGGTAAGAAGATCCTGAACCCACTTCCTCCCACAAATACAGCAAATATACAATTACATATAAAATAGTTTACTCTGAGAAGAACTGGAGAAGTAGCTGAATTCCTGCTTCCCCAAAAAGGATAAGAGGGCCATATCAAGACAGAGATTGTCCTTCAGGACTGAGGAGATAGCTGTTTTGCATAATAATAGAAACAGAGAGTCAAGCAAAATGAGGAAACAGAAGAAAATGTTCTAAATGAAGGAAGAAGGTAAAACTTCAGGAAAAAAAAAAAAAACCTAATGAAATGGAGAGAAGTAATACACCTGATAAAGAGTTCAAAGTAATGGACATAAAGATGCTCACCAAACTCAGGGGAAGAATGAAGAACACAGAGAGAACTTCAACAAAGAGAAAGAGCATGTAATAAGGATCCAAACAGAAGTCACAGAATTGAAGAATGCAATAACTGAACTGAAAATACTCTAGGGAGACTGAATGGCAAACTAGATGAAACAGAAGAAGAGGTAGGTGACCTGGGAGACAACAGTAGAAGTCACTCAAACAGAATAGAAAAAGAAATTTTTAAAAATGAGGATAATTTAAGGAACTTGTGGAACAGAAAGCATACTAGCATTGATGTCTATGGGGTCGCACAGAGTCGGACACGACTGAAGCGACTTAGCAGCAGCAGCAGCAGCAGCAGCATTGACATTCTAGGGGTCCAGAAAGAGAAGAGAGAAAGAGAAAGGGACAAAAAAATTATTTGAAGAAAAGGGTCACTAAAAATTTTTCTAACTGGGGGAAGGTAACAGACATCCAGGTCCAGAAAGCATAAAGAATCTCAATGAACCCAAAGAGATTCACACCAAGATCATTATAATTAAATGGTCAAAAGTTAAAGAGAGTATCTTAACAACAGAAAGAGAAAGACCACTCATTATATACAAGGGAACTCCCATAAGACTATTAGTTGATTTTTCAGCAGAAAATATGCAGGCCTGAAGGAAGTAACATATTCAAGGTGCTAAAAGGAAAAAACTTCCAAAAATATTCTACCTGGCAAGGTTAACTGTCAGAATTGAAGGAGAGAGAGTTTCCCTGACAAGCAAAAGCAAAAGTAGTTCATTACCACTAAACTGGCCCTACAAGAAATGTTAAAGAGACATCTGTAAGCTAATTAGAAAAAGGCCCTAAATACATGAATATAAAGGCCCTTAATAAGAAAATATATGAAAGAAAAAAATCTCACTGGTAAAGTCAAATATATGGTAAAGGTGGTGGATCAGCCACTTATAAAGTGAATATGAAGGTTAAATACAGAAATAGTAAAATTAGCTATAACTACAAAGATTAGTTAAGGGATACACAAAATAAAAAGATGTGAAATGTTACATCAACACACATAAAATGTAGGAGGTGCTAAAAAGGCAGTGCTTTTAGAATGCACTAATACTTATTTTGAAAACCCCATTTTTAATGGAGGCCACTTTAGCCACTTGAATTTTTTTAATATTTGGATTTTTTTTTTCTTTTCCTTTAGTTTTTGCTTCATTTCACATTGTAGACTCACCTATATTATAGCCCAGGTTGGTTGGCACCAGGTGTACCCACCTACACTTTGTCCATAACCAACAACTGCTCTAACTGGACTAGTATTTGTAATTACTTGATGCTCTTGTCATGCTAGCTGTTAAGCATTTTATAGCTCACCCGTAATTACAGCCACATATTTATTTAGAAGTGGGGAAATGTTGACATCAACAATATATTCTATATAAAATGAATAAGATTTTTATTATGTGCCAGAGAGAAAGCATATATGTTCCTTCACACAACAATAAAATGTATTTTAGTTTCTCCACTGGCATTTTGTAAGTGAATTTTTTAATGGCAGCAATAAAGAGTGCTTTTTAAAGCTGTATTCCTTTTCTTTGCTAGGGGGAGCACATGACGATAGAAATAAATCTCGTCCAGTGGTAATAACCTGTGTTCGTCCAGGAGGGCCTGCTGACAGGTAAACTTCTTTCTGTGTCACTATCCAAATGGACTAAATGAAGCTGGGGACTTTAGCAGAGAACTTGATGAATTAAAATTTTCATAGTAACAGATAGATATTAAATAAATATGTTGGAATGTGAAAACAAGAGCGTTCAGGCTGAAGAATCAGAAGTAAGTTTGACCTCAGATTCAGTGCTTATCACCCTATGTTTGGCGTGTGACTGAACAGTTCTCTGCTCACTTCCCTCCAGATGTAAAATGTAGAGGGTAATGCCTACTTTCAAGGTTTTTCATTTTATTAAGGATTAGAGATTTATGGTGCATTGCAGGGGGCCTGTCATACTGGAGGCATTTAATAAAAAGCATCTGGCCCTTTTACAGCAGGTCCTTGAGATGTATCCTTTCCAATTGCTAATGTCCTAACCTGGAAAGATACATGATGGGGTTCTGACTCTTACTATTGCCAACATCCTTGTCATGATTATTATGCCTTGATGATGACTATGAATGTCAAAGTAGACATGACTTTTAGTAAAAGGGAAGGAATATTGTTGGTGTTAGTGTTTCTTCCTTGCTAATTTGAAGATTTCCTACATAAACCTTTTGGATGGAGAAGTCCCAAATGAACACATACCTTAGATGTCTCAAGAGATACTTATCTTTGTATTAACTTCCCACAACAAAAGTCTGCTCCATAATGGTAGGGAACACAACTCCTGCCACTGGATAGGAAAGAAGAGGAAAATGCACTGATTACCCCCAACTCTGCACAGAATGTTTCAGCCTAGAATGGATTTTTTAAAACATTTCATAAACACTAGATATAGCAATAATAATAGTAAATACTGCTTGTTAAGTGATTACCATGGGCCAAGAACTGTGCTAAATACTTAGCAGACATTATCTTATTTTATCCTCACAACTATTCACTAAATGAGATATTTTTATCCACATTTACAGATGACTAAACTGAGGAACCATATGCTTAAATGACTTGCCAGCTAGGATAGGAATTTAGATTTATTTTCCTTCAAAGCTCATACTCTTAGCTCACTTTTTAAAAAAACTTGAAGTTTAATATACAATAAGAAAATATGAAGACACTTGGGTTCTCCCCTCTGCTCATGTTATTTGCCTTTGTGGAGGATAATACAGAGTATTTTGTTGTTGTTGTTGTTGTTGTTGTTTCTTCTTCTCATGCTTTTCTTGTGAATTATTCTTCCTGGAGCAAATAAGAATACTTCCATTTGTTATTAACATTGTGAGTTGGGGTTGGCAGAAATGTCAAGAGCAGGCTACTAGTTTGTGAACATTTTACCAAATTAATGTAAAACTAAAGGAAACCCTGGGGGCTCAGACAGTCTGCCTGCCATGCAGGAGACCCAAGTTTGATCCCTGGGTCAGAAAGATCCCCTGGAGAAGGAAATGGCAGCCCACTCCAGTGTTCTTGCCTGGAGAATTCCATGGACAGAGGAGCCTGGCAGGCTACTGTCCATGGAGTCGTATAGAGTCAGACATGGTCGAGCAACTGACACACACAAAGAAAACCAGAAATTTTGATAAAATTTTAGACTTACATTACATGGACAGTTGCCTTGGTGAAAGATGTTTAAGACATCATTTTTATTCTTCCCAAAGCCTAAACTTGTAATCCCCGCATTTGATTTTCTCTTCGTTGTTGACTCTCCCTCACCAGAAGGTTATAATCTGGAAGCCTCTCTGGCTGCACTGTAGTGGTGTCAGTATTGTGCTGAGGCATCTTCTCCCACTCCCTTGAGTGTCTGTGTCTGCAGAAGGGAGAATAGTATTTGCCTGCCTTTTCCAGGGAATATGAGACTGAATCAATTTAATGATCATCAAATGGCCTTATAAATCAGTAGGAAAATGCAGAGACTAGGGAAATTTTTCACCAGCGTTCTTTCTCCAGCTTGGGTTCACTGGTGATAAATCGAATGGAATCAGCAGGCTTTTCTGCTCACCAAGCTTTGGGAAAATAGGTGAGTGCTATTTCTTTGGCTTTAATAAATCAATTTTAGACATTTTGGCAAAAAAAAAAAAAAGCCTAGAAAAGAGAACATGTGCCTTTATTACTCTTGCACCCCAGGAGTTCATCGTGGGTGACTTGGGTACTTGCTATTGTGTTGTTATTTTCTTATTACTGATTTTAATATTGCGGCAATTTTCTGTTCAGGGTTCCTCCTGTTAATGTCACACTTGATGCTTGGACGGAAATGCAAAGGGTGTGGATGGTAGACTGTGTGGAAGAGCCACTTTGGCTAAGTGACTATTAATGTTAAGCCCCACAATGCGAAGTTAATGACTGTTTCTTTATTCTCTCTTCAGAGAGGGCACAATCAAACCTGGTGACAGGTTGCTCAGTGTGGATGGAATTCGACTTCTTGGAACCACGCATGCTGAGGCCATGAGTATTCTCAAACAGTGTGGGCAAGAAGCAACGCTGCTGATTGAATACGATGTCTCGGTCATGGGTATGTTAGATATACTGAGGTTGGGATCTCAGAGTCCGCATCATGTCACTGTCCATTCCTGATAAGCCACTTTGGATTAAGAATGAACTGTTATGTCCTCCTGTAGCAGACAGAATTTCATCAGTGCTGTATTAGTCCTCTGTTTGAGTTCAGGAAAAGGTGAGGGTCGCTTCTCAGCAATTTAGAGTTCTCATGTCGATAGAATCTATAAAAGCACCTCATTCTGTCAGCATGCTTCACCTAGCAATCAGCTCTTACACATAGATTACCCTTTGGCAGGAAAGTATCTTCTCTCTGCAATTCATAAAAACAGTATTATTAATTTAGAGGTGGGTACTTTTTCTTTTACTACATGGAGACTGGAAACAGTAGGAGGTTCCTTTCCTTCTCGTAACTTCGCAATGTGAAGCCAGCTCATCAGAATTAATAGAAATTACCATTTTATCATCAGACTTAGGGACAAAGAAAGGAAAGGGGACATATCACATCCTTGACTAAAATGAGAAGTTGAGTACAGTATCCTTTCCTGAAATAATGATTCCAATAAAAAGTAATTCTATTTCTACCCTGTCAACTATAGTAAAACTGGAAAGGTATTCTCACAAGCGTTTTCAATAGGAAGAGAGTGTCAAAGTTTTGTGTAATGTTGACTAAGGCAGAGAAATTATGAGATAATGAATTGGAACCTGAAGTTGAAACTTAAATCATGCTGTAAATACTTCTTAAAATTTTCAGACCTGATTGTGTGCCTGACTTAACTAGCAAGTTCTATGTTGGTAAAATGTAGCTGAGCAAAAGAGACTTACTCTTAACTGCAGACTCCTTTATTTCCCACTCTGTATGATTCATGTAGAAGAATGTTGCTGGAAAGTGTTCTCGATCTGTCTGCTGGCCCGAAATGTATGAGGTATGAGGCTTCCTAAAAGATGTAAAGTTTGAGAGTTAAAGAGTTCTCAGAGTAAGTGGTGTGATATGCTTTTGAGATGGAAAGGTCAGGGATGAATGAGCTCTCCTCCCTCTGTTCTTCCTTTCCCTTATTTTCTCTTTCTTCCTCTTTTCTTACTCTTTATTTTATATGTCTTTTGAGTTAGACAATTTGGGTTCTGTTTTCAGTTCTACTGATTTCTAGCTATTAGTTTAACCATGTTAGCTTATTTCCCTGTGCCTTAAGTTACCTTCTTTGTCAAATGGAGACTAGCAATGCCTATTTTGAAAGGCAGTTAAGAAGATAAAATAAAATTATACAAATAAGATATATTTTAAGTGATGATCCAGTGTATTATTAATGTTAAAAATTGAAGCAAAAGTTTGACATGTTTAACTCATTCAATCTACAAATATTTCTTTTTTAAATATTTAAGCTCAGTGACAAGTACAAAGACTATAGAAATAAACAAAACAGACCTGGTTTCTGCCTTTATGAATCTTGACATTGACAAGAAGGAGAGATAGTAAACAGGTACATGCCAAACAAACACTCAGAAAGTGTGATCACAGCAGAAAGTAACACAATATTGTAAAGCAATTATTCTCCTGTTCTTAAATTTTATTTTCAACTGGAGGATAATTGCTTTGCAATGTTGTGTTGCTTTCTGCTGTACAGCAGTGTGATAAAGCTGTAACTGTACATACATCCCCTCCCTCTTGAGCCTTCCTCCCGCCCCTTCCAGGTCATCACAGTGCACCAAGCTGAGCCCCCTGTGTTATGCTTGTTTTCCACTAGCTTGCTGTTTTACATTTGGTGGTGTATGTTTCTGTGCTATTCTCTGTTTGCCCCTCCTTCTCCTTCCCCTGTTGTGCCCACAAGTCCTTTCTCTACATCTGTGTCTCTATTTCTGCCATGCAAATAGGTTGATCAGTACCATTTTCTAGATGCCATATAAATGTAATATACAACATTTGTTTTTTTCCTTCTGACTTACTTCTTTCTGTATGACAGATTTTAGATTCATACACCTCACTTCCCAGGTGGCACTAGTGGTAAAGAACCTGTCTACCGAGGCAGGAGACATAAGAAATGCGAGTTCAGTCCCTGGGTCAAGAGGATCCCCTGGAGGTGGGCATGGCAACCCACTCCAGTATTCTTGCCTGGAGAATCCTGTGGACAGAGGAGCCTGGTGGGCTGCAGTTCACAGGGTTGCAAAGAGTTGAACACAATTGAGGTGACTTAGCAAATAAATAAACACAGCAGAAGTTGAGTGTTCCCATTAGATATAAACATTGATATGGATACAGATATTCATATATGTAAAACAATACTTAATAAGGATCTGTGTCCTAATCTTGAGTGGGAAGTTTTAATATCTAAAAATATATCATTTCTCTCAAACGCATCCATAAATTCTGTTCAAAATCTCAGAAGGATCTTCAGAGGACTTTTAAGAGCTATTTCTAAAATGTATATGGAATATGAAAAGTGGAGGGGGGAAAATAGCCAAAATGTTTTTGAAGCAATATAAAAGTAGAGAAACTTGTTGCATCCAACATCAAGACTCATTCTAAAATTGTGCCATTAAGTCTGTGTAATATTTACATGGGGTAATAAATAAACCAATGGAAGAGAGTCCAATGTCGCAGACCACTGCAGAAGTATAGCCTTACATAAGTGGGGAACGACTGAGCTAGTCAGTCAGTGATACTGGGTCAATTAGTCAGCCGCATGGGAAAAAATTCAAGTAATTTCTTACTTTATACCATACCCAAAAATAAAGCCTTTATTTACATAACCATTTCCCAACAGAATGCTATTATAAATAACTGGAATTAATATTCTTTTACCCAAATCTTTGTATTTCTGACTTCATTAAGTCAAAGGGCATATTCCTTTTTAAAATATTTGATAGATAATTCTGGTTGTCTTCTATAAAGATTATACTATTTTATATTACTGCCAGCAGTGTTTTAAATGTACCCATCTCATCAGAGCACCAGATACAACTTTGAATAATATGTTTTTAATTTTTTTAATTTAAGTAAAAAATTGCATTTATATTTTAATTTACTTTAAAAAAATTTTCTAGTGCAAGTAAATGTTTTTTCACAGGAACACTAGCCATTTTTGTTTTGCATTGTCTGCTTATGTTCTGTATTCCTTTTTTCTATTGGAGGCAAGCTTAGTTTTCTTTTTCCTATTGGAGTTTTTTTTTTTTAATTGGTTTGTGTAGCTATGTATCTTTTAAGGATACTGGTTCTTATCAGTGTTTTGTAAAAATTCTTTTTAGTTGTTTATATGCCCTTTCTGACATATGTAAGTTTCTTTTTTAAACTTAGATCTAGTATTTTTCTTAGAATTTAAATATTCATTTTTTCTAAAGTTACCTAATATCCCTGAATTATTTAATAAAGATTCCATCACATGTCCACTAATTTTTAAACTCATACCCTAAGTTGTTAAATATAACTGGACTCCACATCTGGGCTAGCCAGTCTGTTTATATCTAGTTTCAGACCAGATTTCAGCATAGGACTTTTGAACTGAAAGTCTTAGCATAAGAGTTCTTATTGTCATAAAAAGACATTTTAGAGGAGAAAATTATTTATTCATATAATACACTTATTATATTATTCTTCTAAGTTTTGCTAACTTTATATAGCAGGTGAGCAAACTTTGATTTTGATTTTTTTTAAATTTCTATATAAATTCCTTTTTCTCTTTTCTGTTCACCTCTCTTGCACCTGCTGACGTTCTTTCCTCCATCCTTTCCTCTCTCATTCTGTTCTCCATTCTCTTTCTCCCTCCTTCCGTTTCTAGCCATCCCTTTCTTTTTTTGCATTCCACTCTGTTTTTCCCATGTCAATACTTTTCACTATTCTAATTGTCTTACTTAGATTTTTTCTGATATTTCTCTACTGTTATTCTCCTTTTTCTCTGTTTTTTCTTTCTTTCTTTTTCTATTTGTTTTACTAATTATGTTAAGATGGCATTAGGCATAGATATGGTCAGATAATTAAGAATGAGAATTTGTGGAAAGAAGTAAAAATTGCCCTTTAGAAAATCAGAATATGAGATACTTTCAGTGAGAATGGCTGTTCATCAAATACTAACCAACCTTTCCTTTTATAAAAACAAAAAACTCCCCCTGTTTTTGCAACATGTTTTTTTGTTGCTGTTGTTTTTGCAGCTTTTGTCATTCTTTCTCCTTAAAAGGAGTGAAATGAGCGGCTAATACAGCGTAGCCTGCTACTTAATTTGAGAGGTCTAACTGGTATTTCTTTCAAACTATCTGAAAGTCAAAGGACCATTAAAAATAGTTTACCACTCTCATTTTTTGTTTTTGAGAAAAAAATTCTAGTATTTTTAGGATACTTGGAAAAAAATTGGGAGGCCTGGTGTACTGCAGTCCATGGGGTCTCAAACAGTCGGACATGACTGAGCAACTGAACTGCTCTTTGGTAGGGGAGGATGGAATGTTATGTTGAACAGAATGAGTCAAAAAATGGCACTTCCCCAAAGCAGATAATGTTGAGTTGATGAAAGTAATAGATGCCCATTCAAAGACACAGTCAAATGTTAAATATTTTATTCCTACTAACAGCATATGAAAATTTTCATTAATTTCACATCCTCACCAACATGGTATTCTCAGTCTGTTTTATAGTAACTATCTGATGGGTATGTAGTGGGATCCCATGGTAAACTGAATGTATGTTTCCTGGATGAATCATATGAAGCACCCTTTCATTTGCCACTCAGAACATTCTTGATGCTTTAATTTTACTTTTAATACTTCCATTTATTTATATACTATTAAAATGATGTCACATTATAACTCAGGAAGCAGGTGATGTCTATAATCATAAATACAAATATTGATTGTATTTATTTATATGCTACTAAAAATACACAAATTATTTTGTAGGAAACACGTGCATGTGTGTGTGTGCAGAGATATTGATCATCCCTCTGACTCATTGATATTAATCAGATATATTTTTTAGTAAATCTCAGCTCAAAAATTTTAGCATACTCAGTAGTATATTTGGGAAAGCTGTTGAAGCTATCAATTTTATCAACTAAAGTTGAATTTAGTTGGTGATAAAATTTTCCAGAAAATTTATTGTAGTAAGACTGATAAGACAGGGTCTAGGAGGAAGTAAGAGTTTAGTTTATCTGTTCTTACAACTAATCATCATCAAGTGGGTGTGTATAGAAATATCAGTGTTTATCTTGTAGGTGTAAAATGAAGTTATTTCATGATATCATCTTACCTTACCAAATTACATTATGAATCTTTAAGTCACGAAACCTCTTAACCTACCTGTGGTATTTTTCTGAGTTCCTGTAACTCATGACTTTTGACTATTTCTCTGCTTGGCTTCAAATTTTTCCTTCTATTTCCTTGGACTAAATCAGCATGCAAAATCAAGAATACTGAGAAAGATGTTACTTTTTTCTTAGAAATACCTAAGCAAACATAAAATAATATTAATGATTTTCAAGTGATTGTTTCATCAGGGTGGATTTGAATGTTATGAGTCTGCAGAAGAGATGATTACTTTTTTTGCATCCAAAAAGTTGTATAGGTTTATTGGTGTTACTGCACTGAATCTTGGCTGTGCTTTGCATTTCATTTTTCCAGAATATGAAGATCAAGATATATAACTTCCACTAGTCACTTCTCAGTCATAAGTACCAAGAGTAAATTGACCACTATTTGTATTTTCTAGGGGCAAATCAGTTTCTTCCAGATCATCTCAATTTACTAGAAACTGGATTTTTCAAGGGCCTTAAAAGTATTTATGATCCACATGCTTCCTTGTGAGTCCCCAGCACCTATTCACAGAAACCTTCTCCTATTCATAGAAAATATCATAAACAAAAGCCCAGGGAGTTTCCTATGTAAAAGAAGTCTAACTTTTAAGTGGCAGCAGCAGTTTATTAAGAATGTTACTTTTCTATGATTAAAAATAGATTTTCTTATACTTTTTCCATTTTTATCTAAAAAATGAATTTTTGCAGAATCCTCTTATTCCTACTAACCTCACTTACTTTTACATATTTGAATTCAGGGCCACTTGTCCTATTTGGGAAATAAAAGAAGTAGGTAAGGATAAAGTTACCCTAAGCTTTAAAAACTAGATTTTTTATTTTAAATGAATAGATTTGTTTTTAATTTACTTTCATAGTATAGTAACACAAATTAAAAAGTGCTAAGATTTTACTTGTACAGCTTGCTGAATTTTCACTTATATATTTTCTAGCCAGGTCAAGAAACAGAAAATAGCAACCATCATCACCAGAATCCACACTGTGACTCCTCTCAGTTGCTACCACATCTTTTCTACCAGTTTGACTCCTGTCTTAACTTCCTAAGCCTTAAATGTATTCTCCTAATTCTTGAACTGTCTGTAATAGGAATCATATGGTACATTTCTTGGGTATTGGGCTTCTTTTGAAGCAATTTAGATAATCTGATTTGAGTGTAAGAGGTACTCATTGACAATACCTGAGTAACACTAATGTAAGAATAGAGTACTTTGGAATATCATTCAGGGGCTACTTCTAGAAGTTTAGTATTACATTTGGTATGAAGAGCATGAATAGTGGTATCAGAGTGGGAGTGACATGGAATAGTAAGTTAATATTTATCTTTTCCTCAAGGGCCCATTTAACAATATTTTAGGTGATATCCGTGTGATAGAATCAGAAGGGTCTTTTCAGTCTTTTGAGCCATTTGTAAAATGAGGGGACTTAGACTACATCGTTTCAAAGGTCTTTCCAGCTCCAATATCCTATGGCTCTTTGAATGTACTAGTGTCTCTTAAAAGATTTCGGAAGTTAACCTTTTTTTATTGATGTAATCAAAATAAAATATTATAAATAAAAATAGTTTAAAATAACATTTAACTCTTGTTTAAACTGAATTAAATTGGCTTCCCTGGTGGCTCAGACAGTACAGCGTCTGCCTGCAATGCAGGAGACCCAGGTTCGATCCCTGGGTTGGGAAGATCACCTGGAGAAGGAAATGGCAACCCACTCCAGTATTCTTATCTGGAAAACTGCATGTACGGAGGAGCCCAGTAGGCTACAGCCCATGGGATCGCAAAGAGTCGGACACAACTGAGCCACTTCATTTCACTTCACAGGTGGCATTAGTGATAAAGAACCTGCCTGCCAGTGCAGGAGATGTAGGTTCAGTCCCTGGATTGGGAAGATCTCCTGGAGAAGGGAATGGCAACCCACTCCACTATCCTTGCCTGGAGAATTCTTAGAGAATCCCATGGACAGAGGAGCCTGGTGGACTATGATCCATAGGGTCACAAAGAGTCGAACCCAACTGAAGCAACTTAGCACACAAAATGATTAAAACTTAAACCACTATTCTAAAAGGAAAGTTGGTCATTTCCTTTGTTGGTTATGTCAAACAGAACAGTCCTACTTCCAGTTACAAATTTCCCAGAGATTATTTTCCATTATTCCCAGAGTAGGCATAAGGCCAACATGCTGCTGTGAAATCATTATCTGCAAGGATCTTGATACTGGCATTCTGAGACATTTAATAAATTAATGAAAAGTTGGTTAAAATTCCCTCACTTTCAGATTACATATTATACTTTTAAAATTAAACACATCCCTGAAGGGGGAAAATTAGCCCTTTAATTTAGTGTATTTTAAAAGATGAAAAACTGACTGAACCCCATCAGGGGAAATCTCTCATAGAATGGTTAAGTTTCTTTGAAGTCATGTGCATGTATTAGGTAGACTAGAATTGCATTTCCTTTTCAGAAGAGTAGCAGACAAGCACTTCAACTGACCGTAAGGGCAGTTCTAGGCCATCTTTTTAGAGTACTACCAAAGTACTAGTCAAGCTTACTTTTCTCTGTGGTTGAATACTAACTGTATATTCCTCTTTGTAAAATGAACTTAAACAACCTTTTTTTAAAAGAAATTTTATTGAAATATGGTTAATTTACAGTGTTGTGTTAGTTTCAGGTATAAAACTGAAACTTTTTTATATGTGGTTTATATATATATATATAAAACTGTATATTCTGTTATATACACATATACATACACACACACACACACACACACACACACACACGTATATATGCGTGAGTTAAGTTGCTTCAGTCTTGTTCAACTCTCTGCAACCTTATGGACTGTAGCCCGCCAGGCTCCTCTGTCAATGGGATTCTACAGGCAAGAATGCTGGAGTGGGTTGCCATGTCCTCCTCCAGGGAATATTCCTGAATGAGGAATCAAACCCGCATCTCTTATGTCTCCCACATTGGCAGATGGGTTCTTTACCACTAGTGCTATTTGGGAAGGCTATATATGTATAAATATGTAAGCTCAGATTCTTTGGGGGATTCTTTGGAATTCACATATACACACTACTATATACAAAATAGATAACCAACAAGGGCCCACTATAAAGTACAGTGAACTATACTCAGTATGTTGTCATAACCTATAAGGGAAAAGAATCAGTCTTTTACTGGGGAAAATTACCCTTCTTTAGACCTTCCATTAACCATTATAGTCTACAACTATAGGCTATAACATCCAAAGAAACAGAGACCATTGATTTCCTTTTTAAGCATGAAACTCTTCTACCTCTTTTCTCCATATGTTAGTTATCTTTGTTCAGTGCCTGGTTCATAGAAGAATTATTACTTGAGTTATTTCGTTTTTAGAATTATTTGTGGTATACCAGAAGGTATTAAAGTGTCAAGTTGACCCCAGCAATCGTAATATCGAAAGACTAAGTCACTTGTATATCACTAGTGGTCTCTGTAGTTTCGACACTGAAAATGGCTAGCAGATGCCCTACTCCTGTCACTCAACATGGTGTCGCTGCTCATGTAATGACACTCGCTGTTAAGTCCTTCTGCCCCCTGGATCTTAAATGATAGGCTTCTTAACCACTGCATTATGATAGAAACCTCCTTGATCTGTCTTCATGAAGTCAGAAGATCAGAGCACTTTGGTAAGGATCCTCTGGCTCACTTTAAGGTGATTGAAGAATTTCTATACTATGCATTCTCAGAAGCAGATTGAGGTCAAACTCTTAATATAAGTTTCCTGAGAAAGTACCAATACCCAGCATCCTCTTTCTGTAGCATCTAGTTCTCATCACCAGATGTGTTGGTAGCAGCAAAATAAGAAAGGAAAAGGAAGGAAAAAGAGAAGGAAAAGCCAGTAGGCTTCTACCTCATCTCGGTGGGAGCACCATATCCTGGCATTAGTCCCACTTGAAATTACTGTGATGTCTAATGGAGTAATTCACAAGAAACACCCAATAATTAACTACTGAAAAGACCACACATCCTAAAGAATTACTTTATTTTAAAACAAGTAAGTTGCAGGGGACCCTCGCAAAATTTTTCCCTCAACCACTTTACTTTTCCTGTCTTTAAAAATACTCTCTTACAACATTGCCATCTGTTCCTACAGTTTCCACCACCATCTCTGTGTGGACGTCTCCCCACACTATAAAATAAAATCCAAAGTCTTTAGTCTGACACTAAGACTCTACCCAAGCTTATCCAGACCAATCGTTCTAGTTTGGTTTTTTGTTGTATTCCTGGAAATCCATGTGCGTCAGCCTCCTTGGACACTGGATGATTTGTGAGCAGTGTTTTACCATGTATGTGCTTTCCCTCGTGACTTTCATCCTACCTGGACACATTACAGTATGGTGGTTAAAGAGCCCAGACTTGAGTCTGGCTGTCAACCTCCTAGACGTATGACCTTTCTAAGTCTCAGTTTTCCCATCAATTAAGTTGGGATTAGTCATGGTGATGTTTTCTCATGGTTACAGTGGTGTTTAAAGTTGTTAGGACATTCAAAGTACTTGACACATTCCTAGAACACATCGAAATTTTAAAACATGCTTCTAATATCATTGTCTTTATTACTGTTTATTTATCTACTGTTACGCTAGGTCTTATGTTACTGTGCACACATTTTCTTTAGTTGCTACAAGTGGTGGCTACTCTTCGTTGAGGTGGCTTGTCTTGCTTCAGAGCACAGGCTTCAGAAAACATGACTCATGAGCTCTACAGCTCAGACTCAGTGATTGTGGCGCACAGGCTTAGTAGCTCCACAGCATGTGAAATCTCCCAGACCAGGGATCAAACTCGTGTCCCTTGCTTTGGCAAGTGAATTCTTATCCCCTGTACCATCAGGGAAGTCCTGTTGTTGTTGTTTTTATGTCAGCTTTCTCAGTCTCCTATTTACAGCCTTTCAGATTTGATTCTGTTTCTTGAAACCAGACCTGGTAAGCCCAGCTGAGAGCAACTCTCTATCATCTTAACTCCCATAATGTCTTGTCCATACACCTCAGTCTTTACCCATCAGTGTGGTCGTCTAGTTATTTGTAGACGTGACTGTCCTCCTCTATGAGGTTATAAACTCCTCAAGGACAAGGACTATTTCATACCCATACTGTATCCTCTGCAGTACATGGAAGATACTCTT
Source organism: Capricornis sumatraensis (assembly GCF_032405125.1). Lineage (NCBI taxonomy): Eukaryota > Metazoa > Chordata > Mammalia > Artiodactyla > Bovidae > Capricornis > Capricornis sumatraensis. The sequence continues at coordinate 91,737,271 of NC_091072.1, forward strand.
TATTTCTTGGCGAATTGAATAAATGAATAAACAAACTAATGAAGAATATTTGATGTTGAGATTATCATTCTCCTAAATTAATAATGTTCAAAATAATTTCTTATATATTTAGAGCACTTTTATTTTACAGTGTACTTCACTGCTATGATCCTATTTTATCCTTCTCTTACCTGGAAGGAAACCAAGCTTCCTCTTGTTTTTTTGTGAAAACCTGAAAGGATTATGTTGACCACAGGAGTCTGGCACTTCCTGATTATAAGAATCTATATGACTTCTGTGATAGGTCAGTTCACACAAGGCTAGTGAATTCATTTGCAATTTAATCAAACACATCAAAATGCATTCCTAAAAAACATAAAGGGTTTTATTGGTTTCGTGGTCATCACACATTTAATGTTTAATATTGAAGGCTGTAGTTCCAGAAAATTAGATAAGACCTTTCTTGTTAATGTTTGAACATCTTGGGCATTTTCTGTTCCTTCCCAGTGAACGTACATGAGACTGACCTTAAATAAGGCCTTCCCCACAGTTCCCTCTTCTCTTGTCAGAGCTGTTTTTAGGGGCTTTTTAGGGTTTTTTTTTTTCTTTTTTTTAATTTATTTTTTTATCGAAGCATAATTGCTGTACAGAATTTTGTTGTTTTCTGTCAAACCTCAACATGAATCAGTCATAGGTATTTCTCTTTCTGACTTACTTCACTCTGTATAACAGGTTCTAGGTTCATCCACACTCATTAGAACTGACTCAAATGCATTCCTTTTTATGGCTGACTAATATTCCACTAATATGTACTGACTAATATGTACCATAACTTCTTTATCCATTTATCTGTTGATGGACATCTAGGCTGCTTCCATGTTCTAGCTATTGTAAATAGTGCTGCAATGAACAATGAGATACATGTGTCTTTTTCAATTTTTGTTTTCCTCAGGGTATATGCCTAGGCGTGGGATTACTGGGTCATATGGTGTTTTTATTCCTAGGTTTTTAAGGAATCTCCGTACCATCTTCCATAGTGGCTGTATCAATTTACATTCCCACCAACAGTGCAAGAGTGTTCCCTTTTCTCCACACCCTCTCCAGCATTTATTGTTTGTATACTTTTTGATGATGGCCTTTGTGATCAGTGTGAGGTGATATCTCACTGTAGTTTTGATTTGCATTTCTCTAATAATGAGTGATGTTGAACATCTTTTCATGTGTTTGTTAGCCATCTGTATATCTTCGTTGGAGAAATGTCTGTTTAGGTCCTTTTCCCCACTTTTTGATTGGGTTGTTTGTTTTTCTGGCATTGAGTTGTATGAGCTGCTTGTATATTTTGGAAATTAATCCTTTGTCAGTTGTTTCATTTGCTATTATTTCTCCCATTCTGAGGGTTGTCTTTTCACCTTGCTTACAGTTTCATTTGCTGTGCAAAAGTTTTTAAGTTTGATTAGGTCCCACTTGTTTACTTTTGTTTTTATTTCCATTACTCTAGGAAGTGGGTCATAAAGGATCTTGCTTTGATTGATGTCATCAAGTCTTCTGCCTATGTTTTTCTCTAACTGTTTTATAGTTTCTGGTCTTACATTTAGGTCTTTAATCCATTTTGAGTTTATCTTTGTGTATGGTGTTAGGAAGGGTCCTAATTTCATTCTTTTGCATGTAGCTGTCCAGTTTCCCCAGCACCATTTATTGAAGAGACTGTCTTTGCCCCATTGTATATTCTTGCCTCCATTATCAAAAATAAGGTACCCATAGGTGCATGGGTTTATTTCTGGGCTTTCTATTTTGTTACCTTGGTCTGTGTTTCTGTTTTTGTGCCAGTACCATACTGTCTAGATGACTAGCTTTGTAGTATAGTCTTAAGTCAGGAAGGTTGATTCCTCCAGTTTCATTCTTTCTCAGTCTTGCTTTGGCTATTCAGGGTGTTTTGTGCCTCCATATGAACTGTGAAATTTTTTGTTTTAGTTCTGTGCAAAATGCCATTGGTAATTTGATAGGAATTACATTGAATCTGTAGATTGTGTTTGGTAGTATAGTCATTTTCACAATATTGATTCTTCCTACACAGACAGTGCTGTTTTTTCACAGAGCTCCTGTGGTCACAGACTGCAAACATTCCTGATCTTCTCTTCCTCATGGTACCAAAAAAAAGAATCTTTGATTCCAAAGCTTCTTATCACCTGTGAGTGGAACTATAAGATCAAGACTAAATCAAAGATGTTAGAGTAGAAATTGTTGTTTTTATATTTGCTATGTTGTAGGAGAAGAGAATAAAAGGCTGTTTTAAAAATTAGAAATGTAAGGTTCCTTATTGGCCTGGAGACAGAGTTTATAAATGTCAGAGTCAAAATTCATCCTTTTCTCTAACATAATATGATGCTATTAGCAAACTGCATTAATAGTAACTGCCATTGTCTAAGTACCTATTATGTGCAAGGCAACTTTATAAACATTATTTCATTGTATTCTTACCATAAAAGATAGGCGTAGGTATCCCTATTTCAGCAATCAGAAAATAAAAGAACTTGCCCAGGTAGAAAAGAAGAGAGCCAGAATTCAAACTGTTATGAATGATTCTAGAAGCTTTGCTGAAAGCAACTGAACCAGAACAGTCTTTTCTTTTCTTTTTTTCTTTCAATTGAAGTATCCCTGTTGGCTCAGTGGTAAAATCTCTGACTGCCAATGCAGGAGACACCAGTGTGATCCCTGGGTCAGGAAGATCTCCTGGAGAAGGAAATGGCAACTCACTCTAGTATTCTTGCCTGGAAAATCCCATGGACAGGGGAGCCTGGAGGACTGCAGTCCAGAGGGTTGCAAAGAGTCAGACACAACTTAGTGACTAAACTAAAACAATGGTTGATTTACAGTGCTGTGTTGATTTCTGCTGTATGGCAGTGATTAAGACATATATATATACATTATATTATATATATTCTTTTCCATATTCTTTTCCATTATGGTTTATCATAGGATATTGAATATAATTATCTGTGCTATACAGTAGGACCTGTTGCTTATCCATTCTATACATCATAGTTTGCATCTCCTAATTCCAAACTCCCAGTCCTTCCCTCCCTGCCTCCCCCTTGGCAACCACAAGTCTGTTCCATCAGAGCAGTCCTAATGCAACATTTATATGATAATTCTTAAAGCTAAATGTTTAGAACTGACCTTGACTTCTCCCCTTAGCCTGTTCCCATCCCCTCTTCCTCATCTCAGGCATTAGTGCCTCTACTGGAGCAGCTCTCAAATCAAGAGACTAGGTCATCCTTTGTTTTTCCTCACCCCGCTTATACCTAGCTCTTCTACAGAGCGCACCTCTCCTCTTTCCAGCCACCCTCCTTGTCTGCATTTTTACTTTCTCTGCACTTGTCCTCACTTCTCACACCCAGAGCCACCCTCTCTCCCAGCCACCTCCCAGCATATGCCTGGCTCCACCCCTCACTCCCATTCCATTCTCCATGCTCACATAGAAGCCCAAGAGACCTTTACATAGCACTCATGGAATCATATCACTCTCATCCCATGTCATCCACTAAATCTCAGATAAAATTAAACTCTATACAGTGCCCATGAAGCCCTACCTGCTGTTTCCAGAGCTGCCTCCCCCATCTCCATTCTCCATGGGTTCTTAGGAGCTCCCTTCTCTCATTCCCAAGACTCTTATTTTTTCTTTCCTAGCTCCTCCCACCTACCAAGCTCCTGCCCTCAGGGACTTTTCAAGTTCTGTTCTCTCTGCCTCAGAAGTGATTCTCCAACCCCAACACATGAACAAACACACATTCTTTACCCAGCTATTTTGTACATATCCTTTAACGTCACTACCTCAGAGAAAACTTCTCTGACAGTCTCTCTAAATTAGGTCGCCCTGTTTCACTTACCCAGGGAATTCTTACTTTCCTTTCACAGTAGTTATCACTATTAAAATGCTAATTTGTTGGTGAGCTAATCCGCTATCTCCTTCACTAAACTATAAGGGCAGCAGGGAAAGGGAGATAATGTATATATTTTAACCACTGTATGTACCGTATATGCATGAGGCACAGAAAGTTCAGTTCAGTTCAGTCGCTCAGTCGTGTCCGACTGTTTGTGACCCCATGAACCGCAGCACGCCAGGCCTCCCTGTCCATCACCAACTCCAGGAGTTCACTCAGACTCACGTCCATTGAGTCAGTGATGCCATCCAGCCATCTCATCCTCTGTCGTCCCCTTCTCCTCCTGCTCTCAATCTTTCCCAGCATCAGGGTGTTTTCAAATGAGTCAGCTCTTCGCATGAGGTGGCCAGAGTACTGGAGTTTCAGCTTCAGCATCGGAGGCACAGAAAAGTGCACATTAAATATTTGCTGATGGAATGAAAGGCAGACAGCTTAAAACTGGTATGTCCACTGAGTTCACTAAGTTGATGGTAAATATTTACTCTGCTCTGCAGAACTCCAAAAGTAGTAGTAAAAGATGCAATAAAGCCTTAAGCAACCAATTTGCAGTGCTCTTCTGTTCATCTTATTTCTTTCCTCCCCTTCTCTTCTCTCTCCTCTCCCCTCCCCTCCCCACCCTCTTCCCTTCCTTTCTCTTCCCTTCAAGAAGTATTTCCTCCAGTTATCAGTAAAAGCATCAGGGTGCCTGAGTCCCACAGAGCTACATGGAAGGGCTTTCTATGAATCACTGGCCCGTAGTCAAAGTTAATTTTCTTGCCCAGAGTTTCATTAGCCATTTTCAGTGATTCCAGAATACCACCACTGTAGAGTCTAACAGTAAACATTAGTCTGGAGATCCAGACTGTTAGGGAATTTACCAGACTCCCTCAAAGAAGGTGCACTGGTGTACAAGAAACAAATTATTTCTCTCCAGTCTTTGATGCTTAGGAAATACTGGGATCAGAGCACAAAGTGGCCTTTATCATCGTGTGCCCAGCTCTTCTCTATTTTAGAAAACCCTTGTTTTCACCAAGCAGCAAATATGCAACTTCATGACTAAAGTCCCTAATATATGGATTTTGAAAGCTGCCCTGCTATGGTATGGTGGTTGGTTGAAAGCTTGGTATTTTGTAGCTCATTTGAGGACCTGCAGCTTCTCTTTAGTTACAACTGTTGTTCCTAGTTGGAAGTGTAAGTCAATTATATCATCCAGACTCATTGTCCAAACCCTGTCATTCCTAGACCATTCACAGAGGCTCATCCTTGTAAACACTGGTACAAGGAAAATTCTCTTCAAAACAAGGGCATGGTTTCAGATAAGCATAAGCATCATATGTTTGAACCAGCAGAGTACTGAGACCTGACTCTCTGGAGACTTTCATTCTGGCTTAAGTTTGTGCCTCTCAAGAGGTTAAAAAAAAAAAAGCCTACTAAGCCACACACACATTCTCTCGGAGAGTGGGAAAGAGTGGTTATCATTAATTCACAAGAACTCAAGTAATATTTCAGCTGCACCCATGTAAAGTCCTACCAGCCCTTTTGCCTTATATGATTTGGTTCATTGCTGTTGGTTGCCTACTTCTTAGGACCCTCTGAGGATCTACTTCAGACAGATTATTTGAGATGTCTCACCCTGTGGACATGTGCAATGGGTGACCCTAGGACCTCCTCCTCCTCAGAGGTGATTTCCATAACTTGAACACATCTTTTGAGCTCCTTAAAAGACAGTTTTGTGCTGAGTGCTGCATTCACCTGTGGAATCGGCTTCACTTAAGCCTTTTTATCCAAACAGAATTTTAGTAAAGGCTTGGCAGACTTGCCAGCAGAATTCTCACACTTGGGAAAGCATATGGTGGTGGTTGGGGGGGCGGTCTAAGATAGGTTTGAGGCTGGTCAATCAAGTTGAAGATGTCATTTGGCAGGAATATTATATATGCCACCTGTGAAAAAAATGAAAATTCATTGAATTTTTATAATTTGTGTCATTGAAAGCCTCCATGTATAGTTTTTTTAGTACCCTGTCCAAGATATAGATTCATTAGTTATAGATTATAAAACTCAATCCATAAGTAGTGTAGTGTGGATAATCTGAAATTGCAAAGAGAGTTAATATTGAAATCATTTACAACACTTAAAGCTAAGCAAGTGGAACAACACATGAAAATCTAACTAGGGATACACTACACAGATGTCTAGCTCCCTCATCCTGTCCTCCTTCCTCTTTCTGTTAGAACATTCTCTTGATGACATCACTGTATCTTACATAGATGCAAATACTAAACGTTTTGGAGGCATGTTAATCATCATTTAATTTTTTTTGATTTAAGAGTTTTTGTCTATGTTTTTCTGGTCAAATAAAAAAAGTAATTTTCTCAACATCTACCAGGAAATTAATTAGTCAGCATAGATACTAATGACATCAGCATGTCCTGGATTTAACCCAAGAAATTGTAGAGGAGGAGAGAACTAACAATTCATGTGGTTAGTTTCTGCCAAAAGTTGTACAAGGTACTTTGTATATTTTGTTAACTCTGTCATAGCAACTCTGTGACATGTACACTATTATCCTTATTTTTCATAAATGAAGTAATGTCTCGAAGAGATTACAGTAATTGCTCCAAATAACACAGATAATATCATGTTAAACCTAGGATGGATCAGACGTTAAAGTCTGCCTGCGGTGCGGGATACTTAGGTTCAATCCCTGGGTTAAGAAGATCCCCTGGAGGAGGGCATGGCAACCCACTCCAGTATTCTCGACTGGAAAATCCCATGGACAGAGGAGCCTGGCACGCTGTGGTTCATGGGGTCGCAAAGAGTCAACATGACTAAGAGAACACGCCCATCCATCCCAAATCTAGGATCAACCTCTTAAGTCTGATAGTGTACCCACAGAGGATTGAGGTTAATTATAGCCAATCTATGAAACAATAAATGGTTTAAGAATGAATGCAAGTTCTGAAAGCAGCAGAAAAACTAATGGAACATGTCTTTGTTTTATTCTAAACTTAAGATTCTGAAATTGAAATGTAAGACTGAGTTAATATTCTTTCAAAAATAAAAGTTTCACAGGGAATACTTTAAAGATGAAATCTTACCATTTAAATTATAAATTGTTTTAGGCCCAAATTCATAATTGAACCCCCTCCACTAAAAATCCCAGAACATCAAATATTTAACAGTAGGTACCTAAGAGAGTTCTGAATATGAAAGAAGAAAGTGAGACCCTGAATTAATTATCTACTGGTGTTTAATCATTCAGGCATTTTTATTGATTTGAATTCAGGTAAAGTTACTCAGACTAAAGGAGTGAGACATAATGTTTCAGAAATGCTCCTACTTTTTTCATTTGAAACACAGTGTTTATTTTCTTGTTTTTGTTTTTTTATTGGAATATAATTTATTTACAATTTTGTGTTAGTTTCAGGTGTATGAAAAAGTGAATCAGTTATACATATCCACTTTTTAAATATTCTTTTCCCTTATAGGTCATTATAGAGTATGGAAAAGAATTCCCTGTGCTATACAGTAGGTTCTCATTAGTTATCTATTTCATATACAAGAGTGTGTAAGTGTCGGTCTCAATCTTCCAATTTATCCTTCCCCCGACTCTTCCCCTGGGAACAGATTTGTTTTCTACATCAGTGACTCTGTTTCTGTTTTGTAAGTCAGTTCATTTGTCCCATTTTTTTCACAGTCCACTCCTACATCTTTTTTCTTTACTATCTTAATATCTTGAGTATATTGACAGACATCATCAGAGATTCCTGGGTGCTACATCGGCAGCCCAGATTTCTGCAGAGAAGCAGAAGTGTTAGGCTCTAGCTTGTCTCCCAAGTGAGAGGAGGAATAGACAGTCCAGGGAAAGGCCACAAGTGTCCTCCCAAAGCAGGGTCTGTGTTCACTTTTTAATATAACAAAGATACCATGAATGATGTGGCGCCATCGTCAAAGTTGGGGTTCCATGATGAAAGGTTTAAAATGGAGCAGTCTGTTAGCTCTTGCCTTTGGCAAAAACTCTCACCTTCCCTGATTCTATAGATGTGTCCAGAAACTACTTGGGCTCCATTAAATCCTTAATTTCCCACAAAAAGAGTGAGCTCCCCATCCTGCTGTTTGTACTGGTTTAGGGAAGTTTTCTACTCTCACATTTCAAAATATTTCAGGAGTTGTTTCAATTTCTGTTAATAAGAGTATGTCTTATAGTAGTGTGAAGTGCTATTTATAACTTTCAAATGCCATCCTTTGTCAAGAAAGGCATGCCTACAGAAGATACTATGTAACCCAAAAGGTAAAAAATAATGTTCAAAACATGCTTCTGAAGGCATGTAAGGCTCCCAGGAGACACTGTTCTTTAAAGGTGACAACCCCACAGTAATTGAATCTCAGCATCATGTGTTTGAACACCTATCTAATGCTAGAATTTCTTCAGGACTTTGCTTGCCAAGCTCTGCTTGAACACCTCTGATAACCAATATCTTCCTGACCATGAAGCCTATATCCCCAAACAAGAGCCCCGCACCCTCACTGCATGATGGAATCACTTGGAGAGTATTTAAAATGCCCAGGCCTGTACCAGAGAGCTGTTGTGACAAACAAAACAAGATGAGATACGTGAAATCACCTTGTCAACTATAACTTACCATAAAAACATAAGGCACATCATCATACATCCTGTTAAAAATAATTTCTAAATATCCACCCATCATTCCAACCCGTCTAAACTTTTTTAGATCCTGATTCTGACATCCTACTTATTTTGTATCCCTTCCAACCATATGTCACATTTTCTATTTAGAATTTCATTTACTTTATGACTAATAAATGAGTATTATTGAGGACCTACAGGATTCAAGACACTGGACAGTGAGACTAATATTTCCATCCAGTGGTCACGTTGGCCCAAGCTGGGGACCCTCTTAGTGCCTCTGCTCTGTTGATGCCCTGATCGGGCTTACTTTGCTTCTTCATTGACATGGCATTGGTCATTTTAATACACAGTAATCAAATTATTTTTCATTTTTTAAATCTAGCCATTTCTTTAGACCTGTACATTTACCCATGTTGGGTTTTGTTTTTTTTTAATATTGCATTTCCTTCCTGTCAAGCTCAAGGTCAGTCAAGAAATACAGATGCTTTAAATATTTCTGGGCTTCCTTTTGGTTCAGCTGGTAGAGAATTCACCTGTAATGAGGGAGACCTGGGTTTGATCCCTGGGTTGGGAAGATCCCCTGGAGAAGGGAAAGGCTATCCACTCCAGTATTCTGGCCTGGAGAATTCCATGGACTGTATAGTCCATTATTTTTGGCACCTTACAAGTAAATTGGCTTTTAGGATGTCTGCATACTTTGTATTCATTTGTCTATTTCAGATCTGTTCCTAGAGAACTAGAATGCTTTTTTCAAATGTAACCATAAAGCCAAACCTAGCACAGGATGCCAAGGAGACCCTGAGTCTTGTCATTAAGCCATTAACTCTTCCTGACTGACAGTTCCCTCCCAGTCTTGGGAGATTAAGAACCCTTAGTAGTAAGAATTCTTTATTTATCTTGCAGGCACTTACTCCTGCTTAAGTAGTTTCTCTACCTCAGCACAGCCTAGTGGAGGCTCATCCCATTTTCTGTGAGGATCACTTATCCAACTCAGAAAAACCTGACACTGGCTATTTTTAGATGGAGGAGGAATCAGGCTTTTCTGGAAAACGATGATATGGAATATGATGATTGTGCAGTAGCCATGTATATATGCCAAATCATTTAAATAACCAGGCCAAAGGATTTTTCACTTTGTGACTGATGTTTCTATTTTCCCATTGGTATCAGTCGCTTAAATGCCTGGCTGTTTATGCTTTTTACAGCAAGTAGGATGTAAACCTTTTGAGTTTCCTGAAAGGTTGCTCCTGGTAGACAGAATTATGCTCTTAAAAAAAAAAAGCCTCACATTGGTACTGACAATGGAAATGTCCAGAGCTTGTGCAGGAAAGGGGTACAACCTTGTTTACAAGGAGTGCCCAGGTCACTGAGCCTAAGCTCAAAAATCTCTGTAAGGAATTGTGTGACCTGATTTTTCTCACCCTCTTTTTAAAAGTATAAAAACTCTTTATCATTTTTCTCTGTAGGATAAAATTAGAGCCCTAGGAAGTTTTTTTAAATAGTTATTTATTTATTTGGCTGCACTGGGTGTCTTAGTTGCATGTGGGATCTAGTTCCCTGAGCAGGGATCAAACCTGGGCCCTCTGCATTGGGAGCATGGAATCTTAGCCACTGGCCCACCAGGGAAGTACTGAGCCCTAGAAATTTAAATTGGAAGATGTTGTTAGTATTCTTAAAAAAAAAAAAAAAAGATGTTGTTAGTATTCTTAAATATCTATAAAAACTAAGTCAGACTATCAATTTTAATACTGAAACCCACCATGTAAATTCTAATGTGATTATTTCATATGTTATTACTCACTTAGCCAGGAGCCTTAACTCTCTCACTTATTTAACTAATGTGTTCTATTTTCCCTTGAACTAAATACATAATAATACATCACTCTATAAAAGACCAAGAAAAGCCAAGACAGTCTTAAAGAAAAATAACCAGAGAGCTTATACTACAAGGTACCAAGATCTATTAACAAGCTGAAGTAATTAAGACAGCATCATCCTGCCATAAGGACAGATAGATTGATCAATGAAACAGAGCAGAAACAGCACTGTAGGTACGTAGTCATCTAATTTATGACACAAGTGACTTTGTAACACACTGAGGAAAAGCAATCTTTTCAAAAAATGATGATGGGTAAGCTATATCCAGGTGGAAAAAATATATGGTGACTCTCCTTATCCCACACCATACACAGAAATCAATTCCAGATAGATTGCTGATCTAAATGTGAAAATTAAATAGTAATTCTGGTAAAAAAAAAAAAAGTCTAGGAGAACATCATCATGACTTTACAACAAGCAAAGATTTCTTAAAGAGAACACAAAGTACTAACCATAAGGAAAAAAAAGAATAAGAACTTTTCTTCATGAAAAGACTCCATTAAGAATCTGAAATGGTAAGTTATAGAGAGGGAAGATATATTTGTACAACAAATATCCAGAAAAAGACTCATATCAGATTATGTTTGTTTGTTTGTTTTTTTAATTCCCACAAACCAATAAGCCAGACAACCTAATAGAAAGTTGGAAACAGAGAGATTTGTGCAATTTGTAAAAGAAGGCTTCCCAGGTGGCGCTAGTGGTAAAGAATCCACCAGCCAGTGCAGGAGCCATTAAGAGCTGTGGGTTCGATCCCTGGGTTGGGAAGATCCCCTGGAGGAGAGCATGGCAACCACTCCAGTATTCTTGCCTGGAGAATCCCAGGGACAGAGGAGCCTGGCAGGGTCCATGGTGTCGCAAAGCATCGGACACAACTGAGCAACTAACACATATACACACTAACCTATGCTGCTAGATGTCAAGATGGTGGCTACCTGTGGGTCAGGGAGGTGATTTAAAGGAACATGTGATGCAGGGAGTCTTTGATGCTGGTATTATTCTATTTCTAGGTCTGATTACACAGATCTGTTCAGTTTATGAAAATCTATCAGGCTTCAAACTTAAGATTGATGAATTTCTCCATACGTTTGTCATGTGTGCTGTGTGTTCAGACCCTCAGTCGTGTCCGACTCTTTGCAACCCCATGGCCTCTAGTCCACCCAGCTTCTCTTTCCATGAAATCTCCAAGGCAAGAATACTGGAGCAGGTTGCCATTTTCTCCTCTAGGGAATCTTCTCAACCCAGGGATCAAACCCACTTCTCTTGCATCTCCTGCATTGGCAGGCAGATCTTTTACCACAGTGCCACCTGGGAAGCCCTATGTTTATTATACTTCAGTAAAAAATTTAAAAGCAGTATAGGCCAATAATCAAGGTGCAAAAGAAAGATGAGTCCCATAAAATGGAAGGGGCAGTGTCAAGATATTCCAAAGTTAATAAAATTACTAGGGAGAGGCTGCTGCAGAGAATGAAAGTAATCATCAACCATGCTTAGTCAAACTCAGGTTAACATGGGTATATTATTGAATTCCACTTGCGTTGTTTGGACTCTTCTTTCAGTACAATAACTGCATTCAAGATGGTCCCTTTAACTTCCCCAGAAAAACTTAGGATTTCAGATAAAGCTCATTTGAATACAGAAGGTATACTTTTTGTTGTATGGGTGTATTTTCTGAATAGTGAATTTCAATTGACAAAACTAAACCAGCAATTTTTTAAGTTAAGAAATATTTGTTAGAGTTTTGCTCATCTGAAAAGGGTTGAAATTATTAGTAGCATTATTTGAAGAGGATATCACTGATAAAAAATACTTTTAACTAATGGGTAATTTGAAAAGCCCCCCAAAGGTACTTTTTATCTGAAGGAATGTACAGCCGACAAAACTACTGTTACCAAGCACAGTCTTTCTGTCACCCCTGGGAGGTTCTAATCAAGCCTGGAGCTCTGATTGAAATGCTGGGCTCAAAGTGGGAAAACTGATTAACAAAATAAAAAATCCAAAGTGTTTCCCGTGCAAACAGTCATCAGCGTATCTTATGTAATTATGTAGCCCATAAATCAACACAGCGTGCCAGGGCTTCACTCAGGGTGTAAATATCTTAATGACTGAGACGTCTTTAACCATGAATAATTTATATCTACATGATCCATTTTTCTCAGCCATGCTTCACTTCAGCAGAATAAACTAATCTTCTGTCAGGGGATGGGCTCTTGATTATTTCTTCCTGATTTTTCTTCTGTTAGTTTTTCTCATTTTGACACAGTCCATTTTTTTCTCTTGCACTTTCTTTAATAAGGGTGCCCCATTCATCTACCCTGTCTGCACGCTTTTATTCTTCCTATGCATCTTATTAGACATCTTGGAATAAAGCCAGGGCTTTTGGACTCCAGCTTTTCATCAGACCGTCTGTGGATGGAACAGGATGGCAGCTAGGAAACAAGGCTTAATACCACAAGGCAGTATGAGCTTCCTGACGTTGCTGTGTGGAAATATGTATTATGGAAAGCAATTGCTAGAAAAGGCTAATGATCAATTAAACGTGAGCATTTGTAGATCCTCTTCTGTGATGCGGAGAGTAACTGCCACGTGGGTAATTCTGGAAAGCAGTACTCACTTAAAATGGTTTTGTTTTCCTAGAGCCCATTAAGATGAAGGCAGCTGAGAAGCATTCAGCTTCTCAACTAAGAAGCTCATCTTGAGCATTCCAGCTCACCACGCGCAGTCTCCTCAGACCCCCATAGGTCTCATACCATCGCCATTCCTTTGACTTGTACCATAAATGCGTGTGTGTGACCCAGTCATGTCCAGCTCTTTTCAACCCCGTGGACTCTTGCCCACCAGGTTCTTCTCTCCATGGGATTCTCCAGGCAAGAATACTGGAGTGGCTTGCCAATTCCTTCTCCAGGGTATCTTCCCAACATAGGGACTGAACCCAGGTCTCCCACACAGCAGGCAGATTTTTTATTATCTGAGCCACCAGGGAAGCCCTGTACCACAGATCCTTGGTAATAATTGCCTTTCTATGGACAGGAAGCTTCAACCACCTTCTGTGAGTGGTGTCATACCTGATATACTTGTTGACATACTTGAGTAAATCTTCCTAGAAAGCTGGAAACCATATCCTATTAGATAACCCAGTATTTTATAAGCATTTTGACTCTTACTGTATTAAAGTTTTCATAGGGCTTGGGAGAATTTCAAACATTATGTGTCCTGTAGTTTAAGAAAAAGTAGAAACTTCATGAGGTTCATCAGAATAAATTTCCATAGTGGAATCCAAAAGTTCTAGCCCACCCCTCTGTCTTACTGGCATGGACCCTAAGGGGTTATGTGAAAGAAGGGATAATATATTTTCATGTTTGAGTCCCCAGTGCCTTCTGAGGTTCCTGGAATATATAAATATACTCAATAAATGTATTTTAAAATTCATGTTGTTGCAGGAATGATGATGTAACCTGCAGACTTAGAAAGCCCATTTGTGTGAGAATATGACGTGGGTGATCTTCTATCTTGGCAAGAGTTAGTTAGGTTTCCCCAGCCTCCTGAGACTACATGAATCCTTCCTCTGACTCATCCAATGGCCAGAGCATTTGGATCTGGTCTAAGTCATTTATATGAAAGCCAGCATACTAGGGTCTTCTCACAGAGGACCATTTGAATTATCTAGTATCCAGCTTTTGCTGGAAACCTGAAGTAAGATAAAAGATTGCTATTTAGGTAGGTCCCTAGAGAGACAGCCAATCTGTCTGCCCTGGGGTCTGTCTTTTGATCAAGCGGACCATCACATTATCTTGTCTCGTAATAGAGACAGCATCACTGATTTGCTTTTTAATCATGTGCCTCAAGAAACAGCCATTATGAAAATACATTGAGGATATCACCCTATTATATCAGCACCACCTATTAACACATATGGGCTTCCCTGGTGGCTCTGTGGCAAAGAATCTGCCTGCAATGCAGGAGACCCAGGGTCAGTCCTTGGGTGGGGAGGATCCCCTGGAGAAGGGAATGGCTACCCACTTCAGTATGCTTGCCTGGAGAATTCCATCTACACAGGAGACTGGCAAGCTACAGTCCATGGGGTCTCAAAGAATCAGAAATGACTGAGCAACTGACACTTACAAAACTCCACAGGAAAGATTCTCTTAGAGCTCCCTGCTACAATAATCTTTATTTCCACTGTTGGGACTAGAAGACTTCCTCTTTACCAGCAGTGCAGGATTGACCGTGGTTCCCAGGAAGTTTAATCATATTTTTTAATTGTAACAAAATTCATATAATGTATAATTAAGCACTTTAAAGTCTAAAATTCAGTAGCGTTTAGTACGTTCACAGTGTCATGCTACTGTCAGCTCTGCCTGGTTCTAAACAGTCACTCTCTAGTCCTGTCTGCCCCCAATCCCTGGCAGCTACCAGTCTACTTTCTGTCTCTGTGGATTTCCCTGTAATTTAAAGTCATTTTTGTAATTCAGTCAAAGCATCTCTATTAACCCTTGTGGGCAAGGTGTTCATAGGTCTTTTTACTCTTCCTGATTGCTCCTTTATATTACATTTGTTTTTTTGTTTGTTTAAAGCAACCAGCCTCCAGACTTTTGTGGAAAGAAGTTGAGTGGAGATATGTACAAATAAGGATACCCTCCTTTGAACCTCTAGAACCATTCATCCCTGAGTGACACCAGTCTCTTTTAAGAGCTCATAATCCTAGGGGTAGCTCATTTACTTGGCCATTTCTAGCTGCTATGTTGCTGTTCAGTCGCTCAGTCATGTCCAACTCTTGGCAGCCCCATGGACTGCAGCACTCCAGGCTTCCCTGTACATCACCAACTCCCAGAGTTTGCTATACTACGCACTTACAGATGGGAAATGACCAATACGTTCAAGTTCCATCTGGAAGAAGGTGGGTTACCTTTCTTCCAGTAGGCTGTTCTCTAATTCTTTTGCTATCAGATAAATTCAAACACTTCTCAGTCCAATATTATGAGGCATTGAATACAGATCATTATGCAGGTTAGAATTTAGACAAAAGAAAAATATCCCTCCTCATCAACATCATCCGGGTATGCATAGGCACTCTGTTACAAAAACAGCCATTCAAAGGATTTAATCATGGGGTTAACATGATTTCAACCACACTAAGAACTCTCAAGCACAAGAATGTGACTTAAATGTCTGAATCATGACTATTGCTAGCATTGCTTCTTGAATAAAATAATAGGCCTTCATTCTTTCACTCATTCCATCCACAGATCACATTGACCACCTACTGTGTACATAGATGCTATATAGATACTGTAGAGAGTCACAGTCATAAGCAAGACATACACAACCCCTACAGCATGGAGCTTACATTATTCATCAAAGAGCAAAGAGGTAATTGAACGACTAATTATTGAGTCACATTTATTAGATGTGCAGTGAAGGGAAAGCATAGGGATGCTATTAAAGCATATAGCAGGCAGGTTGACATGGTTTGCAGGGCGGGGCAGGCTTCCTGCACAAGTGACATTTGAGCAGAGCAGTGGTAAAGAAGCAGGTGATGCAGGGACCAGGAGTTGGAGAATTCCAGATGGAATAGTATATCTAAGGGATGAGAGGCAGGAAAGTACGCAATGTTTTTGAAGAATTGCAAGAGGAGTAGGAAGGTGGAGCAGAGAGAACAAGAACAGCATGGCGGTAAAGAAAACAGGCGAGGTAAGCAGGAGCCAGGTCCTGTAGGTCCTTGAAGATGATGATAATATATTTTACCCTGTTATAAAAACAGCTGTTGAGGGGTTTTAAAGCATAGACTAGCATGATGAGATCTGCACTTTTTTTAAAAACTGAATCTGGATTGGGGAAGGTGGGAGCCATGGGAGGGTTGGGATATATTCGACAATGGCACTTGGATGGAAATGGTGATTGTGGAGATGGAAAGAAAGAATGAAATTGAGATCTGTTTAGGAACTAGAATCAAGAGAGATCTGTGAGAGTGAGGACAAGATGGAGTTGGGGACAACTCCTGAATTTCTGGTTTCCATAATGGAATAGAATATGAGCCATTCACTAGGAGGGGACCTGGAGAAGAACCAGTGGAGTGGGGTGGACTTGCCAGCCAGTTTGGGTATGTTGTGTCTGATGGGCTTATGAGACATTCGGGAATTGTTCAAGGTGTCAGTGAAGGATGTGAACTAGTGAATGAAAGTTGTTCAGTCGTGTCCGACTCTTTGCAACCCCATGGACTATACAGTCCATGGAATTCTCCAGGCCAGAATACTGGAGTGGGTAGCCTTTCCCTTTTCCAGGGGATCTTCCCAACCCAAGGATCAAACCCAGGTCTCCCACATTGCAGGCAGATTCTTTACCATCTGAGCCACAAAGGAAGCCCGAATGTGTGCTGGACACATGAATTTGAGAGTGATCATGGTGAAGTAAAATTCTGGGCTGCTAAAGACAGAGACCAGAGGGCTGAGCTCATTTTCCTTAAACTGTTATCAACAATCTATGATCATCTTTACATAAGATAAGCACTTTCTTTCCCTCATCATTTTTTTTATCTGCATAAGTTAAGAACTCAGTATGACACAGTTTTGATAGAAAGTTAAAAGTTGTGCCCTAAGAAGTCCTTCATACTATGCAATGAGAGACAATCCCTCGAACTTGGTCTTTAAAGGATGTTATCACTGTCATCAAAATATTTAAGGGTCTGAGATTTTGCATCCCATCTTGATAAACAATAATTATCTGGAATCACGTTCATATCTTGTAGCTCCCCTCTTCTACCCATTAGTAGGATGTGCTGTGCTAAGTCTCCTCTGTCATGTCCGACTCTTAGTGACCCCATGGATTGTAGCCTGCCAGGCTTCTCTGTCCATGGGATTCTCCAGACAAGAATACTGGAGTGGATTGCCATGCCCTCCTCCAGGGGATCTTCCCAAAGCAGGGATCGAACCCGTGTCACTTGCATCTCCTGCATTGGCAGACAGGCTCATTACCACTAGCACTACCTGGGAAGTCTCATTAGTAAGATACTGGAATTGAAATTTAGCTACCACCCTTATGGCAGAAAGTGAAGAGGAACTCAAAAGCCTCTTGATGAAAGTGAAAGTGGAGAGTGAAAAAGTTGGCTTAAAGCTCAACATTCAGAAAATGAAGATCATGGCATCTGGTCCCATCACTTCATGGGAAATAGATGGGGAAACAGTGGAAACAGTATCAGACTTTATTTTTTGGAGCTCCAAAATCAGTGCAGATGGTGACTGCAGCCATGAAATTAAAAGATGCTTACTCCTTGGAAGAAAAGTTATGACCAACCTAGATAGCATATTGAAAAGCAGAGATGTTACTTTGCCAACAAAGGTCCATCTAGTCAAGGCTGTGGTTTTTCCAGAGGTCATGTATGGATGTGAGAGTTGGACTGTGAAGAAAGCTGAGTGCTGAAGAATTGATGCTTTTCAAGTGTGGTGTTGGAGAAGACTCTTGAGAGTCCCTTGGACTGCAAGGAGATCCAACCAGTCCATTCTGAAGATCAGCTCTGGGATTTCTTTGGAGGGAATGATGCTGAAGCTGAAACTCCAATAGTTTGGCCACCTCATGGGAAGAGTTGACACATTGGAAAAGACTCTGATGCTGGGAGGGATTGGGGGCAGGAGGAGAAGGGGACGACAGAGGATGGGATGGCTGAATGGCATTACTGACTCAATGGACGTGAGTCTGAGTGAACTCCGGGAGTTGGTATGGACAGGGAGGCCTGGTGTGCTGCAACTCATGGGGTCGCAAAGAGTTGGACATGACTGAGTAACTGAACTGAACTGAACTGAACTGAACTGATTGTATATTTTCATAAAGTTTATTAAGTTTCTTTAATTTTTGATTCCCAGTAGGCTATTCCTTGCCTAACATTGCTATTTCTCTGAAGAGACATAGATTGTCAGGATTAAGGAGCTTTTACTGAAGTCCCCTAATTTTACAGAAGAAAATGAGGTCCAGGGGAGATGATGGCTTGGACCACATGGTAAGTTGGTGGCATAACTAGGACCACACCTGCAGGCCCCCAGACCTGAGCCCAGCTTAGAATCACACTGCTTCTTCCTTTAACCATGAGTTTATGGTTCTCTTTTCAGAGTTCTGAAGCGTCCCATTTTAAATTTTAAAAAATAATAATTCGTTGCACACTAGGCTGCCCTAAATGGAAATATTTCATTTATTGTTCCTTCAAAGCCTTAATGGGGCAAGTACTACGTAAAGAGAGACTTATTTCTACTAATAGTTTCCATTCCAGAGGTGCACCAGAACAGCTGTGAGTACAGTCTCTCTCCCCCTCTAAATTAATGATGGCAGAGAATATGATACCCTTTTGCTATGTTTCTTAATGTTCCCATTCCTATCATTTCTTCCTATGAGAAAAAAATTAATATTAATTCTTCAGTGTAACTGAAACATTCAGTTCAGTTCAGTTCAGTTCAGTCACTCAGTCGTGTCCGACTGTTTGCAACCCCATGAATCACAGCACGCCAGGCCTCCTTGTCCATCACCAACTCCTGGAGTTCACTCAGACTCGCGTCCATCGAGTCAGTGATGCCATCCAGCCATCCCATCCTCTGTCATCCCCTTCTCCTCCTGCCCCCAATCCCTCCCAGCATCAGAGTCTTTTCCAATGAGCCAACTCTTCGCGTGAGGTGGCCAAAGTACTGGAGTTTCAGCTTCAGCATTAGAA
Source organism: Capricornis sumatraensis (assembly GCF_032405125.1). NCBI lineage: Eukaryota > Metazoa > Chordata > Mammalia > Artiodactyla > Bovidae > Capricornis > Capricornis sumatraensis. Next base: position 91,756,388 of record NC_091072.1, read on the forward strand.
CCTTACAAAAATATAATTTTTAACACCTTGACAAATATGTAGGCCAGGAAAAAAGAATAGCACTGTAAGAGTTTATATTTAAAAAACTTTTACCTCTGCTGAAAACCTCTTTACAAACTGATCTTTAATCCTGATATAATACTTTTAAGAAACATGAAAACCTCGTGTGTGTACTGGGTCATGGTTGATTGTGGCTTTATAAAATTTATGTCTGCAAATAGCTATTAATAGTAGCTTCTTAGAATAAAAATTCAAGAAAGGTATTTTTGGGGGGATAGACTCAAGTGAAAAGGCCTGTCAGAATAAAGATTCAGCTGGCAACAAAAATTCTCACTTACCCTACGAGCTTAAATGTGATAGTTTATTTCTCGGGAGAGTAAATAGTCTCTGGAGATATGATTTCAGGAATCTAAGGTCCTCTCTCTGGTGGCACCATGCCCATGTCTGATGGTGGAAGATGGTCACCAGTTCTGGGCCCACAATGCAATGTGAAGAAGGGGAAAATGAAACAGAGGAGGGCACCACCATTCTTTTTAAGAATGTATCAGGTCTCACTTCTGCTTACTTCCTGTTGGCTGGAACTTTGTCACATGGCTGCGCCTCACCAGAAAGGAGGCTGGGAAGTGTTGTCCTTAGCTGGGCAGCCATCCAGTCAGCTAAAACTTAGAGAGCTTATTACTAAGAAAGAAGGAAAAATGGGATACCAAGAAACAGTTCTCAGTTTCTGTCATTTGTTAGAGGTTAGGTTATAAGTAACAGAAAAGTGTATTACTTTCATCTGGGAAGCCCCATGAATTTATATTTAGACAGAAAAGCGTGTGGAAGAATATAAGTGATTGTCTCCTTACAAACCTATCTGTTAAAATCCATCAAGTCTTTGGGATATCTGTCCTTCTAAAGTTCGTCCTCCCAAAGGTTAATCCTCCTCTGTAAAGATAATGTGGGAAAAGAGTCCACTAGGCCAGAGCTCATGTGAGGTTCAGCCTGAACAGGAAGAGGCATTGCGACGGGGCAAACTCCAAGAAGAGCAGAACGACAATCCTGGGAGTGGAGCCACAGGCATCAGATTATGTGCCCTTGTTTTAGCAATAGCACTTTGACTAGTAGAGCTGAGAAGTAGAAGAACCACCTGTATTCATGATGGAAGGATAACTCAAACAGGGGCGACAAGGACTGACCAGAATTCTTTACTAGGAGGTCCCAGTGAGGCAGGAGAGGTGCAAACCACTGTTTCAGATTGGCCTGGGGACTGCTCTCTATAAACTCCAAGGTGAGAGGAAGGCAGAACCCTGGGGAGCATATGACTAAGAGAGGCACTGGAGAGAAACGAACTGGGAAACAAGGGAGAAGAGAAGCCAGATGCTATCAATGGCCCGAGGTCAGGCTGTTAACACAGCAGGGTGAGCAGAACCACAGAGTAGCCCCCACCATAGAGTTAGATTCATGGGAAAATTATAGCCAGCACACCTCAGAATCACAAAGTCTTCTTAGCGGACTAAGACCCTTGGCTCCTCCCAGCTATTATTAGTGAGACTCTCCCCTGGAATTGACAGCAAGAAATATAAGCCCAAATGGCCTCTTAACTTTTTCTAGGACTAGATATTTAAGAAACACAGCGCATACAAGAATCCTTAGGCCTGGAGTATGAATGTGGTTGGCATGACTGTTCTCATCTTCACCTTACTTAACAACTATCTTGCTTCATCTGGGACTGAAGATGACTCAGTCCCAGGGGTCCTTCAGCTTCCAGAGTCAGCACATACTGTCTGAGCTTCACTATAGGAATACATTTTCTAGTTCACCGTATCTGAGTGCTGGCTTGTTGATATGAAGATATACTTTCAGGAAGACAAAATTGTATTAGTACCAAACACCAGAGTAGGAGAAAGTCATAAAAATACTACTGAAAATATACAGTCTTAAAAAATGAGATGATTCAAAGGCTTGCGGTCATAATATGCAATAATAATATTCTGTGTGTACAGCACTTTGTAAAATGCTTTAACTACACATTGATTCCCATTGTAGTAAACGCTGAGGTAAAGATAACACTTTCTAGGTAAGCGAGCAGACTTAGTGTTCATAACTGGTCTATGTTACCATGACAAAAATATTGTGAAAAGAAGTACAGGTATTATACATCCACATCCAAGGCTCTTTCCCATATGATCTCTTCCTCCTCTGAGCTCTAACTAGCATCATGCATTGTCTCATTTATCCATACATTCATTCAACAACTATATATGCCCAAGTCTCTATGCCAGGCACTGAGGAGGCTATGGTGGACAGAACACAGGCTCTGTCCTTACAGCAAGCTTGCTGTCCGGCAGAGATCAGAGGAATGCCATCCACACTAGCCATTAAGAAAGAATGAGGTTTGTGCAACAAAGCAGGAAAATAGCAGGAGAAAAGGTTCTCACCAGATCATAAGTCAGGAGAGGCTTCCCAGGGGAATTGAAGTTTATACCCCCAAGGGTGAGGACCAGTTGAAGGAATGAAGAGCATTCCAAGCTAAAAATAAAGCATGCACCTGAGGGAGAGACGACCCTATATCAGATCCAGAATAAGGACATCCCAGAGGATTCACGAATTTAACTTGGTGTATGTCTTCCTTCGTATGTGTGTGCTTAGTCACTCAGTTGTGTCCGACTCTTTGCAGCTCCATGGACTATAGCCCGCCAAGCTCCTCTGTCCATGGAATTTTCCAGACAAGAATACTGGAGCAGTTTGGCATTTCCTACTCCAGGAGATCTTTCCACCCAGGGGTCAAATCTGCATCTCTGTGTCTCCTGCATTGACAGGCGGACTCTTTGCCACTGCGCCACTTGGGAAGCATATGCCTTCCTACTACTTGCCTACTTAGAGACATTGTCTATTCACCCTTCCTTCCCACCCATCCATCCATCCATCCATCTATCCATCCATCCATAGAAGGTGCTAAGATATTTGTTGAGTTAATTAATTTTTAATACCTTTCTTCAGAGACCCAGTATTTGTCAGGCACTGTATCAAGCAATTTAGCATGCACACACATATCAATGTAGACGGCATAAAGAACCATAAGACATTATCCCAACTGATGTGAAGCTTAAATTTTAATTGAAGAGGTAAACCCATGCACATATTGCTATAATACAAGCTGGATAGAACAGGCATCCTAAAAGATGCCCTAAGAAGTTACCACTCACTGGACGTGGAGACGTTAAATGGAGGGAAATCTAAAGTTTTCACAATAACATTAACAGATCAACACCAGACTGAACCTTCTCCACCTTTTTTCTGTGTCTGTTTGCTTATTTATTCTGTTTTGTTTTCTGAAATTTTCTTCCATAGATTCTGTGGCAACAGCATCCGGACCACTACTAGTTGAAGTTGCCAAAACTCCGGGTGCCAGCCTTGGGGTGGCCCTAACTACCTCAATGTGCTGTAACAAGCAGGTCATTATCATAGACAAAATCAAATCTGCAAGTATTGCAGACAGGTGAGTGTCATAGAAAGTGCCTACTTTCCCAAATTGTATGCGTGTTAAACTATGTAGAGATATATTCATATATGAAACATACATACATAATACCTACACACATGCACACACAGGTGAAGCAAAACAGCTCTTCTGCCAGTTTATACAAGCTTCATATACAAAACAAGTTAGTATTCTAGAGCTTAAAATTGTACCTTCCTTATCAGCCACCCCGTGAAGTAATGTTGCTTCACCCAAATGTTTGGTGTGGCCTTTAGAAATGAGAAAAAGTCAAGCAACTATGTTCATTCACCTACTGTGTCCTAGAGTAATAGCCCATTTTTGGTTGAGGGGAGCTAAGCAGATCTTTATTATGCTCCATGCAGAGAAGTCCTGTGGTTTCTTGAATTGTGAACAATTAAATCCTGCCACCATACAATCTTACTCCTTTTTTCTTCAGGAAGTAAAACAACATTTGAAAAATCATACAGTCTTTAAAGAAAGGCCCTCCACTGTCGTATGTTAATCTTAGAGATTCATTATATTCAAGGGTCCCCCAAAACATCATTCATTCTCATGACATAATGCCAGTCTTTTATTCAGAATTCTTCTGATAGATTTACAAATGGAGGGGAGGGAGACTACCTTACCACCTAATAAATTATTTAACCGCTCCTGGTAAGAAACCCCACCTCCCGTGGCTGAAGCACTTCAGGTGCACCCAAGTGGAATTTTATTTTTAGATGGGAGGGATGACTTGGAATGCTTTTGTCCTGAGAAGTAGACTGCGGTCATCATGCAAGTGTTTAGATCTACCGCAACGCCGTCTCCCTGCATGTCTCCAGCCCTCTTCTCCCCTTCCTGAAGAACTGACTCTGATGCTCTGCAGCCACCCCTGTACTGGCCAGTCTACAGCTCCACTGTGCTCGTAGCTCCATTCAGGCCATTGACAGCGATGGTAATGGATTCAGGGATGCCCTCCCGTTCAGTGGTGCAGGATGCTTTCACGTTCTCCCTCTGTTTCTCTCCTGCTGCAGAGGGTAAGCAGTTTAAGCAGCAGTCCACTTGACTGGCACCTCGAGATGCTGACTGCTGTGTGTGCTGTTCTCCACTCACTCAGCCTCTTGAGTTCAGCAAGGTGCAGCAGCCCGCCCCTCCGCCTCCCCAGCTTCCTCCTCACTCACCACAGAGGCTTCCTTTGATTACTCTTTGACGCCTGCCTCATTTCCATCATCTTTGAGAGCTTTTGCACTAATAAATGTTTATCTCCAGAATAACAAAATAATCAAGAACTGGTGATCTGGGAGCATGTGTGAGATGATTGCGAGCAAGCACTAGCTGAATCTTTCTCCCAAGTTATTCTCCCAAGAAAATAGTTGTAAATGGCCCAATTCCCATCCTGCGAGTCCCATCTTTACATTCTGAATATTTACCAACTCGTATTTATAGATATAAAAACTCAGGGGAAAAAAAAGTCACAGAAAAAAAGTCAAAAGAAAACATTTTCCTATCCTCTCCTCGCTTGCTCACTTCCCCTCAACTTTCAGCACTGCCACCCCCAAAATAATATATTTTTTATAAAGGACAAGGGAAAAACTTTCCTTGAGTTTTTCTGCATTTTCTACAAGGTTTTACATTTCTTTTCATACCCAAGATAGTTAATATTTGACAGGTAGTGTTTCCCATGACATTCAAGCGTTTCCTTTTTCCCTTAAGTAAATGAAAACTGTGAAGTTTTAAGTATGAGGACGTGAAAGTCATAATGCAAAGAGGAAGGTGCGCCATCATCTTCTCCTTTTCATAGGTGTGGTGCTCTGCACGTGGGTGATCACATCCTGTCCATCGACGGCACCAGCATGGAGTACTGCACGCTTGCAGAAGCAACCCAATTCCTAGCCAACACCACCGACCAGGTCAAGCTTGAGATTCTTCCCCATCATCAGACCCGCCTGGCCCTGAAGGGACCGGACCATGGTGAGAGGATCCGTCCAGATAAACCTCTGTTGTCTTCCCCTTGCAATGATTGCTTCTCCAGCAGAGTTAGAAAGCAGAGAGAGGCCAAGTTTAATTCTGCCTCTATCATTTCTTTTCAAACAACAGGCAATCTTTGTTTACTCCGCTCCATCTTCCCAATCCCTTTGATCAAGCCACAGGTGTTTTACCTGAAATCCCCAAATTGAGGAAACACTGTTTGAAATAGAATTTTCATGTTTGTACTGTTGGGTTTTTTTTAAGCCTTTGGGACAAATTGAGTGTGGAAAGAAAGGAAATAATTTGACTTCCTGTGATTTGCATTGAACTTCCTTAAAGGCAAATACTAAAACTCCCATTGTTTAAAAATAGTTATGAAGTGGGCATTCATGCCAGATCCTTCAAATATTTCAGGGGGAAAACAGTTTCATGAGAGATTTTGTCTGTTTTTCAGAGTAGTTGTTTTCCTTAGGGTGGAAAACAAACTTCTGACCAAATATTTCTCCTAAGAGTGTCAGAATATTTGACTAGGATTATGCAGTCACAAGTTTCACCTGAGGGAACCTGAATTTTCACTGTCTTGAAGCTTACAGATCTTTTGCGGAGTGTTTATACACTGTCCCACCTAGGCATCCTTAAATAAAACCCAGTGCAAGAAAAAGGACTTTGAGCCCAAAATCAAATGAAGAACAACTCTCCAGTGGGGTCTTTGTTCTAACCTGTCCCTTGCTCCTCTTCCTTAAATCAAGCACTCTCCTTTTTTATTCCTTGAAACCAACTTCTGAAGCCCCACTAGTACTATCAGGCTCCCTAGAGGTGAGGAACACATTTCTTTATGTTTAGAGAGACAGAATTTTCTCTGGAACCAAAATTTTTCTTCTGAGGAGGTTGTTTCCTATGTCTCCAACCTTCTAAAACACACTGCACTTTCCCACAGTTTGAAAAAAACAGGCACGAAATAATTTTCATATTGAATGAGTCAGCTGGATGCAACCTTTTTTAATTAAATGGAGCTTAGACAGCTCTGGAGCTAATGAAAATCTCCAGTACAGCATTCCCTTTATCAGATTTTAATTTTACACATTGGAGTTGGAGAAATGAGGCAGCTGAGGCAGGTTATGAACAGAAATTCTGCCTCGTTTGAATAGAAATGATAAGGGGGTACGATTCATGGGACTGTTCCGTTCCTGTCAGGAGGATGTGCGGGCCTTCCCTGCTCACTGACTGAGAAGGGAGATTTCCAAAGCTGTTAAGTTTCTTCTAAATTAATCTGAAGGTGCCACTGGATTTGGAGCCCAACAGGCATAACAGTACACACTGCCTAGTGCTTTTTCAGCATGAGATTCTGCTTGGTAAATTCTAGTATCAGAATCAGAAATGTGAACAGACCCTATAAAAATGTCATTGTTTTTAGCAACCTCATTTTCCCTGCCTTTTATTTGCCATGTAAACAAATCCTAGTTCAAATAGTTTCCACTCATGAAATATTAAATATTTTTATCTGCCAAGACAGTCCGAGAAGATGAATTTATATATAAAGGGGATGGAGACCAAGAACTAACTTTTTTTTTCTTCACTGCGGAAAAGCTGATGTCATTTGTGGTTTTGCAGAGGAGTGAAGGGCTGGTAATTTTAGTAGTTCTAACTCCCGCTTCTGACCCTGTCATCCACTATTGTTGAAAATTGTTCACCACCTTCTTTATCTAACATGCAAGTATCTCCCTACATTTTATATTAAAATCAGACTTGTATTTCCAAAAGGAAATAAATAATGGGTCTTAAACATAATTAAATCCCAATTAAGAAGAGAAAATATACCCCAAAATTGTTATAATGTTTATGATTCTCAAACTTCTGTTTTGAGATGCAGTAGAATTGTTATATAGTTTCACCTTTTTCCATAAGAAAGTTCTAGTTGTTTCTTTTGTTTTCAAGATTTCTGATGCTTAAACAGCGTGTCTCTCATCCCATGGGTAGATGGAAATAAAACATTTCACAGATTTTGCTGAGGGAGAAAGCATTCACAATAGTATTTTCAGGGAAATATAGAAATGGACACATCAACCAGGAATAGACTTGCTATGCCTTTTGCTGGGAAATAGCAGCATTCAAAAATCCATAAGAATGAGTTTTTAAGGTCAGAAATTGTGCCCCTGAGGGTCTTTGGGAGACAGTCTTGCTTGGAGGAAAGTTTGGAAAAGACTTTGGAAAACAAAATGTGAGCAGAGTCTTGAGGTTCTATAATTCAGTACCAGGAGAACCACCATTTCTGAGCAACCAACAGCGTACCTATTGCCTATACCTTTGAACTCCTGGACTAGATAAGAGGGTATAGTTAGAGAAGAGAACAAAAGTACCTCCCGTGTCAGATACCTCAAGATTTCAACAGCAATGTCACCATGGAATGATAGAAAAAACGTTATATTTTCCTTACTGTTTATTTATCTGTGACAAAGGACTTAGGAACATCCATAGGAAGAGGCAAGAACAGTGTGGTGGCTGAGGGCAGGGACTCAGAGTCAGACTCTCAGAACTTTAATTCTGGCTCCACCACTTGGGAACTTAGCAAGTTACTCAACTTTTCTATGCCTCAGTTTCTTCATCTGTAAAATGGGTGTTATTATAGTACATACCTCATAGATGTATTATGAATATTATCTGAGATAGTCCATGTAAAAGTCACTTAGCACAGTGCCTGGTATATAGTGAGGACTCAGTGAAAGTTGACTGTAATTAATATTATGGGGACCATTAAGGGGGAGAATGTAAATGAATTTTTTTTCAAAATGAAAGAGTATGTCCAAAATGTGACATCTTATTTTTAAACTGAAATCCTTGCCTAACATATGAGTATAAAATACATCACCATAAAACAGAATAGATTTAGAGTGCACGTTCAAAATAGGCTACAGCTATCTTCTCTGGCCTACATTGTTTGGTGAATGCCCTTTAAATTAATTATACATGGCAGGCAGTTTTGTGCATTAATTATATAATTTTTGTCTCTTAATTATTTTATGTATATGAAGATTTAGTCCCCAATAATAGTTCAAGTCAAAGTAAGTATTATGATCTACATTTCAGTTCAGGTCAGTTCAGTCGCTCATTCGTGTATGACTCTTTGCAACCCCATGGACTGCAGCATGCCAGGCTTACCTGTCCATCACCAATACCCAGAGCTCAGTCAAACTGATGAAGTCAGTGATGCCATCCAACCATCTCACCCTCTGTCATCCCCTTCTCCTGCCTTCAATCTTTCCCAGCATCAGGGTCTTTTCAAATGATTCAATTCTTCACATCAGATAGCCAAAGTATTGGAGTTTCAGCTTCCGCATCAGTCCTGCCAAGGAATATTCAGGACTGATTTCCTTTAGGGTGGACTGGTTGGATCTCCTATCTGTCCAAGGGACTCTCAAGAGTCTTCTCCAACACCACAGTTCAAAAGCATTAATTCTTTGGTGCTCAGCTTTCATTATAGTCCAACTCTCACATCCGTACATGACTACTGGAAAAACAATAGTTTTCACTAGATGGACCTTGGTTGGCAAAGTAATGTTTCTGCTTTTCAATATGCTGTCTAGGTTGGTCATAGCTTTTCTTCCAAAGAGCAAGCATCTTTTAATTTCATGGCTTCAGTCACCATCTGTAGTGATTTTGGAGCCAAAAAATATAAAGTCTCTCACTGTTTTCATTGTTTCCCCATCTGTTTGCCACGAAGTAATGGGGCTGGATGCCATGATCTTAGTTTCCTGAATGTTGAGCTTTAAGCCAACTTTTTCACCCTCCTCTTTCACTTTCATCAAGAGGCTCTTTTCTTCTTCACTTTCTGCCATAAGTGTGGTGTCATCTGCGTACCTGAGGTTTTCAGTATTTCTCCCAGCAATCTTGATTCCAGTTTGTGCTTCATCCAACCCGGCATTTAGCATGATGTACTCTGCATTTAAATTAAACAAGTAAGGTGACAATATACAGCCTTGATGTACTTCTTTTCTGACTTGGAACCAGTCTGTTGTTCCATGTCCAGTTCTAACTGTTGCTTCCTGACCTGCATACAGATTTATCAAGAGGCAGGTCAGGTGATCTGGTATTCCCATCTTTTCCAGAATTTTCCACAGTTTGTTGTGATTCACACAGTCAAAGGCTTTGGCATAGTCAATAAAGAAAAAGTAGATATTTTTCTGGAACTCTCTTGCTTTTTTGATGATCCAACGGATGTTGGCAATTTGATCTCTGGTTCCTCTGCCTTTTCTAAATCCAGCTTGAATATCGGGAAGTTCACAGTTCACATACTGTTGACACATGACTTGGAGGATTTTGAGCATTACTTTGCTAGCATGTGAGATGAGTGCAGTTGTGCAGTAGTTTGAACATTCTTCAGCATTGCCTTTCTTTGGGATTGGAATGAAAACTGACCTTTTCCAGTCCTGTGGCCACTGCTGAGATTCCCATGTTTGCTGTCATATTGAGTGCATCACTTTAACAGCATTGTCTTTTAAGATTTGAAATAGCTCAACTGGAATTCCATCACCTGCGCTAGCTTTGTTGATAGTGATGCTTTCTAAGGCCCACTTGACTTCACGTTCCAGGATGTCTGGCTCTAGGTGAGTGATCACACCATCGTGATTATCTGGGTCATGAAGATCTTTTTTGTACAGTTCTTCTGTGTATTCTTGCTACTTCTTCTTAATATCTTCTGCTTCTGTTAGATCCATACCATTTCCATCCTTTACTATGCCCATCTTTGCATGAAATATTGGTATCTCTAATTTTCTTGAAGAGATCTCTAGTCTTTCCCATTCTATTGTTATCCTCTATTTCTTTGCACTGATCATGAGGAAGGCTTTCTTATCTCTCCTTGCTATTCTTTGGAACTCTGCATTCAAATAGGTATATTGTTCCTTTTCTCCTTTGCCTTTAGCTTCTCTTCTTTCCTCAGCTACTTGTAAAGCCTCCTCAGACAACCATTTCACCTTTTTGCAATTCTTTTTCTTAGGGATGGTCTTGATTGTTGCTTCCTGTACAATGTCACGAACCTCCGTCCATAGTTCTTCAGGCACTCTGTCTTTCAGATCTAATCCCTTGAATTAAATGACTTACATGTAACCTGCCACAGATGTCACAGAGCCAGACATACATAGGTGGTCAGAATCTTCCTTACTGAGTTATCAGTTTGGTTTGACAGCACTCAAAACTGCCCAGTAATTTTAACAGCACTCCGTAAAGAACTGGGTCAAAAAATGACCCAGGAGGATTGTGAAGTTCACACACTATGTTGTTCAGTCACTAACTCATGTCAGACAGTTTGCAACCCCATGGACTGTAGCATGCAAGGCTCCTCTGTTCTCCACTATCTCTCAGAGTTTTCTCAGATTCATGTCCATTGAATCAGTGATGCTGTCTAACCATTACTCACTGTACATCATTTGAAACACATGATACTTTACAGAGCTCAATAAGTGGCTATGGCTGTAGATTAGCCAGACCCAGCACTGACTGCATCTTGCTAAAAAGTCTTCTAGTACACCCAAAAGTAAAATGAGGATGGCGATAGAGACTTGCCTCGAAATGCTCTTTATCACAAGGGAAATGCTGCTACAGTGTGTACATGAACCCTCTGGCTGATATTCTTATTCACTCATGCATGTGTCCATTCACTCATTCATTCATTCATTCATCAGTCATCATATGCCAGGCTCTGTTCAGTTGCCACAGTGCATCTAGTGAGCAAGGCAAGCAAAGTAGATTCCTATTCTCATGGAATTTACATTCCAGTATAGAGAGACAAGCATTAAAAGTATATTAAACAAATAAAGCCCTTTCAACTATGAAGAATATATTAATAAAAAAGCAATGGGATAACATAGGAGAGACAACTACTTCATCCAGGGAGGTCAGAATGACTTGGCACCTGAGCCAGCCATGTAAACAAATAGGAGATGAATATTAGAAGTAGAAAGTGTGAGAAGGGGTGAAGCTAGAGAGATAAGTAGGGCTCACATTTGATTGTCTTTGTTATTGTAACCCACTGAAATACCTTAAATGGGAGTTGCATCATCTGATTTATGTATTTAAAATATTATTCTGTACTATGCATCCTGGAAGATAGGTATGTAAGAGATGAACCAGGGAGCCAAGTCTGAAGATTTGGCAGTGGTCGAGGCAAAGGAGGTGGTAGCTTGGTAGCTTGAAAGTAGACGAGTGGAGAGGGAGATAAGCCCCAAAGCTAGAAACTGAAGTATATAGAAGCAAAGGACCGTGTGTTCAGGACCACAAAACGATGGTGGACATGCAAGTGTGCCGCAGATTTCTCAGTCTCTTAACTTGTGTCCAGAGAATGAAATTTGTCGAGTGAGAGATATACCTGTTTCCTTAAAAAAAAAAGAAAAAGTATTCATTGGCAAGTAGATAGATAGTAGATGGTATCAATGTTATTAAATAAACTGTCACTAGTTTTTATTCTGTGTGCCAGCACCATGCTAAGCACCTGAGGTACATATTCTCAGCAGTTGGCCTCTGGGATAGATGCTTTTGTGATCTCTACTTGACATAATGAGGAAACTGTGGCTTAGAGAGGTTGAGTAACCGGTCAAGGTCAGATAGAGAAGATGGGTTGGAACCGGGACAGAAATACAGGTGGCCTCAGCCCGTGGTGACCTGTTCATGTTAGTGCTTTTGTTCCATGATCTGTCTCATTCCAGAAAGGCTGAGATGTGGTCAATGAGGCTGATGTCACTGGTGTAATTTAAGCTCTTACCCAAAGAGCTCTCCTTTAAATACTTACAGAGTGTCTGACCTCACTCCATGAATAAATACTGCAAATTCATTCATATGTAAGGCACCTAATCTTACAATAATGACAATAGAGATAAATGTCCATATTTAATTTTTCATTCTTTAATTTAAATGAAAATTTTCAGATCAATATAGTAACAAACATAAAAGTGCTCATATTTTCAGACCCCTGAGTAGAAAATCAAATCTAAACAATATTGAAGTTAGAATGGAAGTATGATATACATTTTTTAAACCATAAAGAGGACACCAGAATTTTGAAATTGGCTTTATTAAAATTTTGTGGCATCTTAAAGAATACAAGAATATTTGAAATATTTTTAATAAGTAAATGCCTTCTTTCAAATATAAACACAGCTTTTAAAAATACCCCCCAATTTGTAAAGTATATTGACACTTGCATCTTCTTATTAGGGTATGGATAAGATCCTGATAGAGTAGTTTATTGTAGTTCAAGTGATGAATAGTAGTGTAATTAAAATGTCAGAGCAGTAAATTGTGATGTGTGACTAGTACATCCTTTGAATCAGGAGCCAGTATGATTTATCTTTCATTCTTTTCTTTTTCTCAAAACAAGAGCTACTAACTGGCCAAGATTTGCAAATCTCTAATTACTAATCTTGTGCCATAGATCTTGTGGGGTTGACTTTTAAGTTTAAAAAAAAAAATGTTTTAATCTCTGCTTTGAAGCACAGGGGGAGATTAGAAATTGATTCAGTAGTCATCTTAAAAGGAGAAAAAAAATGGGCTGGGGAAAGACATGCATTATTGTTGGGAAGATGAAAAGTTACCATCCCTGGTGTTAATCATAGGTTTTGCTGACCACTGAGAAAATGGCAAAGCCAGTTTTTTTTTTTTTCCCTTTTTTTTGTGCAAGCAGCCTTCATTTTTTTGTTGTTGTTACTTTTTATTTGTGCAGTTCAGTTACTTTTTCCTCTTTTTTGGTTCTTTGTTTGTTTTTTCTTATTTCTCATCATCACTTCATGTGGGCAGTGAAAATTCAGAGGAGCGACAGGCAACTTCCCTGGGACTCCTGGGCCAGCAACCACTGCAGCCTTCACACGTACCATCACTATAATTCGTACCACCCTGACCATTGCAGAGCGCCGGCCCTGGCATTCATGAAAGCGCCTCCTCCAAACAGCCCTCGTAATGTTCCAGGCTTTCTCCTCCTGGTCTTTTACTTAAATTATACTCTTCTCATGCCTTCTTCATCTGATTCATACCATATTTGGTTTCATGGGTGTGGTGTCCTTTTTTTTTTTTTTTTTTTGTAGTAGCAACTTCTCATTTCTGTCATCTCTTAAGTCTGTCTTTTCCATCAGAAAGCATTTGTTGTTAAGAGAGGATGTAAATGTTCAGAATGCTTTATGTGTGGTCGGGAAATAGCAATGCAAAATATTACATAGAAGAAAATGTTCTCAGACCTTATTTGTGTATATGGAACCACTTGTGAAATTCATGCCAGAAGCTGTCTATGAAAATGAGATTATGTATCCAAAGCATTGAGTTGTTGTTTATGGAGAAACTTGCTTTAATGTTTTCTTTTTTTGTCTAAAGCAAAACTCGTAGAGCCTCTCTGTGTTGCATTGTACTTACGGGGATCGATGCTGCTCCTCAGGCACTTCTGGGCTCTTATAGCACAGATTCATTCTAAAGCACTGTCTCCATGGCTCCTGAGACTTGGTCTCTGGTTGGTTGGAGCTACCTACTAGCCATTGCTGTGCACCTTGTGTGTCTCTCTGGAGCGTTACTGGTTGACAGGTGTGGCAGGCTCACACGCCCCCTGAGAATGCTCTATGCCAAGTCTTCACTCTCTTACAGCAGCTTTGGTGTCTTCATCCTTCTCTCCCACCTCCATGAGCGCATACAGCCTGAGTTCCCTGAACATGGGGACTTTGCCTCGAAGCCTCTACTCCACTAGCCCACGTGGGACCATGATGAGGAGGAGACTGAAGAAGAAAGACTTCAAAAGCTCACGTAAGTGAAATGTTAACCAGTGTCTTTTGGCCTGAAAACACCCGTGGGTCCATTGGCATCTTGAATGGAAGGAAGCCTATAGGAGGAGTGTTTTACAAGGAGATAAGTAGCTCACTGCCCTGTACCAAAGACCATTGAAATGATATCTATCCCTTATCGACATAGCAATTGCACCAAATACAATTTCAGACTGGGTTAGTTAGTTTGTACTACTTTTGCCTACAACGTTTTATTTGAATTTTTTTTCTTGCTCTTTTGATCTGATAAAATCAAAGATATAATTTTTTTCTTTAAGACTCCTTCCTTATATTCTGGGTACATTTGAACATGAAGCCATTGTTCTTTGTTTCTAATTGACTAAAGCTGGGTCCACCTATTCACTTTGAAAACTGTATCCCCTTTGGGTAAATATGAGTCCCATATATTTGTGTAGGATTATTATAAATTTCCAGAGAAGGCAATGGCAACCCACTCCAGTACTCTAGCCTGGAAAATTCCATGGATGGAGGAGCCTGGTAAGCTGCAGTCCTTGGGGTCGTTAAGAGTCGGACATGACTGAGCGACTTCACTTTCGCTTTTCACTTTCATGCTTTGGAGAAGGAAATGGCAACCCACTCCAGTGTTCTTGCCTGGAGAATGCCAGGGACGGGGAAGCCTGGTGGGCTGCCATCTATGGGGTCATACAGAGTCAGACATGACTGAAGTGACTTAGCAGCAGCGGCAGCATTATAAATCATATTTCATGAACCACCCCTGCAAAAAAAGACGATAATAAGTTTATTTTTTGTTGTTGTTTGTTTTTTTGTTTTTTTTTTTTGGAGGTGGCCTGCATTTGCTTTATTTTTTTTTTTTAATTTTAAAATCTTTAATTCTTACATGTGTTCCCAAACATGAACCCCCCTCCCACCTCCCTCCCCATAACATCTCTGTGGGTCATCCCCATGCACAAGCCCCAAGCATGCTGTATCCTGCGTCAGACATAGACTGGCGATTCAATTCTTACATGATAGTATACATGATAGAATGCCATTCTCCCAAATCATCCCACCCTCTCCCTCTCCCTCTGAGTCCAAAAGTCCGTTATACACAGCTGTGTCTCTTTTCCTGTCTTGCATACAGGGTCGTCATTGCCATCTTTCTAAATTCCATATATATGTGTTAGTATACTGTATTGGTGTTTTTCTTTCTGGCTTACTTCACTCTGTATAATCGGCTCCAGTTTCATCCATCTCATCAGAACTGATTCAAATGAATTCTTTTTAACAGCTGAGTAATATTCCATTGTGTATATGTACCACAGCTTTCTTATCCATTCATCTGCTGATGGACATCTAGGTTGTTTCCATGTCCTGGCTATTATAAACAGTGCTGCGATGAACATTGGGGTACATGTGTCTCTTTCAATTCTGGTTTCCTTGGTGTGTATGCTGAGCAGTGGGATTGCTGGGTCACAAGGTAGTTCTATTTGCAGTTTTTTAAGGAATCTCCACACTGTTCTCCATAGTGGCTGTACTAGTTTGCATTCCCACCAACAGTGTAGGAGGGTTCCCTTTTCTCCACACCCTCTCCAGCATTTATTGCTTGCAGATTTTTGGATCGCAGCCATTCTGACTGGTGTGAAGTGGTACCTCATTGTGGTTTTGATTTGCATTTCTCTGATAATGAGTGATGTTGAGCATCTTTTCATGTGTTTGTTAGCCATCCGTATGTCTTCTTTGGAGAAATGTCTATTTAGTTCTTTGGCCCATTTTTTGATTGGGTCTTTTATTTTTCTGGAATTGAGCTGCATAAGTTGCTTGTATATTTTTGAGATTAAAACATGCCTTTCAAACTATAGCTTATTCCCCTTAAATGTGCCTTTTCAATCTGTATTTCACACCTCATTATTCTAATACTTTCCGAAGGAACCTGCTCCACTGATAAGCACTGCCCTAACAGATATCTGTTACCCACTCAAGTGTCAGGAAGATGGAAAGGATGCTTATCTTTACAACAGGTATCCTAAAGACTAGGAATTTCAACTACAGCTCTTAGAACCATGATCTTCTGGGACAGCCAAGCGTGTTATAGGCTAGGCAAAACTAGGAAGATGTGGTTGGCAGCCTGCTTCTGGATAGCTGCTTGTCCATGTAGAGAAGAAAGGGTGATCTAATGCCTTAGGCGAAAAGGGAAGAAACACATCACTCCTGAATTTTTCTTTTGTGGGAGTGGGAGGGCAGAACATAATCTCTCATCATAATCGTGTAAGTTTTAAAGAAAGAGAACACCTAGTTTTCCAGCCAGGTCTAACCAGTGTAGAGAGAGGTAAGTGTTTCTTGTATTTTTTTTTTCTGGTGGCCATGATTGTGATCCCATAAAACAACTCAAAGAAGATGGGATCCCTTCTTGTGTTTACTATAGAGATAAAGTAAGGAACACTCTGTAGCTACCTAAAGACAGCTAAACCCAAGTTCTTCAAGACTGGTGTTAAAGAGAAAACATTCCTGTGAAGAGAGGTGGTTGGATCTATTGGTTCTTCAGCTTATTTGCCAGAGAGTCATCTTCAAAAGTGGGTCTGTGGCGAGGCCTCCGAGCACCACCAGCAGTGTGGGAGACCGGCCATCACCCATACTGGGAAATGGTCTCTTCATGTTACAGGAACGCAAAGGTTTCCTTACAAAGGAAACCATGGCTAACCACTGCTGTGGTGTATTCCTGGTTTTGATGTGCATATCCCTTCAAATATAAGATTTATCATCTTTAATATAGGTAAATGGAAGGAAGATTGAGTTTGGTCAAAATGCAAACAAGGAGCTTCTAGATGTTTCTTAGCTAACACTAGAGGGTAAATTATTTACTCTTGAAGGAGACAAGTTGAAGGCAGCATAGTGAACTGGTGATGAGCCCAGATTCTTCTCATCCCGGTGTCATTACTTCGTAGCAGTAGGACCTTGAGCAAGAGTTTTAAGCTTTCCGTACCTTGGCTTTCTTAGCAACAAAGTGAGGCTAACTATAGTACATACCCCATTGGGTAACTGTGAAGATTATATGAAAATGTTTATGTGTGTGTGTATATATATATATATATATATATATATATATATATATATATATATATATATACATATTCTTGCCACCAAAAGAGACATATAGGACAGGAAATATATTCTCAGTCCAGTTCAGTTCAGTCACTCAGTCATGTCTGACTCTTGTGACCCCATGGACCACAGCACGCCAGGCCTCCTGTCCCTCACCAACTCCCGGAGTCCAAACACTCATGTCCATTGAGTCAATGATGCCATCCAACCATCTCATCCTCTGTCGTCCCCCTCTCCTGCCCTCAATCTTTCCCAGCATCACGGTCTTTTCAAATGAGTCAGCTCTTCGCATCAGGTGGCCAAAGTATTGGAGTTTCAGCTTCAACATCAATCCTTCCAATGAACACTCAGGGCTGATCTCCTTTAGAATGGACTGGTTGGATCTCCTTATAGTCCTAGGACTCTCAAGAGTCTTCTCCAACACCACAGTTTAAAAGCATCAATTCTTCAGTGGTCAGCTTTCTTTATAGTCCAACTCTCACATCCATACATGAGCACTGGAAAAACCATAGCCTTGACTAGACAGACTTTTGTTGGCCAAGTACTGTCTCTGCTTTTTCATATGCTGTATAGGTTGGTCATAACTTTTCTTCCAAGGAGTAAGCGTCTTTTAATTTCATGACTGCAGTCACCATCTGCAGTGATTTTGGAGCCCAAAAATAAAGTCAGCAACTGTTTCCACTGTTTCTCCATCTATTTGCCATGAAGTGATGGGACCGGATGCCGTGATCTTACTTTTCTGAATGTTGAGCTTTAAGCCAATGTTTTTGCTCTCCTCTTTCACTTTCATCAAAAGGCTCTTTAATTCTGCTTCACTTTCTGCCGTAAGGGTGGTGTCATCTGCATATCTGAGGTGATTGATATTTCTCCTGGCAATCTTGATTCTAGCATGTGCTTCATTCAGCCCAGCGTTTCTCATGATGTACTCTACATATAAGTTAAATAAGCAGGGTGACAATATACAGCCTTGACATACTCCTTTTCCTATTTGGAACCAGTCTGTTGTTCCATATCCAGTTCTAACTGTTGCTTCCTGACCTGCATACAGATTTCTCAAGAGGCAGGTCAGGTGGTCTGGTATTCCCATCTCTTCCAGAATTTTCCACAGTTTATTGTGATCCACATAGTCAAAGGCATTGGCATAGTCAATAAAGCAGAAATAGATGTTTTTCTGAAACTCTATTGCTTTTTCGATGATCCAGAGGATGTTGGCAATATCATCTCTGGTTCCTCTGCCTTTTCTAAACCAGCTTGAACATCTGGAAGTTCTAGACTGTATATTCATATATATATGATATGTTCATGTGTATGTATGAATAATGATATATTCTCATATAATATTCACAATTACCCAATGAAATAAGTATTATAATTATATATATGCAATATATAATATGATATATATATATGCTACAATAATATGTAGTAAATAGTAAGCACTATTTAATTGTTAGCTATTTTGAATAGTTTACGTGTTTGCTATTATGATGCCTAAATTTGAAATATTAACACTGCTCCAAGACAGGCATATTTCACCGCATTTCCATTTAGGCATAATATATAAGTTGAATCTTCCCATGTAATGAATCACGATTTGTAGTGGATATTTGTAGATGAAATTTTTACATAAAGTGGCTTCATGTGCAGCACCGCTTACTGAGAAAGCAGGCTAACAGCCCTCAACAGGAAGAGCAATTAAAACAAATGCATTCATGTTTGCACTTCTGCTTTAATGGCTAAACATTTGTTTGTATTAGGTAAGACTGCTAGGTTGATTAAGGACATTAGTGATGACAAATAAATGATAATCTGTTTGGCTATTGCAGGTTGATATTTATACATCTTGAATTTTGTAGGAGGAAACAAGGCCAAGGCCACACTGTCACCAGTACCCGTAAGCTAGTGATAAATTCTCTCTTAAAACAGCACGTTATTCTCCAACATAATAGAAGTATCAGCAGAAACCTGGTTCTAGAAATCTGTTCTTAGCAGTCGCTGAAGACATTAGCCACTAGAGCACCCCTGACCATATATCTACCAGAATTCATGTATATCTCAGGAAATCATACATTTTATATTTTAATCAAACAAGGAGATTCAGAAAGCTATAAGCTTTTATTCCCACTTCAGAAAGACCTACAAAACTAATGTTAATTTTCCAAAATCAGAAGAAAACTGAGGATTTAGTTGTTTTGGTTTTCTTTCTCTGTCTCTCTCTTTATTTTTTGCTTGATCTTGGTATGGTCACGTTAGAGGTAAAGGTTTTTCCCAAATAACAGATAATAAAAGTTTTATTGTGCTCTCACTACACTAAGGTTTATTTCCACCACTTTATTTATGTCTTTATTTGGTGCCACCATTTATTGCCCCTTTTCTAATACTTAACGTTCCTATAGCAACCAGGCCATTTGTATGGATGGTGAATCATGGTAACGTCACAACAAATATAATAAAAATCTCTTAGCTGTATTGGTGATCAGTTGAGGCCAGAGCAAAACAGAAAGAAAAAAAAAATTCTTACTTATGTTTCTAATACAAAGGAAGGTCATGGCCAGAAAAGAATGACATTTTCTCACATAAATATTAAAACATTCTCTGTTACTGACCAAGGAGGAAAATACAGGAAGCCTGTTACATCCTGTTACAAGCATTAAAAGAGGAAAGTCATGTTTGTGTCACAGGGAAAATGTACCCCCCACATCGGCCTCCAGCAGTGTCACAAAGCCCTGGGAGGGTGGCAGAGCCATGTCACAGAGGGAACCCGCTTGTCACCTCTTCCTATTCTTCCTGACCTTTCCCCCACAGCTGTGAGCTGCCCCTTGTTCTGCCACAGAGGATCAAGGCCCCTCCCAGAAGCCCATCACCCCCTGTGATGGCGGGGCATGACTGAGGAGTGGATCTGGCTATTCCCCCCAGCTTCCTGCTCCGGTACACAGGGCCAGTGTAGACGCTTTCCTGTTTCCAGTCTGCCTGAACTGCAGCAAAGGGTAGACCTTAGAACACGCTCTCAGAATGACCCTTGCCTCTTCTGTGGTCATCACTTACTACTAGGGAGGGCACCACTGAAAAGAGCTGAAAGGAAGAGAATGAAACAACCTAATAATTTTTGTGCCTGCCACCAGCCCCCGAAAAACAACCGGAATTCAAAGGCAGCTCATGGTAAGCTTTTAAAATGACCATGCACAGAGCTCTCGAAGGGGTCAGCTTAAGAGCTGCCCACCCCTATTTGGAGGAGGGAGCTGTTGACCACTCCGACTGTCTGCTCAACTAGATCATGTGATGTACAATGTGGACGCTAATGTGGAACACTTAGTGAGATATAGGTCTTCAATTACAAAATCCAGTAATTGTAAGCACAGTATATGAATAGACCTTTGATAATTACCTGGCAGGGGAGATATCATGATCATGAAGGTGGCCTTCCCAGGGTGGGGCTTAACCATTGTAGTTCACATACACTGACCCCTGCAACTTCCCCAAATGAGGGAAATTCTACTACATAATTTGTGATAGTAGGGGGACTGTGTTTGTGCTTTCCCTTTTTAAAAAGAGAATCTTTGAGGTCCATTTCTCTTTGTACTTTTCAGATGCTTTTTGTATCTGACAACAAATTTCACAGCTGTCTAAATTAAGGAGACATTTGGCAGATTTTTAAACTTCAGAGCTAAGAAGTCATCTTTGGCCTCCCATTACTTGACCTTTCCTTTACAGTCGGAAAAACAAGGATTGACAAAAACACAGGGTGAACTCCTGCAGAACCCTCCAGAAAGGAGTGAGAAGAGGACAGAACAGATGTAAATCCTGAACACAGCCTTGGCACACAGGCGTTAGCAGTGTTCAAACACAGCATGTCAGCAGTGTGGTCATTTCCGTCTTCACTTGTGAGTAGGAGCGGGCACACCACAGACCAGAGCCAGTGCCTGGCAGGAGTATTTGCTGCTTTGCTGCTGGAGGGAGAGAATGCATTATACAGAAGTTTAAACTACCAGGTTATAACTCATAAATAACTTTTATTTTCTCTTGCTTTTTGACCACATTAATGAAGCAGGATAATCAAACATCTTTTTCTCCTCCAAGTAATATTAGTTGGTTTTTTTTTTTTTTTTGGCCTATCATCTTTAAATTGGTAGTTTATCTTCTTTATCTCTGTTGGTCATTTTCAAGACTTTAATATGTGTGAGTAATCAGTACATGCAATTTCCAATGAAATTGTACTATTTCAAAGAACAGATTCTAGTATGTCAGAGGACTTTCAGAGTTAATGGTAAAATCCTAGGTTATTTAATATACTCTTCATAAAATTATAAAACCAATGTTTAACACATTTTTAATTCTAAATTAAATGTCCTCATAATTTCTATCATCTCAGCTTGCCTCCAGGTAGAGGTTATAGATTTAATGATACCCATATGAATTAATACTTATTTCTGTTTTCAAAACCTTCTAGAAAATGAAATTCCTCAACTATCTTCTGTTTTAGAAAAATATAGCATGTCTTTTCCCTCAGAAAGTCTTTGCTATATCTAAACTAATCCCCCCATTACTATTAAATTGACCTATTCCTTCATGATTCTTTCTTAGTGGAAATGGTAATCAGTTGACTTAACAATTCAAAAATGACTTTTAACTCCAGTTGAGTAGTCCAAAAACCTATGCCAAATTGGGATGGTAAATGGGAAAAATATTAATGTGGACCTATAGAAAGTTCCATATAAAATAAAGTATACTTGTTGAAATCCAAAAATCTTCACTCAGAAGACGGAGTGCCGGTCATCTGCCCAAGGGTGCTGTTCTAATATTTTATTCCCACCTGCTATGAGTACTAACCAGAAAGAAATGCAACCCTCTAGATTTTTACTGACATGAAATGGTATCTTCTACTGGTTTTGTGCCACCAATAAACAAAATGTGTGATCTGGAGAGCACTCAGAGTACAGTTGGTATTAACAAAGCCACACTGGAAATCACGATCTGAATTGACATTTGATAGTTTGCGTGTCAGATCTTGGGATTGTAAGCCACCGTCTGTAGAAAGATGAGGGTTGGAGGCTACTTTCACCCCCTAAAGCAGGCCACTTTAACCTCAGTGACATTAATCCTGCTGGGAAAGAACACTGACAGTGCCTCTTAAGAAGAAGTAGATGGTCCTTACTCCTAATGGGAAAAGGATCCATCTCACCATCCTCTGCAGTGTCAGCCTGAATGCTGGAATGATCCACATGATAGAAAAATCGGGGTCCTGAAGGACCAGCATCGCGTTCCTTAACTCAGCAGACTAAGGGCTGATTCCAAAAAGGAAAATATTGATGTTATAGAACTGGATTCATCCCACATGGCTTTAGCCATGGAAATTCCAGGCACTGGAATTGAGGGGAAAAGATCTGGTTCCGATCTTTAAGGAACTCAAGAGTCTAGGGAAGAGACAAGAAGGAAAATAAAAAACTGATAAATGCTGAAATAGGACCATGTATTAGAAAAGTGGAAATGTAGAAAGTCATTTAAATGACTCCATCACACCAAGCTAATGATAGATGAAGCTTGATGACCAGTACATCCTTACCCCCTCAGGAGCCAGACTTAGATCAATTGTTTCTTCAAAGCTGAAGGTCAAGTTTTTTGTAAAAAGTTAGCAACTTAGGTACAAATATCTAAAGTAGAGGGGGAAAGTTAGATCAGTTAGCCCAACCCCCTTTCTCCTAGATAGGAAAGAGATTAACGACTTAGTCCCAAGGTCACCCAGCTGGTTTCTTAGTGGTTGAGCCAGGACTCGATCCCAGGTACCCTGACCCCAAGACCATGCTCTTCCTACAATTGCCCAGCTGTCCTTGATATTAGGGGTGGGTGTGAGGAGGGGGCTACACTGATGCTATGACTTAGATGTGACAGGTATTGGGAGATTCATTTACCCCATTCAGCTCTAGTTAAACTTTTGCTTAAAGGCCAAAACCTCATGTCCCACCATTAACAGTGAGCTTTCTTTTTTTCAGAGACATGATCTGTTTCAGAAACACTGGCCTTCCTGGTGCCTGTTCCAGTTTAAAGTCATTTCTGCTGTGTGTGTGTTTGTTCCTCTAGTGTCATTAGCCTCTAGCACCGTGGGCTTGGCTGGGCAGGTTGTTCACACAGAAACCACAGAGGTTGTGCTGACCGCGGATCCTGTCACAGGATTTGGGATTCAACTGCAGGGCAGTGTGTTTGCTACAGAGACCCTCTCTTCTCCACCTCTGATTTCCTATATTGAAGCTGACAGCCCAGCCGAGAGGTGAGATCCTTTCTTTCACGGCATCATTTTCTGCCCTGCATTTCTTGCTGGCTATCTTTGACTGGCTAATAAATTATGGAACAGTGCTCAATGCAGGAAATGCAAGACGGGATGAACTCCCTGTTCTGACAATAAAATTTTATGTTCTTGATCACGTTTGAGAAAGATAGCGAGCCTTGGTGGTGCCTTTAGCAGATTTTTGTCCATCAGGGACTAGAGGCTAAATTAATTAAAAAGGAAAAAAATCCATTACAAAAAAAAATTCTCTGAAGTCAAAACTTCATGATAATTTCTCTGCCATGGGGCAATGCACATTCATCATTACTGTATATTGGTTCACATCAGATTATAATAATATCATGGTGCTAAATTATTCATTACTTCTCTGGGATAGTTCAAGATTCCTTTGTTCACATTGGTAGCCATGAAATACAAGAATGTAGGACTTGCATATAACTGAGTCACTTTGCTGTATACCTGAAAGTAACACAGGATAATAAATCAACTATATTTTTATATAGAAAAAAAGAATGTAGGACATTGCAGTTGACCTAAGAGGATGCCCCACAGCATTGAATGAATAAGAACAAATGCTATATTGAAAGGATCTTGGCAATGTCAACTTGAAAATCATTCACTCTGTCTACAGCCTGTAATGTCTGGTTCTAAATTTAGGTGTGGGGTGCTTCAAATTGGAGACAGAGTGCTGGCCATTAATGGAATCCCAACTGAAGACAGCACCTTTGAGGAAGCCAATCAGCTCCTCCGAGACTCTTCAATCACAAGCAAGGTCACGCTGGAAATTGAATTTGATGTTGCAGGTATGATCATATAATCTCAAGTCAGCTGCATAGCTGGGAGTGGACTGCATGTGAATTAAGTGGACTATCTGGCACAGAATGTGGGAGGAATGATCATTTTTTATATACTGAATGTGTTTTTGTTTAGGAGGCTTGGGGTGTCATTTTGAGTTGTGCATTGCTTTTGTATTATTCATTAAAATGTCACCACAAGAACAATTGAAAATAAATGTGACAAAATGAATAAGTAATAGCTTCTGTAAAGGTGATAAAAAAAAAATCATGTAGGCTGTATTCTTCCTGACATTTCCCATATATGCTAGAGAAACCATAGTCTTCAGTCATGAGGACAGGAAATGCCTCTCTTTGACTCTTCCTACTGCAAAAAAAAAAAAAGAAAGTTCTGTAGGGAACAATGAAAATTCATTAGATGAATTTATGTAGGCCAAGTAGGTAAATATTTGGTCTCTGGTGTTAAAGAGATGTTGCCACCAGACACTTGTTAAAAATGACAAAGAAGACTCTATTCAAGACTATTTCCATAGTCATCAGAACTTGCCATAGGAAAGAGAGGGTGAACTTAACATCAAAAACAGCAAGGGTGTTTATGTTTAGTCGTGGAGGAGGTGTTTGTCAGTAGCTAATAGGTATACGGGTTTTAGAGGTAGGTGCTAGTTCTCATTTAAGAAAGTTGTCTTCTCTTAGTGAAGTGTTAATACCATCTCACAGACCTAATAACATTAGCAGTCAATAAAGATATGCCTTTGGGCGTAGGGATCGCATTATGCCAACAAGTATTTGCTGAATGGTTATCATAGGCCAGTTATTCTACTGTACAACAGAGATGCAGCAGAAGACAGGGACGGCAAACAGCAGGACAGAAGTTCATTTTTTTAATATAAATTTAGTTGGCGGTCATACTCTGAGCGAAATAAAGCAGAACAGGAGTTAGAGAATGACGGTAGGGGGTTTATTTTCATAGGGTGACTCTCTAAGGAAGAGACATTTGAGCAGAGATTTGAAGGTTGAGAAGGTGCAACAAGAACATTGCAGGCAGAAGGAGCGGCCAGTGTAAAAACCTGAGCCAGAATAATAACCTTGGTGGATAGGAGCGACAGCAAAAGGCAAAAAAAGGCTCATGCTGGAGCATATAAAGGAGTTGGGGATAGGAATCGGATTTGGTTTTGGAGATGGGTTAGGAGAGGTCAGAAGGGGCCAAGTAATGATGTAGTGCCTTGGTAAACTTTTAGATTATAGTCCAAGCGTAATAAAGTCGTGGAGCGTTTTATGGAGAGGAGTGAGATAACCTGATGGATGTTTTGGAGAGATCTTTATGAAGTGCAGGGGGGACAGTAGCAAAATCAGAACAAACAAAAGGTTTAGCCATTGAACAGGTAAGGAATGATGATGGCTTGGACAGCATCCAAAGTGGTAGTGCTAGATATGGTGATAGAGAGTGGCATTTAGGACATGGCTTGAAGCAGAGCTTGCATAACAGATCAGAGAAGATCCTAATGATTCTGAGTTATGAGGGTGTGAACGGTTGAGTAGATGATGATCTTTTTTAAACTGAGAAGACTTGAAGCATAGAAATCTGGGGATTACAAAGAGAGTTCTATTTTAAACACGAGTAGACAAATCCTACTCATCCTAGTGGGGAAAAGAGAACAAGCACATCCGTTGCTTACTCAAAAGACAGTTCCCATAAACCAGTACTAAGTGCTAGGCACTGTGCCATGTTCAGATCATTGAAAGAAACAATTGAAAGGCTCGACATATTCAAGGACCTTGTAGCCAGTTAGACATGAGAAAGAACTGCAGAAGGTAAGAACAGACTTGCTAGAAGCGTTTTGCCACTGGGGTGCAGAAGGAAGTGCCCAGAGACTGCAGGCTGTACCTCCCAGAGCCTAGGACTGGGGTCTGTGCTAAAGAGCAGGACTGAGGGAGTGACCAACACAGTGGTGATGGTTAAAGTCATTGGAATAAAGGACAACACTAAGGAAAGAGTAGCGATAAGAGGGGGACTGAGGTGGGAATTCTGTCTGAGGAATACTGAGATTTAAAGGGAAAGGATGCTAGTAAAGGAGGTGATGAAAATGATATAGGAGAAGTAAGAAGAGAACCAAAAATGCTGGCATTTTGGAAACCAAAGCAAGAGTTTCAAGGCAAAAGTCATGGTCGATAGCATAAAAAGGCTATGGAGAATTCACGCAACAGAGGCAAGAAAGAAAATGTCCACCGGCTTCGGCAATTAGGAAGAAAGTCATGGCAGAGAAGTTTCAAGGAATTAGGGGACAGAAGTCAGATTGCAGGGAGCTGAGGGGTGAGGAAAGAAAGGGTAGGGAAGTACAGACAAGCTATGCTTGTTGTCTGCCGAGAAAGTGGGTTTTAGAAGACGGATTGGCAGGACAGATGCAGTGAATAGAGGAAAAGGGCAGGAGGCCATTGTGGGCTCATCTTTGGAGAACTTCTGCAGCGTTTAGTTACATACTTTGTGCTCTAGTTTATACTGTCTTATCTTCTAATCAGTGGCTCTCAATCAAGATCAGTTTTGCCCCAGGGGACATTTGGCCACATCAAGGGATTTAGCTGTAGGGACTGGGCTTCCCTTATGGCTCAGCTGGCAAAGAATCTGCCTGAAATGCAGGAGAGCTGGGTTTGATCCCTGGGTTGGGAAGATCCCCTGGAGAAGGGAAAGGCTACCCACTCCAGTATTCTGGCCTGGAGACTTGTATAGTCCGTGGAGTCACAAAGAGTCAAACACGACTGAGCGACTTTCACTTCACTACTTCCCTGTCAGTCGGTGGTTAAGAATCTACACTTCCATTGCAAAGGGCATGGGTTCAGTCCTGGTCGGGGGCCTGAGATCCTACAGGCCATGCAGTGCAGCCAAAAAGTAAAAAATAAATTAAAGGAAAAAAAAGAAGACATTTAGCTGTAGATGAAAGGAGATAGAGGGGATTCCAAATTCAGATGGGTGTTATTTTGTTTTGTTATGATTGGAGAGATTTGAGCATGTTTGGGGCCCAAAATAAGTGAGAGAAAAAAGAGATAAGTGATAGTTATGAGTTTCCAAAGGGATGAGAAGGGAAGTTATCCAGAGCATAAGTAGGTAATTCGTCTAAGGCAGAAAGTAGAAGACCTTTGCCTAGGAATGTGAAGAGAAGGATGTGAGAATATAATTACATTTTAGCTGTGCTTAGGAAGATCATGTAAGAACTGTCAAGCAAGGGTGAAAGGGTCAGCACCTTGGGGAGTTAAAAAGAACAATGAAGGTTCAGAATAGCTAATGGGGAAATGAATGAGATAACCAACCAGGGTTCATGTAAAGGGATTTTCAAGCTGGGTGGTAGACCAAGCAGAATCCAGAAGCTCTCAGTCTATAGCAACATCGGTCTTTGTGGTCAAGTAGTTTTTTGTCAGGAGACCTCAGCTGCTCAAGAATAAAAACAGAGATAGTAGATGATTATATTGATCCAGAGACTATTTCCAGGGAAGTTTCAAAGAAGGAGCACGTAAGTCACAGAGTTTCAAATCATCGCAGAAAGAGCAGAGAGATAATTTTGGTAATCACATGAAAATTTATCATGATATTTATCAAATGCTTACTCTATGGTTTGTTACTTTCCTGTGTGTGCATTAGCTCATAGTCCTTAAAACAGCAATGGAGAAGGTTACTATTGGGCCGGCCAAAAAATTTGAGTTTTTGTTCCATATTATAGTAGAAAAATCCGAATGAACTTTTTGGCCACACAAATATTCCTACATCCCCAGTAAACAGAGGTTTACATTAATGGTGGGGCTGGGATTTTAACACAGGCAGTGCAGCTCCAAAGACCACATTCTAAGCACTACATATACAGCTTGTGCTTGAGAGAATGTATAATAGGTTAGGGAGACATGGAAATCAATATAGGATCAGCATGAAAGACCAGACGGAAAGGGCGCAGTTAAGGAATTAGGAGTCTTCAGGGAGAAGAAAGTGGGGGAGTGAGAGAAAGGGGATGTGAGAGCTAACAGCTGGGAGACTGAGATCAAATGGCATATTAGAGTTTAGGATTTCAGTGTAAAGCAAAGTTCCAGGGTAGTGAGTTGCTAAAGCAAAGCAGAATGGAGGCAGTTATTCAACCCAGAGGTCTGGGTGTTGGGCATGCAGTGTGATGGGAGGAGCACTACTTGGTGAAATCTCTCAGAAGGGGGGCAGGACTTGGGATGAGGAAGGCGTGTGAACTGGCTGCCCCTGACATCCAAGCACAATCCCATCAAAGAATCTCTGCAGCTGCTGTTCCTCTGCCTGGGCAGCTCTTCCCCAGCATGTTTGGGTGGTTTGTTCACTTCACTTAGATCTTTGCTGAAACATCAGTTGCTCAAAGAAGCCTTCCACATTTATCACACTCAGTCCCCTTGCCCAGATTTGTAGCTCTTCTTAGCCCTTCTCATACCCTGATGTTATGTCGTATACATAACATACTTATTGTTATGTTGTATACAAGTATTATTATTGTCTTGTCTTCTCCAGTAGAAATATCTGTGATGTCTGAGACTTTGTGCCTTTTGTTCAAGAATATACCACAGCATGCAGAATAGTGCTTGGAATTAGGAAGCTCTCGGCCAATATTTGGTTGATGAATGAATGAAGTACAGTTGGCTCTCCTGAGGGACTAGGATCAGAAACTTCAATTTGCACCAAGATTGATTTCATACCCGTTGCATCTCTGACGTTCCTGTGCTCTCTGTTTCTTCATGTCTGCTCCCTTTGTACAAGTTTTCTCTGATTTTCTCAAGTTTTTCTGATTGTATGTAATTGCCTCATCCTTGCTAACGTGCCCAGCCAGGACCAGCCAGTTTTAATTTCTAATTCCCAAGAGAGAGCATCTATTGGCACAGCCTAGGTGTAGCATCTTCCCTTTCTTGTCCATAGTGGCCAACAGTCAGTAAAAGACCTTGTAAGGATCAGTCAGATACACTGAGGGTCCAGTTTTCAAATAAGGCTGTCCAGTGGCCCCAAAATGTATTTACTATAATCATAGAACATTTATGATGGGAAAACTATTATAGTCCACTACCTTCATATATTTGTGAAGGGAAAATTGAGACTCAAGGGCGGAAACTCAAGGTCATAGAGCAAAGTGAATGTTAGGTAGATCCTGGGTCTGTTGACTTGCACTTGTCTTTTTCTATATCATATTACACTGCCTCTTCAAAGAGATATTAAGGTTCCCAGCATGAAAGAGCAGGATTTCTGAGCTTCTGCCCTGCTGACATTGTTTGTTGAATGGAGATGCTTATCCTGCACACTGTGGGATGTTAAGCAGCATCTACTCACTACATTCCAGTAGTGGAATGGCCAGCACAACTGACTTTCTCCATAGCAATATCCACTAAGTATTTACTTGTGCTATACGTGTGTCTTTATTTTATGTGTATCCTCAATATTTGTTCATTATTTATTTAATCCATTATATATGTCTAATCCATTATATATGTAATGTATATACAAATATAAGTATATATATGTTAATTAAAGTATTTAGGTCTTAGGTTTAAGCTCCTAAAAAACAGGAACTATGAATATTCATTGGAAGGACTGATGCTGAAGCTGAAGCTCCAGTACTTTGGCCACCTGGTACAAAGAGCCAACTCATTGGAAAAGACCCTGATGCTGGGAAAGATTGAAGGCAAAAGGAGAAGGGAGTGGCAGAAGATGAGATGGTTGGATGGCATCACCAACTCAGTGGACATGAGTTTGAGCAAACTCCAGGAGACAATGGAGGACAGAGGAACCTAATGTGCTGCAGTCCTTGGAGTGGCAAAGAGTCTGACAGTGACTGAACAACTATTAAACCCACTCTGCTTAATTCCAGCTAGCTAAATAGGGGACTGGAAAAATGGACCTAAGGCCATCTCCCCTGTCTTCCATTGTCCCAGAAATCAACCCATTTCAAATGAATAGAAATGATATAAAACAGGGCCAGGAAAAATATTTTTCTATCCATTGCTCATGGCAGACATCACTAGTTGATTTCTGTTGAGCCTAGATACAGCATCAGAACCGCAATAAAACACTCTAATTACTCATTACCAATCTACTGGTATGTATTGAAATTGCTGAAATCCAGATAATCTTTTTTAGCCATTTAAGAACTTGAATATTTGTAAGATATCACTGCATGAGATATGAGCTATTTCAAGACTGCCCTGCCCTTTTGGATTCACTTCTGATTGTCTGGATGTGAACCACCATCCATTTCCAGTTCTTCCTCAGATATATACCCAGATACTAATTCCCAAACTAGTAGATCTCAGAGACTACCTATGTCTGTTTTATAAACATCCTAAGTGATGCAGACAGTGGTTAAAAAACTTGATTGTGACTACACTTTTGCCTAAATCTATCTCTTTACATGGGCACCACCATCCAAAAAAATTGTAGTAACATTAAAGGAATTTTTCTTATGCTAAAGATGCTTATAATCCCATCACTCTAATAAACAAAAATTTT
Source organism: Capricornis sumatraensis (assembly GCF_032405125.1). Taxonomy (NCBI): domain Eukaryota; kingdom Metazoa; phylum Chordata; class Mammalia; order Artiodactyla; family Bovidae; genus Capricornis; species Capricornis sumatraensis. The sequence goes on from NC_091072.1 coordinate 91,787,232, forward strand.
TATATGTCTTTACAAAAGTCCTTTACCATACATATAATTTTGTGAAGCTATAATCATATGCACAATTTACAGTTTGCCTTTTTCAGTACTATCTTTTAAATGCCAGTGTACACTATCATGAATTCTTGAAGTTTCTACTTTAATGCTGAAATTATTTTGTTGAAGAAAATACAGTTTTGTCTTTGAAAGAAGCCTCAACGAAAAATTCTATCAAATGATGTTTGCCATCATTACTAGAGTCCCCAGTGTTTTTCTCTGAGTGAGTGGGACTTAAACATTCACATTTACCCACCTTATAGTCCCTTTATTTTTTTGAATCTCACAAGGTGTCTTGGTTGATGAATTATGATGTGGTAGTTATCTTACTGTGCCAATAATCAATGCTTCAGGCAGAAAAAGCAGACCAATTGGAAAGAAGGAGGTCTTTGTTTACCCAAATGTGTTTTTAATTATAGTATTAACAAAGATAAAGCAAAACCAGGGAAGCACAAAATAACCACATGGGAGTCTAAGAAAATAAACATCCTGTTTACTTATTCTAAACCTATTGTTTCTCTAAATATTGGCTCTTTTTCTTCTTTATTAGTGTTTCCTTAAGAAACCCCAAATTAAATGTGCCTTCACTTTAACAGCCAAATAATTGTATGGGGGGAAAAATTACTAAATAGAAAATAAATCATGTTGACATTTAAAGATTAAAATGAAGCCACAGCTTGATCAAAGAGATTCATTTGTTGATATTTGTTCATCATTATAAATATTTCAAATCTTATGTAGTCAAAAGTCATCTATTACTGTTTTCCAGGAAGTGATAACGTCTCCTCCCATGTCATTAACAATATTAATCTTGGTCAAGATTCCCTGCATTAAAAATTTAAAGCAAAATGTTGCTATAGTAACTAATTTAGATCTGTGTTTTCCACCCTTATGAATTAAAGACTCACTGTATAGCATCTTGGGCAAGATGTTGTAGACATGCATGGACACATATATACAAACATTATATTCCCCACCCCTTTCACAGAACAGAGACATCACTTTGCCAGCAAAGGTCCATGCAGTCAAAGCTGTGGTTTTTCCAGTAGTCATGTATGGATGTACATGAGAGTTGGACCGTAAAGAAGACTGAGTGGCAAAGAATTGATGCTTTTGAACTGTGGTGCTGGAGAAGACTCTTGAAAGTCCCTTGGACTGCAAGGAGATCAAACCAGACAATCCTAAAAGAAATCAACCCTGAATATTCATTGGAAAGATTGATGCTGGAGCTCCAATACTTTGGTCACCTGATGCAAAGAGCCAACTCACTGGAAAAGATCCTGATGCTGGGAAGGATTGAGGGCAAAAGGAGAGGGGGGCGGCAGAGGATGAGATGGTTAGATAGCTTCACTATCTCAGTGGACATGAATCTGAGCAAACTCTGGGAGACAGTGAAAGATGGGAAGCCCGGTGTGCTGCAGTCCGTGGGGTTGCAAGGAGTCAGATACTACTTAGCGACTGAACAACAACTCCTTTCACAGAGAATGTTTTCATAAAACCAGCAACACTAAAACAAACATACATGAAATGAGTTTTATAAATAGTGAAGCTGTTTGTTCTTCTAAAGCTTCTAGGACATTTACTTATGAACCACTTGGTGTACTTTATCCAAGTAATAGATTAATCTGTTCCTGTTGCACTCATGAACACTTAGGTAGGGGCTGTCTGTTTGGCTCCCATCCTATTTCCTCTACTGGGTCAACGTGTTCATAAGAGATCTTCCAGTTGCAAGCCACAGAAAATGCACACAAGCTAATTTAGACGGGAAAAGGTGTTTCCTAGACGCATACAGGTATTTCACAGCCTTTGAGGACAAGGAATGTAGGCAGTCCCCAAGAGGGCTAGAACCAGGAGCTGTCAAGGCCAATCACTGACTGTCTCCAAGACCTTACACATCTCCTCAAGTACATTTGTTTCTTTCTTCTTCCAATAGCAGCCTGGCTGTTGGGGCATTTGAGCTTCTTCTAAATGAGCTTCTTCCAAATGCCCTCTTTGCCCCCAGTCTGCATGCTAATTCTAGATTCTTAAACTTTCTCCTTTAGTGGTGGGAAGAAGATAACAATTAGCCTTCACAGACACTCAGGAAAGTGATGAGAGGAAGAGATTGAGAAATCTTTTAGAAATAAATATTGGTGATACTTGTAGCACCCAAAGTAAGAGAGTAAAGCACACCTCAATGGTTGCTATTGATACTTAACTGCATTTCTCTTTATCTGCCCCAGTATATTCAAACTGGCTGGTCATCTCGAAATCTACAGGCTTCCCTGGTGGCTCAGGTAGTAAAGAATCCACCTGCAGTGCAGGAGACCTGGGTTCAGTCCCTGGGTTGGGAAGAATCGCTGGAGAACGGAACAGCTACCCACTCCAGTGTTCTGGCCTGGAGAACTCCATGGACTGTACAGTCCATGGGGTCGCAAAGAGCTGGACACACCTAAATCATTTTCTCTACCTCAAATGGGAAATGGGAAGGATACAGATTCCTCTTGAATAAATAAGCAAATAAATGGATGTTGTTCCTTCCTGGGACCTCTTAGTTGAGTCTTCACTGAGGACAACAGCAAGGCCAAAGATAGGAGCTCAGGGTCTATGACACTGCCTGAGCCACAGCTGACCCACCAGGAGCATTAAGAAGAGAGGGAGGAAGTGGGACAAGGCACCAGATTTCCTCCGGTGCTGCCTGGGACGTGTGGAAAGAGCTGGGAGGAGAGGAAGGGCCCAGAAAGGGCAGGCTTGCCTTTATCAAGTGGCCCCAGCTGAAACTGACCAGGGCTGTTTGGGGAACCTTCTTCACACATGAATTTCTAGAAGCCCAGAGGGCCCAGAGAAATCAAAATTTTACTGTCTTCTCCAGATTGTCTATGGTGATTATTCTGAGTTGGAAGATCAAGTTTTTGTAAAAGGTTTACTGCCCAGATTCCTCTTGGGAAAGTAGAGAAGACCAGGAAGATCAAGTTAAGGCAGAACCAGGAAGGAATTACTGGGTTTCTATGGGGCCATCCCAACTTTCAGCTCTACAGAGACTCAAAATGTGTTAAATATGTGATTAACAAATTGGACTCGGGCCTGAGGACCTTGTAGTTCTACCCACATCACAGCAGCTGTAGCTAATTGTGTGTGTGCAGGCTGGGGAGCCACCGTGGGGCAGAATCAAGCAGAAAAAAGTGACTTCACTGAGCCATCCCACAAACTTCCCCTAATGCTTATGTTTTCTTTGCTCCTAGCTAGCCCTTCCCACCTTTTTCTAAAACTTCCAGAAAGGATTATAGTCATTAGCTACTTAGTATGAATAGATACTATCTCTTCAGAGGCTATTTCCATTTTAACCTCATCTCTAACTGAAGGCTTCCCAGACTGTTGAAGGAATTTTAAGAATATATTTAAGAACAAATAGCGATTCTTTGCTTTTCAAAAATTAGTCAGTCCTAGTCAAATCACAGCTCTTTACAGGGTTGAGAGTCAAGTAGTACACAGTGCTTTCCTCTCTACTGCTAGGCTAGCTCACTTCTCTGTTGCTTGGCCAACATCTGAACCCACCTTCTCTCTGTTCCAGCACTCCCTATTCTCCTCCTCTTCTCTGAATCCGCCACATGATCCAGAAAGTAGAGTCATCTTTGGTGCAGCTGGGACCTCTTGGGTCCCCCTGTTTCAACTCTGTGCTCAGCATTCAGTCCAGTTGGTTGTGGTCAAGACCATTCTGGTTGTGAGATATTTTGCATATCAATCCTACTACTGCGCCTTTAAGTGTTCTTTTTACCCACTGACCTTACAAATTAAGGTACCTGCCACCTCCTCCATGTCAACAGCCATCACAGCTAACTGAAGTCTTTCCTGAAATCTATTACTGCCAGCCATGAATGGAAAAACAAAAAACCTGCTGAATAATTGTTGTCATTCAGTCACTAAGTCATGTCCAACTCTTTGCAGCCCCATAAACTGCAGCACATCAGGCTTCCCTGTCCTTCACTATCTCTCAGAGTTTGCTCAAACTCATGTCCATTGAGTCAGTGATGCTATACAACTATCTCATCTTCTGTCACCCCCTTCTCCTCTTGCCCTCAATCTTTCCCAGGATCAAGGTCTTTTCCAACAAGTTGGCTATTCGCATCAGGCAACCAAAGTATTGGAGCTTCAGCTTTAGCGCCAGTCCTTCCAATGAATATTCAGGGTTGATTTCCTTTAGGACTGATTGACTGGTTTGATCTCCTTGCTGTCCAAGGGATTCTCAATAGTCTTCACCAACACCACAATTCAAAAGCATCAATTCTTCGGCGCTCCACCTTTTCTATGGTCCAGCTCTCACATCCGTGCATGAACTGCTAGAAAAACCACAGTTTTGACTATAGTGACCTTTGTCGCAAAATGATGTCTCTGCTTTGTGATATGCTGCCTAGGTTTGTCATGGCTTTTCTTCCCAGGAGCAAGCGTGTCTTAATTTCATGGCTGCCGTCACTATCTGCAGTGATTTTGGAGCCCAGAGAATAAAATCTGCTGAATAATAAACTCTGGAAAAAAATAAAGTTGGGGAAAAAAGAGATCCTTCAACTTTACTATACCTAAGAATTACCTGGAGAATATGTCTGAAATGTAGATTTCTAGTCTTTATCTTCAGCAATTCTGACTCCATAGATCTGGGATGTTTCAGAAATCTATATTTTTAACTTGCTTCCTAGGTAAATTTGATGAGATGCTATCCGAATCACACTTAAGAGATACCAAACTCGATTGTTACTGTGAATTACACACTGTTGCCTGTGGGTAGGATGTCTGTTCTTTACCAGAAGCTTAGTTTATCAGGATTTTACATCGGTTCTCACAGCTTTAACTACAGATGATGACGATACAAGTATTCCTGATGCCTTATCATTGATTGCGGCTCCATTCTTCCTCATCTTCTATAAACACCTTCTTTCTTATTTTGAAATTACAGAGTCTGTCATCCCCAGTAGTGGAACATTTCACGTAAAGCTCCCTAAGAAACACAGTGTGGAACTTGGAATAACCATAAGCTGTAAGTAGAAGTGACTTTTTTTTTAATTTAGAATTTTAAGGAGACATTAGAAAGTTGTCTTGTCAAATGGTTTACAGGTGTGGCCAGCATCTTAAGCATCATTGCCAAGTTTCACCTAATGATGCAAAAGTGTGGAGCCAGTCACTCACTCACCAAAACTTAATAGCCGTGTGAATGGGGCAAGTTACTAGGTTTCTTCAGTCTTAGATTTCTTCCCCTGTTGAATGGAAATAAGGATATCTGCAAAATATCCTAATTTTGTAAATTATTCAAAGTATTAAATAAAATAACATATTTATATACCTGATATAGCCCCCGGCAAACAGTAAGTACCCAATAATATGTGACTCACACACACCACATGAATAATTACATGAGCATATGAAGGCATAGAGGCTCTCTATATTTTAGTATATTGCAGATTGTTTTCACAATAATCTATTGAGACTCTCTTTCCATCTGTCCACTATGCATCTGTAATCCATTCGCAAGAATAAAATCATGTCATTTTCTTCAGTAACTTCCTGAATTCCTCCATGGCACAAGGTGCCTGGGTAACCAAGCCAAAAAGAAAAGCAGAACATATAAATGTGTTTAATTCCCTCTTTTTCTCAGACTCTAGATTTATAACTGCTTTGGTAAAACAACTTCAAAAATTTCAGCCCCACTGGAATTCTATAGAATGGAAATTGAGGTTTCTGTGCTTTTAATATCCATAAGCTAAGTCCATCCATAAATGCTCCAAGAAAATGAAGGGAATGATTAAGTCATGAAGACCAAAGGAGACTTAGAAGCAACATATGTGACCAAGGGGTGTCCGCACCGGAGAGCGTGATGGGGCTCAATAAAGGCACCTCACTGTGCTCTGTCAGATAGCGTTTACATCAGTGGCTAAGGCAAAAACAAAGAGCTCTCAAATGGCCGCATGAAATGGGATCTGTCCAAGTCAATGCTAACAGTATAAATTTAACACTGAAAAGGAAGCCTTCCTAATAAGTGATAAATCACACATACCTAATGCATGCAGCACCAGAAATAGCACTACTGTAATACAGAATCAATGTTAAGACCAATAAGCCATATATATGGGAGCCTATATCTCCCCCAGTGCCCTTAAATGGAGAGAAAAGGAGGACTGATGTATGTGGTGTGTCTCTGTAGCATAAGCAGAAAGATGAAAGAGGATTTCGGAGACTCCAGACCTGTTCTAGGTGCCGCTAAAGTCATTTGTGCTTTTCCTTGGGTCAGTAACCCCTCAGTTTATTCATTACGAAGCAAAGATGGTGTGCCGTTGTTCTGTCAACAGCTGTGCTTGCTGAGAATGAGAGAGAGTTCATCAGAACTTACTACTCTAAAAATACTTGGGGCTGTGGGTGGCTTCTGCAACCCCCCATGTAACTTTAACCCTGCTCTCATTTACTGTGTTTATTCCATTCCATTCGTTCAGTCCATCTAATTAGCCATGCAAGTGGTACTCCTGGGAGCTGGGCAGTGCATAGCTTGCTGGCTGCATGCTGAGGCCCTGCCTTCACCACGGTCTTTCCTCCCCTCCATCATTCAGCAAAGATACTGAGTGCTGAGGCCCAGGCTGTTTCGAGTCTTAAAAGTGCTCACTACTGGTGCACATACAGAAGACACCTACTCCTCGGAAGCTGCTGTTACCACATGTTTTGACACACTTATTTTACTCTCGATTTCACTCTCAAATTTTACTTAAGAGAATGGTCTTTTTTAATGCAATAGATGTATTCTTTTTCTGAAGAGCAACTTTATTTTTCTTTTCCATTATGGTTTATCACAGGGTATTGAATATAGTGTCCAGTGCTATACTGCAGTGCCTTGTTGTTGTTTATCCATTCTGTATGTAATATCTGCACCTGCTAATCCCAAACTCCCCATCTACCCCTCCCCCAGCCCCCATTGCCCTTGGCAAGCACAAGTATGTTCTCCACATCTTTAAGTCTGTTTCATTGATAAGTTCGTGTCGTATTTTAGATTCTACATATGAAAGATATCATGTGGTATTTGCTTTCTCTTTCTGACTTACTGCACTTAATATGATAAGGTCTAGGTCCATCCATGTAGCTGCAAATGGCATTATTTTGTTCTTATTTATGGTTGAGTAGTAGTCATGGGCAGGGGAGCCTGGTAGGCTGCAGTCCATGGGATCGCGAAGAGTCGGACACAACTGAGCGACTTCACTTTCACTTTTCACTTTCCTGCACTGGAGAAGGAAATGGCAACCCACTCCAGAGTTCTTGCCTGGAGAATCCCAGGGATGGGGGAGCCTGGTGGGCTGCCATCTATGGGGTCGCACAGAGTCAGACACGACCCAAGCGACTTAGCAGCAGCAGCAATATCCCATTGTGTATATACACCACATCCTCTTTATCCATTCATCCATCAATGGTCATTGAGGTTGTTTCCATGTCTTGGTTATTAGTGCTGCTATGAACATAGGGATGTATCTTTTCGAATTAGAGTTTTGCCCAGATACATGCCCAGGAGTAGGACTGCAGGATCATGTGGCAACTTACAGTAGATTTATTCTTAAAAATTAATATACGTAAAAATATAATTTAACTATAAAGGAGAGTATCCCTTTAAAAACTAATCCTGTGATAAGTTCTTTTTTTAAGTCAGTATTTTTCATGCTCAGTTTGTTTCAGGTGTGGCCATGTACACACAACTACAAAATATTTTTTTCACATAGAGAATCATATAAAATTATACTTTATGATGATGTTATATATGTACTAATTACTACTTCTTCTAAAACTGATTTTAATACGTCATGAAAAAAAACCCAAAACCCAGACAAGAACTTCCTGAATTTTAGCAGCTGTGAGCTAAAGCTGTTCACGGTTAACAGTGGTGAACTAAAGCTATTCATGGAAGCTAAAGTCCTGTGCTGTTCCTGGATGGAGAAATGATACATAAGTTTGTCGCACATGCCTATCAGCCCTTCCAGAGCTCCAGCTCCATTTACACAGCTAATCGTCACCATCCTGAGTTTGTGTCTTCCTGTAGAAAATACTCAGATTTTGCCAGTTGAGAAAGCAGAATTTGCTAAAGGAAAAACACGGGATCCATTTCCTTGTTATGGAATAGCAAATTCCTGAGGTCTAGCACAGTTCCTGGCACACACAAGGTGCTTGTTTAACTCCTGTCTTTGTTGAGGGGGTGAATGAGGAGTCTGTCTGGACACAGTGTTGTTCTAACCCGTGTGCACTCCAGGACATGAGCCTCTGACGGAGATGAGGAATGCAGACGTATATGCCGAGGCTACTGCATGAACCGAAGAGGCGAGAATGTAGAAAATGACCACTAGCAAGGACTCAGAGCCCCAAGTGCCCCACTTTCCAGCCCTCTTGACCTCTCTGTACTGAGTTTCTTTGTCTATAACAGGGAGTACTCGGTACATTCTCTGTAGCATTATTGTGAAGATTAAATAAGTTGCTACATGTAAGGTACCCAGAATACATTGTGAACCGTAATGAATGTTACTTATTATAATAATCAATTTTTCTTTTCCTCATAGAACCTCATGAAATATTTTAAACAAATCACTACCTCACAAAATTTAGTGCTGATCATAATTATCCTACCTGAATAGGAAATCAAAGGACCCTCCTGTCATACAGTTACGTAGGCATGGTAGGAAAACTAAGGCACTACAGGGGTTCATGGGTGTTTCTCACTATCTTTATACAAAGTCCTCTTTCTGTATCTGCATCTTGTGAAAGCTCTGAGTAGTGGGAAGCAGGACTCCTTCTTGGGAGACATGCCTTCAGACCCTTCTCACTTGGCTTAAGGCTCACTCTTCATACCTAATTGACTGAGAAATGAGTCCCTCTGAGTTTGGATGTGGTGAGCAGTTTTAGACTAATTTTCTTAAGTTCCTGATGAGCCATTCATAGCACATTAGCATCAGGCATTACTTTTATTGATGTTATTGCTATAATATGGAGTCATTTATAATGGCAAATAAAGCAGAACAGCTTAGCAGAAGGGTGCAGTTTGGGACCCAAAGCAGCATCCCAAAGCTCTGACACCTCAGCCAATCAGAAACCAGAGCCCATACCTTTCAACACAGCTCACCTGCCCTTCAAGTCAGAGATCTCTGGTTGTCTCTGCCACGTCTGGTTGTCAGTAAAGACCTTTTGGTATGGATGTTTTCTTTTGAGGTTTTATTACATAAGAGTTTTATCTGCTTTGTACCAGGCACGGCAGTAAATAGTTTATGTGTGTTTTCTCATTTCATCCTGAAAGTGGCCTTATAACATCTGTGCCCATTTTACAAAGAGGAAAGTAAGACTCGGCCGGATAACCTGCCCAAAGACCCAGAGCTAATAAAAGGCCAAACAGGGATTTAAACCCTTTCTGTCTGACTTCACGTTGGCTGTGCTGTCAGACTACCACCCATCCCTGTCGCCCTCTGATTGATGAATCTTCCTGGATCCTAAATCACAAAAGCAAAAGACAGCATTTGGGGAGCACAGTTAATTTGTCAACTTTCCTTTTTAGTTGACTAGAGTGTTTGTAGGAGCAAAGGCTTGCTTTATTTTTTGTAAAATCATAAAGCGGCTTTTCTTACAAGCACAATAAATCTGTCATTTTTGCCTTAAATTTCAAATGTATTTAGAAGAGAAAGTTCATGTTTTTTGGCCAATTTTGCTAAAAACTCTCCTCACTGCTCCATCTCGAATCAAATAACTTGTTTTTCTTGTTAGGTAGTATATATTTTAATGTATTTGTATATATGATTATAATGAAACTAAAACTGAATGATTGTGTGAGTATGTGTGTGTGTGTGATTACATCTCCAATGTAGTTTGGACAGTTTATCAGGCCCTTTGAGCGAAGTCCTTTGACTAGCAGAGTAAGTCCCATGAATGACTAGACATTATAGAATGCTCTTGGAATGATTCACGTTTAATTAGCTTCGGACTTCAAGATATTTCACCTATCTTCAGATACAGAAAAAGTATTTTAAACAAAAGATAGGAACTATCATTTTCTACCTCTTCCAACAACTGTTTGAGAAGAAAAGAAGCCACAGTCACTGTAAAAACCAGTTTCTTTCTGACAGTGACAGACAACCAGTGATTTTAAAACTTGAGGAGTCAATAGATGAGAGCTTGACCACATGCATTTAGCTGTGTTCCTACCCCATATCTTCATTTTAAAATGGCACTGTAAGCTTTTTCAAGAGGCAAAAACCCATAAGGTGGAGAGGAAGTGAAAAAATAGATAACAACAACCAAATTTGAAAGTGGCAAAGAAGATGGAAAAAGATTAAAGAAGCAGAAGGAAAAGCTGACAATGCACCTGATTTGCGTTCTGAACTCCCGACAAGTCTGAGTGGTGGAATCAGGATGCGAGAGCTAAGAAGACAAGGGGACTGACTGAACCTCTGTCAAGAATCAGTGAGTCCCAGGACTTCCCTGGTGGTCCAGTGGTTAAGACGTCTCCTTCCAGTGCAAGGGGTGCAGGTCGAGTCCCTGGTCAGGGAGCTAAGATTCCACATGCCTTGCAGCCAAAAAACCAAAGCATAAAACAGAAACCGTATGGTAACAAATTCAATAAAGACTTTTAAAATGGTCCACATCAAAAAAAAAAAAAAGTCTTAAAAAATGAACAGAATGAATGAGTCCCTTAGATGCCTTCCCCGACTCAGAACCACCAACCATCCCTCCCATTCCTGGCAAGCCCAGTTTTATCCTCTTGAAAATGTGAACGGGAGGGTCTCTGGATGGGGAGGCATAGCTGAGTGTCCCAGTCCTGCTCTGAAAGCAGAGACCCAGTGAAACACTGAATGCGGAGGCTGCTATTCTTCTCCCTGAAGCTCTAAGAAGCCAGGTAGCCAGGCTTAATCCCCTCTGAGCAGAAGGAAGAACCAAGGCCATCTGACCCAAAGAGACAATCTGGCCAGGACTCTAGAGTGACTGCCGTTACTCCAGGAGCCCCACTCTGGAGCACCAGGCTTTCAAACAGCCACTGTGCAGGGCCATCTGTAATGTGAGCAGACAGCTAAGAAAAACACAAACACTTGGAAGAAAGAATCTAAGATGCAAGACCATCACCAAAAACAAAGAGAAAACACAGAAACAGCACATGCAAGAAGAAAAAAACTTTAAAAAAGAAAACAAAAAAAACACTCATTAACATCATCTGTATCGATGGATGGGTGGCACTGAATACTGTTAGTCAGTAGCCACTAGACAGGGAACAAACAGCTCTTGAAAAGTAAGAATATGGCAGAGATAATGAAGTTCAACAGAAATATTGGATAGTAATGCCGAAGATTTCTAGAAATTAGAATGAAACAACAAATAATGAAGACTAGAGACAGGAGAATTATACAAAATGAGCCCAAATAACACAATATGCAAATAATGGGCATTACGAAAAGAAAGAGGAGACAAAAGTACAAGGATATACTGTCAGAGACTACCCTGGCGGTCTAGTGGTTCAGATTCTGCACTTTCACTGTAGGGAGTGTAGGTTTGATCCCTGGTCAGGGAGCTAAGATCCCATATACCCAGTGATGTGGCCAAAAATTGAAGGAAAAAAAAAGGAAATATTATCATAAGTTTTCTAGAATTGGTGGATACAAGTTTCCAAAAAGATGGATGAAAACAGACCCACAACCAAGGCACATCATCATGAGATTTGAAAACACTGGGAGAAAAAGACAATCCTACAGGCTTCCAGGGTCAGGGGTTGAGGGTGGGGGGATGTTTTCGCACAGTGTATCAGAATACAATAAATAAAGAGATGGGAATACCAAACCACCTTACCTGCCTCCTGGGAAACCTGTATGTAGGTCAAGAAGTAACAGTTAGAACTGGACATGGAACAATGGAGTGGTTCCAAACTTGGAAAGGAGTACGTCAAAGCTGTATATTGTCACCCAGCTTATTTAACTTATATGCAGAGTACATCATGAGAAACGCTGGGCTGGAAGAAGCACAAGCTGGAATCAAGATTGCCGGGAGAAATATCAATAACCTCAGATATGCAGATGACACCACCCTTATGGCAGAAAGTGAAGAAGAACTAAAGAGCCTCTTGATGAAAGTGAAAGTGGAGAGTGAAAAAGTTGGCTTAAAGCTCAACATTCAGAAAACGAAGATCACGGCATCCAACCCCATGATTTCAGGGCAAATAGATGGGGAGACAGTGGAAGCAGTGGCTGACTTTGTTTTTCTGGGCTCCAAAATCACTGCAGATGGTGACTGCAGCCATGAAATTAAAAGACACGTACTCCTTGGAAGGAAAGTTATGACCAACCTGGATAGCATATTGAAAAGCAGAGACATTACTTTGTCAACAAAGGTCCGTCTAGTCAAGGCTATGGTTTTTCCAGTGCTCATGTATGGATGTGAGAGTTGCACTATAAAGAAAGCTGAGCACCGAAGAATCAATGCTTTTGAACTGTGGTGTTGGAGAAGACTCTTGAGAGTCCCTTGGACTACAAGGAGATCCAACCAGTCCATCCTAAAGGAAATCAGTCCTGGGTTTTCATTGGAAGGACTGATGCTGAAGCTGAAACTCCAATACTTTGGCCACCTCATGTGAAGAGCTGACTCATTTGAAAAGACCCTGATGCTGGGAAAGATTGAGGGCAGGAAGAGAAGGGGCTGACAGAAGATGAGATGGCTGGATGGCATCACCGACTCAATGGACATGGGTTTGGGTGAACTCTGGGTGTTGGTGATGGACAGGGAGGCCTGGCATACTGCAGTTTATAGGGTCGCAAAGAGTCTGACATGACTGAGCGACTGAACTGAACTGATGGTTTTTCCAGTAGTTATGTAGGGACGTGAGAGCTGGACAGTAATAAAGGTTGAGCACACTCTGGGAGATAATGAAGGACAGGAAAGCCTGGTGCTCAGCCTTTTTTATTGTCCAGCCTGGCGTGCTTCAGTCCATGGGTTACAAAGAGTTGGACACAACTGAGCGACTGAACAACAACAACCAAAATGACAGGCCTCTCAACCCATAGCAATTCTGGAATCTAGAAACCAATGGAAGAGTGCCTTCAAAGTTCTGCAGAAAAGGAATTTATAGCCTAGAATTCACCATCTAGCAAATTTGAAAATACAACAAAGACAACTATGAAGGATTCAAAATACTCTCCTCCCCTGCGCTCTTCCTCGGGAAGCTATTAGAGAATGCGTTGTTGTTGTTTAGTCCCTAAGCCATGTCTGACTGTTCTGTGACCCCGTGGACTGTAGCCCTCCGGGCTCCTCTGTGTACCAATCACCAAAAGAGTAAAGCCAGAAGGTGGGAGACCTGGATTCAGGAGGCAAGGGCTTCAAGGATACAAGAGGGAAGTGTTAAAAGATAAAATAAGGCATATTAAAATTTTTAAAGTCTATTTGAGCAAAAACTTAATTCATATCTTACAGTGTCAAACCAGAAGTAGTTAGAAATGCTTTCCGAACAGGAGTCCGGAGATAGACATATACAGGAAGAATGGAGGCAAAGAAAGGAAATGATTTGATCGGCTATAAAACCTAGTTGGCTGCTTGTGACTGGTTGTCCTTAGTATTTTGATTCATAACCTTGTAAAAGCTTAGATTTTGGTTGGCTTCCATGGGCCAAGAAAGACAGATGAGATTGTTGGATGGTGTCACTGACTCAATGGACATGAGTTTGAGCAAGTTCTGGGAGTTGGTGATGGACAGGGAAGCTTGGCATGCTGCAGTCCATGGGATCACAAAGAGTTGGACACAACTGAGGGACTGAACTGAACTGATATGATATCACTTTATGTGCCATGCTAAGTCGCTTCAGTCATGTCCGACTCTGTGTGACCTTATGAACTGTACCCCGCCAGGCTCCTCTGTCCATGGGATTCTCCAGGCAAGAATACTGGAATTGATTGCCATTCCCTTCTCCAGGGAACCTTCCCCACCCAGAGATCGAACCAGCATGTCTTAAGCCTAACCCACTTTGGCAGGCAGGTTCTTTAACACTAGTGCCACCTGGAAAGCCCAATATCACTTTATATATAGAATCTAGAGTATGATACAAATGAACCTATTATGAAACAGAAACAGACTCATGGACATAGAGAACAGACTGGTCGTTGCTGAGTGAGGAGAGGGCTGGGGAAGGGATGGAATGGGAGGTTGGGGTTAGCAGATGTAAGCTTTCATATATAGGATGAATAAACTAGGTCCTACCGTATAGCCCAGGGAACAATATTCAACAACCTGTGATAAGCCATATGGAAAGGAATATTAAGAAAAAATGTGCATATATGTATAACTGAATCACTTTGCTGTATAGCAGAAATTAATACAACATTGTAAATCAACTGTACTTCAATAAAAGTTTTTAAAAAGGAAAAACATGATGCTAGGGTGTGCAAACCATGGCTGAGCCCTCAAAGCCCAAATCCATGGCCACCTTTAAACGGGCACAGTAAGCATGGGAGTGACAGTGTCAGGGGCTCTTACAGATTTGGACCCACTTCTGGGTTCAGTTTCATCACTCCGGTGGCCATCCACTCTGATGAACCTTTCAAACCTCAAGTTGGAACTTGATTAAAAGAGAAACAGAAGAAGGTAGTAAACATGAAATGGCCGCCATACATGCTGCTGCTGCTAAGTCGCTTTGCCCAGAGACAGCAGCCCACCAGGCTCTGCCGTCCCTGGGATTCTCTAGGCAAGAACACTGGAGTGGGTTGCCGTTTCCTTCTCCAATGCATGAAAGTAAAAAGTGAAAGTGAAGTCGCTCAGTCATGTCTGACTCCTAGCGACCCCATGGACTGCAGCCTGCCAGGCTCCTCCGTCCATGGGATTTTCCAGGCAAGAGTACTGGAGGGGGTGCCATTGCCTTCTCCAATGTCTGTAGATCATTTGAAGTTTCAAACCTCTCTGCAAAGCTGTGTGGGTTTGTCCAGAGGTCAGTGTTATTTTCCTCTGTTAGAACGATGACAGAGATGAGTTTGATGTATTTTGTTGCCTATACTATTGTTTTGTTTTAGCCCATTTCAATGGACCATGAATTTTTTAAAAAACCAAAGGAAATATCAGATGCTCTTTGATGGTCACTAAAGCTTGGGAAAATACTGTATAAATTCATTGGCAGATGGTAGGAAAGCTGTATTTACTGGTCAAAGTTTTTGTTTTTGTGCTCTATGCCCAGAACAATTTGCTGTTCTGAAATATAACATGAGTAAAACTGCTGAGTGTTTATATTTCTCTGGTGAAATTATAGCAAATCGTTGAGTAGAGGTTTAAATCATGAATTAATTATAGTGAACAGAATGTTTTGCATTCTTTGCTAGAAGCTAAGAATAATGATTGGATGAAGTCCCATTAACATTTACTGTGGACTAACTCAGACAGTGGGTAAGGTATTGGTATATGTGTTTGCTTTTTCTTGCAATGATGTGTTGAGATATTAAACCATCTGTTCTTGTGCATAAACGTTTTCCTGGGATTCATAGGGGATTATGGGATATAATATGGTTCTATGATTATTATGGGGTGATCAGACTGTTTATAATAAAATTTTACTTTAGGGGCCTTTTAATGATCCTTAAAAGGAAATCACTCCAGGCTTCAATGTTGGCAAAACATCTCCTCTTGGAGGCATATTGTTGTTTACAAATGTTGGTATGGTTCATTTTAATCATAGAATTCCTAAATTAAATGTAAATTTTCTAGGTCAAGATGATACTTTTGTTCTTACATGTACTATAATTCATTTTGAGGATTAATTCTAAGATTAATTCCTAATTACTTTCATTATTATTATTTCATTATCACCAAGTGGAAATATTCATAAGAAAGGTTATAAGCCCATAACTGACCCCATGCAGAATAATAGTTTTAAACTCAATAAAAGTACATGTTTAGACTATGAATGTATATAAAAATATGTAGAATCAGTTCACATTTCTGAACATTTTTGGAGCACTCTAGGTATGAATTTGTGAACAAAACTTTAGGATTTACAGTCTGTCTAGCAGAAGATTTCCTTCTGGGGAAAAAAAAAAATTTACATCATTGATTCTCACCCACTTTCCACACAGTACACTTGAGTAGTATGACAGGGTCCCATAAAAGAGTGGCATCTCCTCACTGGTGAGGAGTGAAAAAAGTGGTAGGAGAAGGGGTTACATGTAAGTATCATCAAGCTGCTGCTGCTGCTAAGTCACTTCAGTCGTGTCCGACTCTGTGTGACCCCATGGACGGCAGCCCACCAGGCTCCCTCGTCCCTGGGATTCTCCAGGCAAGAACACTGGAGTGGGTTGCCATTTCCTTCTCCAATGCGTGAAAGTGAAAAGTGAAAGTGAAGTCGCTCAGTTGTGTCCGACTCTTCGCAACCCCATGGACTGCAGCCCGCCAGGCTCCCTTGTCCATGGGGACCCCCAAATTGCTTTTAATACTATACTGTTGGACTCTTCACTCTTCACTCTGCTGAGAATCACAGAATGAAACGGATTTAATCCTGATGGACAGCTTTTCACTTGCTTTCTCCAGTTGCAAATTTAAAATAACTTTGCTTGCATTTTCAAGTTTCTAAGTACTTTAACACAAACATATTTTTATATCAAGAAGGGATAATGTGCACATTTTTAAATTCATTTACTGATTCTCTTTGCTTTGCATACAAATTGAGCTTGCACTAACGGTTGCTATAAAATGAGACTTGTACAGTAATGGGTGAATCATGAATATAAAGGTGTGACTGTTCTATCCTCATTATTACAGCACCATCCAGTAGAAAACCAGGAGACCCCCTGGTTATATCAGATATCAAGAAAGGCAGTGTGGCACACAGGTAAGAAAGGTGGGTTTACTGGTTCATCCCAGGGTATTTCTTAATTACAGCAGGAATGACTTCTTCCACACAAGGGACAACCTTGTTAATGGGCCATGGTATTCTCAGTATTTTCCAGGCAGCCACAACTAATTGATCATATTTGACATCCCTAATGTCAATGGCATGTAGAGCTTTTCCTCAGTGTCACTTTATTTTTGCACCTAGTGCAGATAACCATCACCTAAAGATGCTTTTTAGGGTCTTTCATGAGTCCAACATAGACATTCCTTCACTGATCATCTTCCACCCTTCACTTTTCCAGCTAAAAAAATGAAAGTGGCCCCAATTATGAGAGTCACCTCAATGCAAATAATAGATTTGGGGAGAGTTTTACTAGATCCTATAAGGTCCTCCCTAGTCAAGCCAACATCCTCCATTGAGCCTCAAACAATGTGTATGTCTCCTATTTGATCCATTGACCTTGAAAATCAAGGACTCTCAAACTTGCAATTTCACAGATCAAAATATTTTTAATTGATTAGAAATATTGATGTAAGACTATTAACTTTCTTTTTGTTTATCAGTTAAGGATTTTACAGATCTCATCTATTGTTACAGTCATTTCATTAGAGGAAAATTTTAGTACTCAAAAAGTAGGAAGGGCATTTCTTTAGGTATATAGGTATAGGTTCAGATACTGTGATAAGGAAACTCATAAATAGTTTGTTTCTCATACAGCAGTTGGCAGGTAGGCAGGCAACACAGGGCTGGAGAAGCACATCTGCCTGTCCAGCCCTTTCCAGCTTCCTCTGGTTGTTGTGATTTTCCAACCCTAGAGGGGAGCAGGGCTAGTGCCCAGAGAGTCTGGCATGTGCATCTTTAGGGGATGACCCAGAAGAAGGAAAGGATGAATGGAGACTAGGAAGCAGTTAGCAATCAGAATCATAGATATAATGCATAAAGGATGGTTCTTAAACATAACCTTCCTTACAAATATGTGTGCATATACATATAGAAGCACCTATAAGCAAATATACATTCTCATTGTTTTTTCTTATCTCATGATGGCCTTAAAAACTTTAAGACCTGCAGCAGTCCCTAACCAGTATGAGACCCCCTGGCCATTTTCCAGTTCACCTTTTCTCCCCACTGCAGCCACAGTGAGTTCCCTGGTGCAGGTGGAAATGCAGAGACACCAAAACCCTGACCTCCCCTAAGTCCATCCCACCTGACTCCCCCCACTCCCTCTACCCTCTCCTATATCTGGACTGCCAAGGACCAAAGGTGGTGCAACAACGCAAAGAAGCGTAAGGACACCTGGGCCGTGTAAACCCAGGCTCATTACACACCTTCCTGGGAACCTCAGAATTCCTGAGTGACACTTAAATGGTTGTCCTGATCTAATTAAAGAAAGTAAATAAAAATGTTTCTTAATAATCTGCAATTGAATGTCACAGCAGCCATCCAAAATAAGACTGCAGAAAGGGGATATATCAATAAAATGCATTTTTTCGAAGTTGAAGAATCATATTTCCCCTAAAGACTACCATAATGCTACTTTATGTTGAATGCCTTTTAAATAACCTAGTTAAGTGTTCATCATTAAGCATGCATTTGCTATGCCTTTACTAACAGAACAGGAACCTTGGAACTTGGGGATAAGTTACTCGCCATAGATAACATCCGACTGGACAACTGTTCCATGGAAGATGCAGTTCAGATCCTCCAGCAGTGTGAAGACCTGGTGAAGCTCAAAATCCGCAAAGATGAAGATAATTCAGGTATTGATCACCGCCGCAGTTAAGACTGATCTCTCTAACTGCCCATCTGTCACCAAAGATATTAGATCTTGGTGTTTTACATACAACAGCTGGCTAGTGACATTGCAGCAGTGTTTTCTATAGTTAAGAGAGTCTTTAAATTGGGCGTTAAGAGTGTAGTTTGAATTTTAAATAATAGGGCTTTTTAATGATATAATTAAGATATTTACATTATATAAATGTTACAGCTGTATTAAAATAATTTTTAAAGATGAAAAGTAAATCATCACCTGATACCACCCTGATAGAATAGAAGTAGTCATTTGCTAGTTGATGTAATATTACATAATAATAACTTCAGTGCATGTTCTATTTTTTATGTAGCTATATATACATGGTACCACTTTACAAATCCTTAACAGCTATTATTTTAATTTACTGCCCATAATTTATTTGCCTTTCTTTTCTTCTCACTTAGATTGCTCCCATTTGTTTCATTACTGTAGGTGGCACAATAATGGATATTTTCATGTGTAGATATCTTTATTCAACTTTTCTTCTTTTGAATTATTTCTTTAGGAAATATTCCTAAATAGTAGGATGGCTGAGTCAAAATAAAAAGGGAATTTTTATGATTCCTGATGAGTCTTGTGCCATGTTGCTTTCTTAAAGGGCTATATCCATTTTAGTGCTTCGAGTAATGTGTGAATACAGAGGTGCAGTGCTTCTCAAACTTGAGAAGGCCTCAGATCACCTGAAGACCTTGTTAAAATGCAGTCCCTGAGCGCTAACCCCAGGTGGGGACTGAGACTATCATTTCTAGCAAACTTCATTTTGATGCTGCTGTGGCCAAGACTCAGTAATCTGAGTAGCCGCCTGCAGATGTCCTTTTATCTGATTTGGATAAGAACCCAAGCTAATCAAAACAAGAGCCAACTAACATGGGGATTTCTAAAAAGTGACATATATCTATAACATAAACATTTGATTTAAAAATGTACCAATCTTATGGGTGAAGCCAACACTTTCTGCTGACTATAGTCATAAATCTTTCAACTTGTTTACCTAGGTCATACCTACAATACACAGTTTAAGATTTCTAGGTTTGGAGGGGGGGTTGTGTTATTTTGCTTTAATACGGTGAGAATTTAAAGAACTTAAAGCAATCTGAATGCTTACTCCAACTAGATTTTTATCTCCCTAATGTTTTCAAGTTTTCCCTCTATTTAATTATTATTTTGCCTAATAATCCCCCTTATTGAATCTTTCCAAAGCATTTGACTTTTTCATAGTTCCAATATACTCATATTTCATAGGTTATATAAGATTCATCAAATTATACAGTTAAAATAACAAGTGAAACCGGCAGAAACAGGCTTGGGAATAAACCTAATTGACTCTGAATGTTAAGCTTTTGACTCAGTTGTATACATATATGGCTCAGATGGTAAAGTGTCTGCCTACAGTGCGGAAGACCCAGGTTCGATCTTCCTGGGTGGAGAAAATCCTCTGGAGAAGGAAATGGCAACCCACTCCAGTACTCTTGCATGGAAAATCCCATGGGAGAAGCTTGGGGTCGCAAAGAGTCGGACACGACTGTGCGACTTCACTTCATTTCACTTTGATTCCATTGGTAGCAGAAACAGAGGTACATGGGGTGCTATTGATACAAAGGGAAACATTATTCTGAATCATTAAATGGCATTGGTCAGTATATTTTACAAAGAGGATGGAGAGTCACAATGAATGCAGTAAATTGGTTAAAGGGAGATGGTTAAGAGAGTTTCTACTGAATAATTTCATCCCAACCAATAATGAGCAGTTGTCAATGTCCTGCAATCTCCTGGAATCTAATTCTCTAGATCCAGAGTTCACGGTCACGTCAGGCCATGTGTTTGTGATTACTATTTAGAGCCAAAACAAGTTGGTAGTTACATCCATCGGTACCACTGGTAAGGATAATTATATCCAAATATATTTTATAATGAACCTTTAAAAAGATGCACAGATTTCTTCTAGTTATTTCACAAGCAATTGATTTTCCTCACCACCATTTGCATTTCTTTCCTAACAAGCATACCTCAATGGTACTTTTGGGGGAGGATTTGTTTTAAAAGAAGGATGAAGCCTTCAGCATCAGGCTGGGTTCTGTCCTAGTGAAGAGGCAAAACCCTGTGGAGAAACCCATTTCGCATGATTTGCCAAGCTAAGCAGATCTTAGCTACGTTCCTTGCAGAGTGCAGAAGCCAAGCCAGAGATGAATATGTATGATGTTTGTGGCTGGCAGTGTTCCCAGTTTCAAAGCCAGGCAGTGCAGACACACGCTGAGAAGTTTCAGAGACAGCTGAGCACTTGGAGATCCGCATCTTACTTCAGTTGCTTCTTTCCTTTGGCTCATTTTCCCCCCTTTTAGCTCTTTCCCCCTACAATCCTTATGCCTAATACTATGGTAAGGATCATGCTTGTTAGGTACTTTTTAAAAATTTATAAGTGTTTTCAATTTTTTAAATCTTAAAATCTTTCATTGAAAACCATTCATCTAACCAAAATAAGACTGTAAATATAGGTGTTAAGAGATATTTACCCAAACTAGATTTTCTCAAGTCAGCATACTGAAACCTATGCTCACATTTTTACAACAGACCACTAACTGAACATTATCATCTGATCATTGATTTGGAAGAATTTGAGTGTTTCCATATCCTTTTCCACCATGAGAATACAAGTATAATTTGAGTAACCAAGTTCTTTTTTATTCAGAGCAAAGCAAGGAGGGGATTATTCAATGCAAAACTTGGATGTCGACTAGTTCAAGGCCGACTACGTAGTCATAAAGAGCACACTTTTAAATCAGACCTGTGTTTAAAGTTCAGTTCTACTGCATTTGAGCTGCATGAGTCTGGGCAAATTACTTAACCTGCCTGAGATTTGGTTGTACTTTCAGTAATATGTGCAAAATAATACCCCCCTCGGGATGCTGCTCTGGCTTGTTGAGAGACTTACTGGCACAGTCAGTATTCAATAACTTGGGACTATTTTTTTATTATTATTATATTCTGAAATGCGTTTCCCCACATTAGTTCTGATCCTAGGTCAAGATATAAATGAGTGGAAAATAAGCACTGTTCATGACAATAGTCACTGATTTTGAAAGTTTGACACTGTGCTTAATTGAAATTAAGCTGGTGATTTAAATTGTCTCAATATTTGTCTCAATCCTTTGTCTCAATATTTGAATTAGAATCAGAATGGTAATATACAGTATATATTCTTCACTCTCTAAAATATTACTTACACGAATATTGGACTTTCTATACCCGTGGACTTCCAGAGTCTTCCAATTCTCTTTTTGTTTGTTTGTTTATCTTGTCTTATTCGGTTGAGCAGGATCTTCGTTGCTGCATGTGGGCTTTCTCTAGGTGCAGTGATCGGGGGCTACTCTTGGTTGTGGTGCACAAGCTGCTCATGCCAGTGGCTTCTCTTGTTGCAAAGCACAGGCTCTGGGGCATGGACTTCAGTAGCTGTGGCACAGGGGCTCATTAGTTGTAGCTCTCGGGGGTCCTAGAGCTCAAGGCCTCCAGTAGTTGTGGTATACAGGCTTTAGTTGCCCACGACATGCGATCTTCCCAGACCAGGGATCGAACACACTTCCCCTGCACTGGCAGGCAGATTTCTATCC
Organism: Capricornis sumatraensis; assembly: GCF_032405125.1. NCBI lineage: Eukaryota > Metazoa > Chordata > Mammalia > Artiodactyla > Bovidae > Capricornis > Capricornis sumatraensis. The sequence continues at coordinate 91,809,505 of NC_091072.1, forward strand.
ACTGTACACCAAGGAAGTCCCCAGTTCTTTCCTTAACTGTCTGCTCCTCTCCATCCTTGGTTCTGTCATCAGTTACAGAAGATTTATAATCGTACTTGATATAACTTGGTTTCCTAAACTAGTAATACTGCACTTGAGTTTAACAGATGTTGCTTCAAAATGTAAGAGTGTCTTCCAGCTGCACCAGTTTCATTGTTCTGCCTTGCACTTTACCCAGGGAGATGGCAGAGCTATTTTCAAACATTGTTAAAGTGTTCATTTCTCATTCAGTCATGCCATTGGCATTTATTTAGTGTCTGTAAGGTACTAGGGACTGGCAGTCCTTAGATTAAAAAGGACACAATCTCTGCCCTTAAATCAGTTACCACCTTATAGAGAAACAAAAGAAAGTAATTAGCAATATGATGAATGTTCTACTTGTGTGTACAAAATGGTAAGAGAATATGAAGGCACCCATTTGAGACTGGGGAGCTCACGTAAATGTTTCTAGCAGTCCTGATCTCGAAGGTATTTGGGACGTGTTATTAACAATTAACAAGAGGAAGAGTAGGAACCAAAGGAAGTCCAGAGAGCATGGCACATCCTAGTAGCACATACACCAAAAGCAGAAAGTTTGTGTAAGGACTCAGTAGTAGGCGAGGAGACAGATACACTGAAGCCAGATCATTATGGTCCTTCTAACCTAGTTTAAATTTTAAAATGAAAGCAAGATAAAATATTATTCCATTAAACACAATTTTTTTTCCCATTGGACTACATTTCACCTATTAAGTGTGGAAAATTTAGCATCCAAATTGAGACACTGTAAATATAAAATGGGCTTCCCAGGTGGCTCACTGGTAAAGAATCCACCTGCCGACACAGGAGTTGTGGATTCAGTACCTGGATCAGGAAGATCCCCTGAAGGAGGAAATGGACACTCACTCCACTATTCTTGCCTGGAGAATTCCATACTGAATTTTTCAAGACTTAGTACAAAAAATATAGAATATATCAGTAATAATTTATTTAGATAGATTATATGTTGAAGTAGTACTTTGCTACATTGGGTTAATTATTAAGATTAATTTTTTTAAAAAAGGAATTTGAATTTTACCCCAGAAGCCAATGGGAAGCTATTAAAAGACAAAAGAGCAGAGGAATGAGGCCATAGTATTTTGTCAGTGACCAGTGGTTGCAATCACTTACTGAAGTATTGAAGATGCATTTAGGAGAGTCCGGATTAACTCTGTTTCTAGCCCAGGCTGGGGGAAGCTGTAGAATATAATGACTAAGAACACTAGACTGACTTCACAAGTGACAAGCTGGCGAACTTGGGAAAATTAATTTCTCTGAGTATTAGTGTCCTCATCCATAACATCTATTGAATGTCTCCTTCACATGACTGTTCTAGGGATCAAAGGAGGTGATATATTTAAGCACAATAGGAAATGGCAACCCACTCCAGTATTCTTGCCTAGAAAATCTTATGGACAGAGAAGCCTGGCAAGATATAGTCAGTGAGGTCACAAAGACGCAGACACAACTAAGCGATGGAACACAGAGCCAATGGGTGCTTTTCTGGGTCTGAGCATTAAAACAACGGCTGTTACCTAATTACCAAGACCTCAAAGATGCAATAACCCCTTTGAAAGAAAATCTATAGCCTTGTCTGCATCTAGATCCAAATGTGTATGAAGAGGGGAGAGTTTAGAGCTCTGAGAGAGAATTTGGGGGAAATTGTAGCAAGAAATAGATGGGGGCTTCCAAATCCCTCCCAGATAATTTATAAGGGTCTGCTTTGTGTCACTGCCTTTGTGCCAGTCAAACTCATAGCTGCTAATGATATCTCTCTTGATGTAAAGCACCTCACTTCTAACATACAGCATGTTTCTAGAGACCATAAATTCAGTATTTTCCCTTCACCAGCTCTAATCTGCATAGAGAAACATTTCCAGGCTGCAACTTGTCCTATCCAAAGCAAATGACTTTTTCACATTTCCAAATAGAGTCTTATGCAAATATAGCCTTAGTACCAGTTAAATCTGCCTTTCAAAGATTTGGCCTTTCATTTTTCACTTTTTCAGTTCATCAGTGTTAAGCCAGCTAAGTAATTTTCAGCAGCTTTTTTCCCATCAAGTGTAGATTGAAATAACAGAATGCCCCATCATAAGCAACCAAGAATGATCCTGGCTGTGCAAGGAACAGTGGTAGGGCAAGAGTCTGGCTGCAGGAAAAAAACTCCTGATAGATTTTTTTTTTTTAATACTCTTCCCCTTGTTTCTGCTTTATCTCAAAGCAGTAATGGCTTTCAAACTGAAGTCAACATCACAATCACCCAGAGGACTTGCTGAAATACCGGTGACTGGGTCCACTCTCTCAAAGTTTCAGATTCCTACAGGTCTGGGATAAAGCTGAGAATTGGTATTGCTAACAAATTCTCAAATAATGCTGAAATTACTGGTCCCAGAACTATACTTTGAGAAGCACTGTCATGAGACAACCTAATTTGGAGACTTATAAATGATCACTTACATAAAGAAATTTAGCAAACTCCCCTCATAGTCCAGTGGCTAAGAATATGCCTTGCCTTGCAGGGGATGCAGTTTCAATCCCTGGTTGGGGAACTAAGATCCCACGTGCAACAGAGCAGCTAAGCTCACATACCCTAACTCCTGAGCCCACGTGCTCTAGAGCTCACATGCCACAACTAAGACCAGTCACAGCCAAATAAACAAACAAACAAAAAAAAAATTAAAATTCTACTCTTAAACACTCACCAATTCCTTGGAACGTTATTTTGATAAGGCCAGGTCACATGACTACACAATAGTCAGGCAGCTGTTGTTCAGTGGCTAAGTCATGTCCGACTTTTTGTGACCTCATGGACGCCAGGTTTCCCTATCCTGGAACAATGTTTCTTTTTCATGTGAATCTCTAAGTTAACCAGCACTATTTATGGAAAAGATTGACCTTTTCTCATTGCATTCAATGGCAATCTTGTCATAATCTGTTGTTTCACAAATGAATCTTTTTCAGATTTCGTCATTTAATTCCACGATTGTTGTTGTCGTTCAGTCGCTCAGTCATGTCCAGCTCTTTGCAGCACCATAGACTGCAGCACGCCAGGCTTCCCTGTCCATCACCATCTCCTGGAGCTTGCTCAGACTCATGTCCATTGAGTTGGTGATGCCATCCAACCATCTCATCCTCTGTCATCCCCTTCTCCTCCTGCCCTAAATCTTTTCCAGCACTAGGGTCTTTTCTAATGAATCGGCTCTTTGTATCAACCAGCCAAAGGATTGGAGCTTCAGCTTCTGCATCAGTCCTTCCAATGAATATTCAAAGGTGATTTCCTTTAGGATTTGCTGGTTTGATCTCCTTACTATCCAAAGGACTCTCAACATTCTTCCCAAGCACCAAATTCAAAAGCATCAATTCTTCAGCACTCAGCCTTCTTAATGGTCCAGCTCTCCCATCCATAAATGACTACTAGAAAAACCAGTACAGGCAGCTGTAGAGGATATTTTTTAAATGCTTCATTTTCTCAGGTCTGTCCCCCTCCAAGAAATATAGCCATGCTCGATGACATGAATTCCATCATTTTTAGTTGAAGTGAACTTTGCTTGACCTGTATACTTATGCATTCCAAAGGCCCTCTCCCAAATCCAAGACTCCTGTTTGGCCACATAAGCAGATGCCATGATGAATTCAAGCTAGATAGTGCTCGTTTTGTTAAACAGACGGCACTCAAGAAGCCTGGGAATAACACTGCAGATAAGTAATGCTGCAATTTTGCATCTGTTCCATGGTCCCATTAATTTCCTTAACTAGGGAGCTGAGCAGAACAAACAAGTTGGCTGGCCCTCTTTCACGTCTTTCATTAATAGTGGTAAACCTTCTGTTGTGATATAGAAGCCGTTTATAATATCATTAACATCTGTTTAGGCTCTCTTTGCAACTTCCTGGTGATCCACATTCTTCCTTCTCAGAAAGTTTCTGTTCTGGTTTAACACTCCAGTTGCTCCTTTCTTAGCTGGAACAGCCTCAAGGAGAGAGTATCTTGGAGGGTTTCCACCTCCAAAATGGTCTGAGCATAAATGGCAGTTATCACCCTCTTCGCAAGCTGCAGGGCTGAACAGCTGCCAGTTGGGCCGCTGCCCGAGAAGGCAGATGGATTTGGAAGTGCAGCCTGCAGCTAACTCCAGCAGCTCAGGCTTTATTCTCACTCTTTGAATGAGCTTGATTGCATTTGCATCACCTTGGAGAAGGAAACTAGACCTTGGAGCAGCCAGAAGGGTGACTCACAAGGCTAGGAACCTGTAACTGGCTGCTAACGGGTATTTGTCCTTTTGCTCATTTGTTCAGGCACTTACTGGAGTCTCTGTGATGCTAAGCATAGTTCTAGGCTCTGGGCACGTGAGGATGAAAAATACTTTACACATGCTAGTGTATATGTCAGTCCTAATCTCCCAGCTCAGCCCATCCTTCCTTCCCCTGCTGTGTCCTCTTCATCTGTGTCGTTATTCCTGTCCTGCCTGTGGGTTCTTCTGCAGTGGGTCTCTAGATCCAGCACGTATATGTTAACATAGGATACTTGGTCTTCTCTTTCAGCTTTCCTTCGCTCTGCATGACAGACTCTGGGTCCATCCATGTCTCTACAAGTGACCCAGTTTCTTTCCTTTCTATGGCTAAGTAATATTCCATCACATATATGTACCACATCGTCTTTATCCATTCGTCTGTCAGTAGACATTTAGGTTGCTTCCATGTGTAAAATAGATGGCTCGTGGGAACCTGCTGTGTAGCACAGATAGCTCAGCTCAGTGCTCTGTGAGGACCTAGGTGGGTGGGGAGGTGAGGGTGGGAGGGAAGCACAAGAGAGAGGGGCTATATGTATACATATAGCTGATCCACTTCGTTGTACAGCAGAAACTAACACAACATTGTGAAACAATTATATTCCAGTAAAAAAAAAAGCAAACATGAATTTTTAAGGTGATCCTATTCTGATGAAGGAGACATGTAGAGAGAGAATTACAACCCAGAGTGGAAAGTATATACTAGACCATGAGTTCCCAATGGGGGCAAAAATTGGTTCTCAGGTAGAAAGGAAAAGAATCTGAACAAAAAAGATATATATGTATGTATAACTGAATCACTTTGCTATACACCTGAAACTAACATAACATTGTAAATGAGCTATATTTGATTTTTTTTAAATTGGTTTTCAGGGAGCAAAGAATCTTAAATATTACATTACAATGGTGTGTGACCCTCCAAAGCTCAACCTGAATGAACCTTATTCCTTTCTGTTTAAGTTCTTTAATTAGGAAGAATTTAAATTCAATTTTTCTTCTCAGTGGGAAGAGAGGAGGCAAAAAAAAATTATAAAGAAGTATGGGAACACTGCAAGAATACTTAAGGGCTGTAGGATCTCATGGAAAAGGTCTCTAGTCTCAGCTAAAGAGCCTGGAAGGTTTGCAGAAAGATAAGACAGCTACGCCATGTTCTAAAGTGAGGGTAGGCAGCTATTAAAAGGAATGAAATAATGCCATTTGCAGCAACACGGGATGGACCTAGAGACTGTCACACTGAGTGAAGTGAGTCAGGAAAGGAGAAATATCATATGACACCCCTTATATGTGCAGTCTAAAAAGAGATGATACTAATGAACTTACTCACAAAACAAAGAGACTCACGGACTTACGAGAACTTAACTTATGGTTGCTAGGGGTGGGGGGGATGGAAAGAAAGGATAATTGGGGAGTTTGGAATGGACATGTACACACTGTTATGTTTAAAATGGATAGCCAACAAGGACCTACTGTATAGCACATGGAACTCTGTTCAATGTTTGTGGCTGCCTGGACGGGAGGGAGATTTGGGGGAGAATAGATACATGTATACGTATGGTTGAGTCCCTTTGTTGTTCACCTGAAACTGTCATAACATTGTTAATCAGCTATACCCGAATACAAAATAAAAAGCCTAAAAGTTTGTAGAAAGTGAGAATAAAATTCTCCAGAGGAAGGAAGATGTCTGTGCCCAAGGAGTAACATGTGCAAGATTAAAGATGCAAGACAAGTGCTTTTCAAAGGGACCATTGGGGAGAGAATTAGATTGGATTGGAATGGGAAAGGATGGCAGAAGACATAGAGGCTTCAGCCCTGTTCATGCCAAGAGGTTGCATTTTATTCTTCAGTAATCGGGGAACTAATGGAAAGCTTTAAGGAAGAGAGAGCCACATATTCAGATTTATCGCTTTCAGAATATTCTGAGAAGGAAAAAGAAAGAATTCAGTGTTGACAGGGCTGGTGAAAATAGATGTGGCAGAGAAGGACAAAGACTGGATCTTAGGTAGGAAAACAATTTAGGGAAAAGCCATTGCTATCAGCAACTGGGCAGAGCTGAGATGGGGCCTCCTGAAGAGCACGTGGCACCCTGCTTGGTGGGCAGGTGGCTCATAGGATCTGGTTGCTATTGTTTAGTCACTAGGTTGTGTCTGACTCTTTGTGACCCTGGGGACTGTAGTCCACCAGGTTCCTCTGTCCATAGGATTTTCCAGGCAGGAATACCGGAGTGGATTGTCATTTCCTTCTCCAGGAGATCTTCCTTCCCCAGGGATCGAACCAGTGTCTCCTACATTGGCAGGCAGATTCTTTACTGTTGTGCCACCAAAACCTTAATTGGATGGGCCTGGATGGGAGGGGAGTTTCGGGGAGAATGGATACATGTATATGTATGCCTGAATCCAATTTGTTGTCCGTCTGAAACTATCACAGCATTGTTAATAAGCTATAATTCAATATAAAATAAAAAGTTTTAAAAGTAAATTAAAAATTAATATGAAAATGTATTTTAAAAATAAAGACTGTGTAATGAACCATCCTACATCACGTAGCATTAATAGCTATTAACTTGGAATCAACCTTGCTTTAGATCTACTCCCACCCTAATTTCCTCATCCCACCCATACACTGAATTATTTTGAAGAAATTTTAGACATCATATCATTGCATGTTGCAAATATTATTAATGTATGCCTAAACAATACTCTTGTAAAAGACTTCTAAAATTCATAACTTAGTATCATCACAATAGCAATAATTTTTCAGTTCAGTTGCTCAGTCATGTCCGACTCTTTGTGACCCCATGGACTGCAGCATTCCAGGCTTCCCTGTCCATCACCAACTCCTGGGGCTTACTCAAACTCATGTCCATTGCATCAGTGATGCCACCCAACCATCTCATCCTCTGTCATCCCCTTCTCCTCCTGCCTTCAATCTTTCCCAGCATCGAGGTCTTTTCCAATGAGTCAATTCTTCGCATCAGGTAGCCAAAGTATTGGAGTTTCAGCTTCAGCATCAGTCCTTCCAATGAATATTCAGGACTGATTTCCTTTAGGATTGACTGGGTTGGAGCTCCTTTTTAGTCCAAGCGACTCTCAAAAGTCTTCTACAACACCACAGTTCAAAAGCATCAATTCTTCGATGCTCAGCTTTCTTTATAGTTTGACTCTCACATCCATACATGACCACTGGAAAAACCATAGATTTGACTAGCCACACCTTTGTCAGCAAACTAATGTCTCAGCTTTTTAATATGCTCTCTAAGTTGATCATAGCTTTTCTTCCATGGAGCAAGTGTCTTTGAATTTCATGGCTGCAGTCACCATCTGCAGTGATTTTGGAGACCTCCAAAATAAAAGTCTCTCATTGTTTCCATTGTTTCCCCATCTATTTGCCATGAAGTGATGGGACCGGATGCCATGATCTTAGTTTTTTTAATGCTGAGTTTTAAGCCAAGTTTTTCACTCTCCTCTTTCACCTTCATCAAGAGGCTTCATCAAAAGGCTCTTGAGTTCTTTGCTTTCTGCCGTGAATGTGGTATCATCTGCATAATTGATGTTTCTCCCAGCCATCTTGATTCCAGCTTGTGCTTCATCCAGCCCAGCATTTTGCATGGTGTACTCTGCATATAAGTTAAATAAGCAGGGTGACAATATACAGCCTTGACGTACTCCTTTCCCAATTTGGAGCCAGTCTTTACTCAATGTTCCTGTCTCCCTGATTTTCATATACATGGATAGATAAGTTTTTCTAAAAACAGTTGTCTAAATTAGAATCCAAAAAGATGTATTCATTGCGTTTGGTTGTAATGTTTCTTAAATCTTTCAAGCTTTTGTTTCCAAGGGTTTATTTGTTGAATAAATCAGAAATCAGCTACATTCTTGACATTGTCTAAATATAGCATCCCATCTTCATTAATATACTGCCATTTTCTTGACTTGCATCTCATCACTATTTAAACTCATTGAGTACCCTAATAAGTGCCTTTTGTTATTGAAACACCTCAGCTGCCTGATTAAAAGTGTCCCCCTACATAAAGTGGCCTGAAACTGTCCTAAACATGTTTACTCCTTTCCTGGTGTTAGTTTGTCATCTGAGTGATACAAGTTGCAAAACTGTCCAGAAATAACACAGGGCACTCGCTATTACGTGGGTTCAGATAACTGGGTTACCTGAAGAACAAGCTAACTGGAGTCAGTTTCTCTCCAACCTCCTAGAGAGTGGGACTGCACCCAGCTCAGCTTCCTACAGGCCAGCAGTTGGTTTCATCTGGACTGAAGTTTCAGTGGAAACTTCACACAGATTGCTGGGCTCTGGGCAGCTGGGTTCCATGTACTTGGTAACTGGCATTTCCCACAACTCCCGTAAAGAGCTGAGATCCAGAATGCTTGGTGCCCATTGACATGCCAGTGTTCATGCTTACCCTATAAGGAAGAAGGGGAGTAAAACGGCCAGATCTTCCCACTGGCAGGCACATCAGAGTGCCTCCTCGGTAGCATTTATTGTACCAAGGTTTACTAATCAAATGACTCACCTAGAATTTTATGCAGAATATAGTTGTTGGCAGAGACAGCAAAGTATGTGTACTCTTCCAGTAATACCCTAATCGTTTATGTAAAACCCAGCTCTGATGGGTAATGATATGTCACAGTGTAGAAAAAGTTAGACCTGTGACTCTGCCTCCGTTTTTGGTTACTCTGTATCCTGGTGTTTCTCTCAGCAGCTGCTCGGCAGGCCATCACCAGCCTATAGACCACAAGTGAAATAGAACCCTGGAAGAAGTGTGTAAACCACCAAATAGAGCTGTTGAAGGCTTGATGTGGAGGATTCTCAGCTGCCAGTATAAATTTGAGTCTAATGTTGAAGATGTTCATACCCTAGATGTTGATTTAAGCATTGCAGTGTGGGAGATGGTTTTTATTCTCTTGGTATAGAGTTTCTTCTGAGTAGATGGAGCAGTGAGGAAGTAGAGGTGATGGGTACATCCCCAAACTCCTAAACTGGCCAGAAGTGAAGACAGTGCTGGCTGGAGAGTCCACATCGCTTCCTACATTTTTCTACAGACCTTTCTATTTTATATTCATTGTAATTCTTCACTGCACACACAGATAATTGAATTGTTAATTCAAGCTTTTCTATTCCTCCTATTTTAGGGCCTCATATCATAAGTGAACAGCTGCTCATTGCAGAAATGTGACTGTGTTAATGCTTCACTGGGATACAGCCTGACTATAAAAGCTGACTATTTTGTTAAAGTATCTACTGAACCATTTCATTGTATCCTTTGGTACAGCAATGAACAACTCCTTAACCATTCACAGCTCCCAGGCCCAAGGAATAAAACAAGAAACACTCAAGAATGTCTTGTTTCAGCATGTCATCAGCAAATAAAACCCTCTGAATTCTGAGACTTCATATTTGCAACCTTGACGCTGTCAAAACACCCAGCCATGTTGAAGGTGTCCCATGATATCTTTCAAGCCAAGGCTTCAAGCAGACCATACTCACAAATATTTTCCTTCATACTAACATTAAATGGTAAAAATTAGGTCACTACAGTGTGGTAACATGGTATATACTACTGAAATGTTATTTACATGACTCCTAGTCTCAAGAACAGAGGGGAGAAAAATCATTCAAACCTGTATTTTGGGAAAAGAATCTAAAGAAGAGTGGATATATGTTTAACTGAATCACTGCTGTACAACTGAGATGAACACAACATTGTGAATCAGCTACAACAAACAATTTTTAAAAAACCCTCTGTTTGAATATCTGTGTATTTGTGAATATTCACATTTTAAGACACAATCAATGAAAAGATAGATAAGGGGCTGCAGATTTCCAAGCCCCACTTAGCCATGCATATATTAAAGTTTGCTCTAACCATGAGTAAAATCAACTTTCCTCTATTGAGAGTTAGCTTGCTTGTAAAGCCTGAAAACAGGGATTGCATGGCCCAATCTCTGTTTACTGCATGACTCTCTCCACCCATGTTGCCTCCTTAGCTATGTGTTCAGTGCCCAGATATTTATGACACACTCACAAAACACTAGGCAAGCACTGTGCAAGGCAGGAGCACCATATTAAAAGGCCTGCAGTGCCAGCTGGGTAGCTCTCTCACAGGTTTAAAACATAAGTCATTAGGCAGAGAACCCCTTCCTAGACCCTTGATGACAGCAGCACCCCTATATTAGAATTTACAGCCAACTAAGGAAATGCTACTTCCCAAAATAATTATTTTCTGAGACATAATGCTTTGATGATGATGTTTTGAATTTCTTATTTCATGTATGAAGATATGTGTCTTTTTACTGTGCTTCTTCCAAAGAAACCAATTATGATTCATTGGCATTTATTGCAGATGAACAAGAAAGTTCCGGAGCAATTATTTACACCGTGGAGCTGAAGCGCTACGGGGGGCCTCTTGGCATCACAATTTCAGGAACTGAAGAGCCGTTTGATCCTATAATCATTTCAAGCCTCACTAAAGGGGGATTAGCTGAAAGGTACCGTTTGAATCAACTGCTACAATTACTTGTGTCTGAAATGGGTTTCCTTCCTCACCGCCGCATAAAAGCATGCTTCCCTCTCCTGCTTGTTTATCTGTTGACTTTTTAAAATCGGCACAAAGGATTGATTTTAGAGTTTGAGAACTCTCAGGCAGAGCTCTGACTTGAAGGGCATCTTGTAAGCAGTTAAAAAGTGTCCTGGGCTTAGCCTTGATATTAGTCTCCAGAAACTTATAAACTAACCACAATCGACTAGAGGTAAATTTATCTTGTGTCCATTTTGAAGAGGAGACTAAAGTTCAAGGAGGTTAAAAGGCTTGTCTGATTCAATTCAGCCAGTGTTTACAGAGCCTCTGTTACCTGACAGGTACTCGGCTTAGCTGCTGAGAGAATGACTGGCATAAGCTTCGTCTTCAAAGATTTCAGACAGCAGTGTGGGGACCTAAGAAGATCTTGAAGTTTGGAATGCCCATTTGTCCCTTTGGCAGTTTGCTTCTGTCTGCATGCGTCCCACCACCACCTCTCACACTTCTTTCTTTCCAAGACAATGTTGAGGGACATAATTCCAAACGCCATAACCAGATCTATCCTCCAGTAACCTAGCTCAGGTGTACACATACGTTGCTCCTGCTGACACGTGAAGACAGTGGTTTGCAAAATAGAGGTGCAGCAGCACAGAATTTTGGAGCTGCAAGGCACCTCGGAAATCAGCTCATCCAGCATCCTCATCTGGTAGGTGAGGGCACTGCTGCTGCCGCTGCTGCTAAGTCACTTCAGTCGTGTCCGACTCTGTGCGACCCCACAGACGGCAGCCCACTACGCTCCTCTGTCCCTGGGATTCTCCAGGCAAAAATACTGGAGTGGGTTGCCATTTGGTCTGATGAAATTTTGCATTCTGATGTTGACAGAGACACCTGTGACATGGTACCCTCCAGCCATCCCCCCGTCCTAGGTTTCATCTGTTAAGAGAGACAAGAGGGAATGATTAATATTGACCTGGTTTGGCAACCTCCTAGTCAAGTGTTCTATGGCTTACAGTATGGCTCTTCCATAACCTGGAGATTTGTTTTGGTCAGATCTTACTTCCCTAACCAGGGGTTGAACCCAGGCTACAGCAGTGAAAGTGTGAGTCCTACCATTGGACTGCCAGGGAACTCCCTGGAGACTCTTTATGAAAGAATGAATTGATTTTTTTTTTTTCAGGAAAAAGATATTTCTCAAGAGTAGATGCATCAGTAGACTTGTTAGGCAGCCCCTTATAATCTGTGTGACCCAGTGTCACCAGCGATGCCCACCACCCCCAGAGCAGGCTGGGGTCAGATCACTCAGGCACGAGCAGCCTGTGAGTTGGCTTCCTTCACTCGTGTGTTTCAAGTGAACCAGCACCACAGAGGCTAGCACATGGGATTCCCACTGTATGTCCTTCAGCCCAAGAGATCTGAAAGCGTAAACCTTTCCTAGGGGACTTCCCTGGTAGTCCAGTGGTTAAGACTTCAAGCTCCAACTGCAAGGGACGTGGGTTTAATCCCTGATTGGGGAACTAGGATCCCACATGCCGCATGGTGGCCAAAAAATAAAACTGAACCTTTCCTGAGTTTGACTGCTTCGAGTCTGTTCCTTCCCTCCCTGTGCTTCCAAACAAAGATAGATATAGTGAACATCAGAATTATAGCTTCCAGTCTGCTAGTTCAGAATTGAGTGAGGATGGGAAGAGAAGGGGAAACATTAAAGGTTTCTCTGCTGATCAGTAAATTAATTTTCTTTTTCCACATTTCAAGCAGAACATTAATGCCTTTACATGTGTTTTCCTATTTAGTCCTCAGAGCTTCCCTGTGAGATGATTTTCTTCATTGTAGTGATGAGGAAACTGACACCTAGACAGGTGAAAATAAAGTGCCCAAGTCACACGGCTGGTAGGTGACAGAATTGTCATCAAACAAATTGGTTCCTGGGACCTTTCTGGGAGTTCAGTGGTTAGGACTCTGCACTTTCACTACCGGGGGCACAGTTTCGATCCCTGCGAACTGGGATCTAAGATCCTGCAAGCCACGTGACATGGCCACAGAAAGAAAAAAATGTATTGATTCCTGAGTTCAACCTTTTCAATCCTTGGAATCGCCACCAGGGTCTTTTGTCTAAGCCTTGCTTCCAGTAAGCTGGGACACTGATTGTGTTCAACATTTCTAAGTCTGTAGAAAGAAGGACTGCTCCATGTTAAACATCACTATGTTGATTGACCAATATTGTTTGTTTCCTTGGGGTTTTGCAGAGTGTTATCAGCTAACTCTACTTTCTTGGAATTTAAAAACACACAAGTCTTTTTAAAAAACTAATTAAAACATTTTTTTAAACTGTGTTTGAAACTGAAAAGTAATTCACAACGGAAGCAGTCATCTTATAACATTGCCCAGGAGACAGCAAGGAGTGACGTCGAAAGACCCTTGCCAAGTCTTTACTGTTGTGAATATTTGAAGCATGTCAGGGAATTTGCATTCAGTAGCATTCAGGGATTATTTCTGCCTTTCCTATTGTTATTTGGTGTTTCAGAACTGGTGCGATCCACATAGGAGACCGGATCCTAGCCATCAACAGCAGCAGCTTAAAGGGGAAGCCTCTGAGTGAAGCCATCCATTTGTTACAGATGGCGGGAGAGACTGTCACCTTGAAAATTAAGAAGCAGACAGATGGTGAGTGGATCAAGAGCCACAATTAAGGATTTCCAGTGCATTTCCTTCCCTAAAAGAATGTACAAATATCTACACGTGTATTTCTGGGGAAATGACTCTTCAGCCAGGGGGTGTTGGCATATCTTTGTATTTATATTTACTCTGATACTTAAGCTCTTTTCCTTAAAGCCCAATCAGCATCAAGTCCCAAGAAATTCCCTGTTGCCAGCCACTTGAGTGACCTGGGAGATGTGGAGGACCCATCTCCAGCACAGAAGCCAAGCAAACTCAGCGACACATACCCCTCCACTGTGCCCAGCGTGGACAGTGCCGTGGATTCATGGGATGGCTCTGGAATAGAAAGCAGCTATGGGAATCAAGGTATGTCCTAGCCATCGGGAACCGGAGATTTATCATTGGTGAAGCTCATGTTTCTCAAAGATCTACCTTTTGCTCCAAGAAAAGAATATTCTACTTGTGTCTACATGAATGCAAACATAGCAAACACATTGAATATCGTGGCCTTGAATTTCCTCCTCTTTAATGCTAAATGGTTATGAACATCTATTCAACGCTAGGAGACCCCCATTAGATCTACTGCTGTCCAAGTGTTCGATCCAGGGCTTGTTCTTCAAGCATAGATTAATATGAGGCAAACGACACGATATGTTGGGTCAATGAAGACCAGCTGCATTTTCTTACTTTTTCAGCAACCTCTGCACAAAGATGGAATAGAGAATGCTGGAGGCATGCAAGGAGATGAGCCAAAGATTTGTGACCCCATTTATTCCTGCCTCTTCCTGACTTTTCATAGCAACTTGTAGGGGTTTCCTCCAATACTCATCCTTAGAGTTTTCTATACTGTTAATCATAGTATGAAAAGTGAAAGTTGCTCAGTCGTGTCCAACTCTTTGCAACCCCATGGACTATACAGTCCATGGGTTTCTCCAGGCCAGAATACTGGAGTGGGTAGCCATTCCTTTCTCAAGGGGAATCTTCCCAACGCAGGGAGTGAACCCAGGTCTCCTGCATTGCAGGCAGATTCTTTACCAGCTGAGCCACGAGGGAAGCCCTAATCATAGTATGCAAAGATATATAGTCGTTTTTCTTCACAAACCTCATCTTCATGTGATGAAGTGTAACCTGTATGAAAATTTAAACCTCAGAACAGATTCTGAGTACCAAAAAGCGTTAGGAGACAGAATATAAACACTTATTTAATTTATTTTTTTAATATTTATGTATTTATTTGGCTGTGCCGGGTCTTAGTGATGGCACACGGGATCTGTAGTTGCGGCATGTGGGATCTAGTTATCTCACCAGGGGTTGAACCCTTGCTACTTCCTTTGGGAGCTCAGAGCCGTAGCCACTGGACCACCAGGGAAGTCCGTAAAGGCTTCTTTTAAAAATATGTTTCCTTCTCAATGATATTTACCATCCAAAGATAAGTGAGTCAAAACCTCTCTGTATTCTCATCTAAGCTTTGTGTGTGTGTTGCGCTGATCATTCAGTGCTGTCCGACTCTGCGACCTTACCGTCTCTCTAATGCTCTGTATAAATTCCAGCCTCCTTTTCTGCTCTAGGTTTCAGTCAAAGAATCAAATAGATAAATGGTTTGGAGAACACATGTGTGGATGAGAGAGTTGCTTTGTACATTAGGTAACTACTTTTGAGGAGAATCTGTATCCAGTTTGCTGTCTTCCTGGTTCTAGTTTTTTCCTCTCAGCCCACTTCTGCTTGTGTCACTTTCTATTAAATCCTTTGAAGGGTGGAGAAGAAAGAAAAGAAATGATATTTCAAAGTTTTCAAGTCATTACTTGTTAGAGATGATATTGGAGCTTGGTGGAAAAAATATTGTGAAGACCCAAAAGAGGATTGGGGCTTTCATTTATCTGGCAAGTAATTTTTCCAAGTCCAAATACCTTGTGAAAAGTTAGCTATGCCACCAAATAACAGATATTATTACTCCCGGTGAGTTCATGAGATCCCAGAGAGCACTCTGGATAAAGGACCCAACTCAAATTCTGTCAGTGTAGACTGAAGTTTATTTATTAATGTGTTTGTTTATTGTTTATTTACTAATGTGGAAACTTTTTGTTGCACAGATTTCAGTGAGCTATTGATTATAAGGAGCTCTGCCTCTAAGTGATGTGTGAGAACTTAGCTACTCTATACTTATACACAATAAGATCAGGCCCAGGTTTAGCATGTGGAATGTAAGGCTTTTCCCTCATTTATAAAAGATGAAGAACCATTTATTATTTAGGAGAGATTTTGAAAATTTGAAATCCTAGATGGGGAATAGTAGTCATCATAATAAGAAATTTGGCATTTATAAGTTAAAAATCACTACAGGTTTGAGGCGAGAGAACAGATATATAGAGAAAATGGCAACTGGAACAGAACTGACATCTTACAAGATGATGAAAAATTAATAATAATGCTTTAGAGTTTATAAAGCACTTTTACGTCACTCATTTCAAGTGATTCTCGTAAGGACCATGGAAGCTGAAACCACAGGATTTCGATGTTAGGAGCGAATTTGAAGTCAGCTGGTCTGACACCCGGGCAGCCCTTGATGGTCTATGCAGCCTGGCTGCCCACCGTTACACGGCGTGGGCTGCAGGGCCTGCAGTGACAGCTTGCTCCCTAACTGCTAAGGCAGCTCTCCCAGCTCCCTGTACCAAGAGCTGACGGCTTGCGTTCTCACTTGTATTGAGCTGAAATGTGTCAGCATGTAGCTTCGGCCTATTAGTTCCAGTTCTGCCCTCAAGGTCATTCCGAACTAAAGCCTTCTCCACTTGACAGCCCCTCAGCTGCTCAAAGACAGCCCTCGTGCCTCTTTAGAACTTTTCCTTCTCGGAGCAAAATAGCCCCGGTTCCTTTCACTGTTCCTCACGTGACTTACTTTTGAACATCTTTATCATCCTGGGAGCCTCTCTTCTGACGATGTTCAAGTTTAACTCTGTACAAGTGTAGTGCTCAGAAAGGAAAGTCATACTACGGTCTGGCAGTCCAGAGCCACTCAAGTAACTCAAGTCTGTCAGCTTCATCCCTGGAGACTGTAGAACCCATCAGCGCAGTCTACCTCAGCATAAGAATTCTGGCGATCACTTCCTGTCACTCATTTTTGGGGGGCCACCCCTTGTAGCATGTGGGATCTTAGTTCCCTGCCCAGGGATCAAAGCTGTGCCCCTGCACTGGGAGTGCAGAGTCTTAACCACTGGACCCCCAGGGAAGTCCCCTGTTTGTTGCTCATCTTGAGCTTGTTGTTTACCAAGATCTCAAAGTCTGTCTTTTTCCCCCTTTCCTCGTGATATTGAGCTGAAACCTGATCTCTCCAGATAATGCTTGTGAAACTGACTTTTTAAAGGAAGGTATAGAAGCAGACCTTTTCCCCCCGTGATATATCATATTGTGAGATGTTCTCTCTCCATCCTGTCTGCGCAGCCTCTCGGCAGACCATATCTCAGGAAGACTTTTACCTTCAAGTCTATAACGGTTGTCCCATTACCAATAGGATATTGTACCTCCATCACACACATCTTCCTCCACAGGCCAGGAATTCTTTTCTCTGTGGGCACCTTTCTTATTGGTCTCTGCTTCTAGTCCAAAAATGGCAAGCTTGCCGCATGCATTCATTCAGCAAATATGTAATGACTGGTATAATAGAAGGTACATGATGGGTATAAGGTCGCACAAAGAGACAGCTTCCTGATTCTTGTGGAAGACGTTACCCAGCTGAAGGACCAGACAGTTAACAAGTACCAACAGTGTGAATTTTTACTTAATTAATGAAAAGGGAAAAAGGATGGCATAATCAAAGCTGGTAGAGAAAAGAGTGAGTTTAAAGAAGTCTCACAGTGGGATGACTCTCAATTCTATTGATGCAGACTGTTTCTGACCTGCCTCTGGGGACCAGCTTCTTTCACACCCCATTCTCTTGACCCTTATATTCATGTCCTTTTGCCTTATCAAGAGTTTATGCTTATGGGCCCCTTATAGCCCTTTACTCTTCCTTCAAACTCTAAGAAAAGCCTATAATTGCTTTCCTTAGAATTTGCAAAGGTCAATCAATACAAGAGGAGACTGACAAAAAGGTGGAACCTGGGCTCTGTCATACTCCTAGATAGTGAGACTCTTGTGATGTCTGTATTTCTTGATGCTTAAGTCAGGCAGTCTTATCCTGTTGTACATATTCTTTAGATAGTTCTGTCATTTGAGTTCATTTTTTTTTAGCTTTAATGAGGTATAATTGACAAAATTATATGTATTTAAGATATGCAATATAATGACTTGATATCTATGTATATTCTGAAATGATTACCACCAAGTTGACTACCACATCTCTCACCTCACATAGTTCCCGTGTGTGTGTGTGTGTGTGTGTGTGTGTGTGTGTGTGTTTGGTGAGAGGCTTAAGGTTTACTTTCTTTGCATCACATATACAATATAGCACTATGCCAGTTCTGATCCCCAGAAATTATCCATCTTTTAAATGAAAGTTTTCATCCTTAGACCTATATCTCTCCATTTCTCCCACCCGCCCCCCCCCAATCCCTGGCAACCACATTCTACTCTCTGTTTCTGTGAGTTTGGCTTTATTTTTTGATTTCACAGATAAGTGAGCTCATACAGTATTTGTCTTTTTCTCTCTGGCTTATTTCACTGGCATAATTTCCTCCAAGTTCATCCATGTTGTCGCAAATGGCAGGATTTTCTTCTTTGTCATGGCTAAGGAATTTCCCTTGCATATATACATATATCCCACATTTTATCCATTCAGTCATTGGCAGGCACTTTGGTTGTTTCCATATCGTGGCTATTGTGAATAAGAATCCAAGGACATAGGAGTAAAGCCATTTCTTCTATACAGATTCTGTTTCCTTCTGATATATACCCAGAAGTGGGATTGCTAGATCCTTTTTGAGGTCATTTTGATCATTTGTATTCTCTCAGAAAAAAGAAAGCAACTCCATTTCATCCAGTTTTTCAAATGTATTTGCTTATAATTACATAATCTCTTGTTTGGGTCTTGTCATTTTTTCTTGGTTTCTATAATTATATTCCCAATATGGTTCTGTATCCAGTGTATCTGTCCTTTTATTCTTTTTCCCCATGATTATATTGGTAGTGGTTTATTTTTATTTAGCTTTTCTTTCGTACAAGGAACTGGCTCTTGCATTTATTTAATTTCACTCTGATTTTTTAAAAATAAGTCTTTGCTTTTAATTTGATTAACTTTATTCTGTTCTTCTTAAGCAGATTTTGTTCTGCTTATGATTCATTTATCTCCATACTGTCTTATAGTTTTCATAAAAGATGATGGTGATTTGTCAGAAAAAAACACCAATATGTACAGAGTCCAACTTTCCTTGAATGTAGTTCAGTTCAGTTCAGTTCAGTCGCTCAGTCGTGTCTGACTCTTCGCGACCCCATGAATCGCAGCACTCCAGGCCTCCCTGTCCATCACCAACTCCCGGAGTTCTCTCATACTCACGTCCATCGAGTCAGTGATGCCATCCAGCCATCTCATCCTCTGTCGTCCCCTTCTCCTCCTGCCCCCAATCCCTCCCAGCATCAGAGTCTTTTCCAGTGAGTCAACTCTTCACATGAGGTGGCCAAAGTACTGGAGTTTCAGCTTCAGCATCATTCCTTCCAAAGAAATCCCAGGGTTGATCTCCTTCAGAATGGACTGGTTGGATCTCCTTGCAGTCCAAGGGACCCTCAAGAGTCTTCTCCAACACCACAGTTCAAAAGCATCAATTCTTTGGTGCTCAGCCTTCTTCACAATCCAACTCTCACATCCATACATGACCACTGGAAAAACCATAGCCTTGACTAGACGGACCTTTGTTGGCAAAGTAATGTCTCTGCTTTTGAATATGCTGTTTAGTCAGGGAACACAAAATGGTACTTGAGTAGCACAGAGCAGGAAACTCAGCAGGATTTTCTCCATTGTGGGAAGAGAAGGGGCATTTTTCTTTTCCATTTGTTTCCTTATCTCTATGAACTCATGTTTCATCTCCTTCAGTGATCTTGCCTTGCCCAGTTTTTCTTATTTTTTTTCTTTCTTTTTATTTTTACTTTATTTTACTTTACAATACTGTATAGGTTTTGCCATACATTGACATGAATCCAATACACCCAGTTTTTCTTAAGCTCTCATGTCTATCATCTCTTGTTTTACAGAGACATGTATTTTTTAAATTTTGTGATAATATATTTGGTCATATTTATCATTTGCTCTATAACAGTCTTTTTCTCACAAGTATCCTTCATCTGTTATTTCTTTGTTTTTCTATTCCCTCTCTTTTTGCAATATTAACTTAGTATATGTCTTATAGTAAGTAAGTAAGTAAGTGAAGTCGCTCAGTCATGTCCAACCCCATGGACTGTAGCCTACCAGGCTCCTCTGTCCATGGGATTTTCCAGGCAATAGTACTGGAGTGGATTGCCATTTCCTTCTCCAGTGGATCTTACTGACCCAGGGATCGAACCCGGGTCTCCCTCATTGTAGACAGACGCTTTACCGCCTTATAGTAGTTCCCTTTAAATTATTGCTTATCTTTAAATGCAGTGACTTCTTTATGAATTGAAAGTGAAAAGTGAAAGTGAAAGTCGTTCACTCGTGTCCGACTCTTTGCAAGCCCATGGAATTCTCCAGACCATAATACTGGAGTGGGTAGCCTTTCCCTTCTCCAGGGAATCTTCCCAACCCAGGGATCGAACCCAGGTCTCCTACATGAAGGTCTCCTTCATGAACTGGAAGGATGCAAAATTTACCCCGTTCACAGTTCCTGTGATGAGTGCATTCTTTCTCTGCCAGCAGAGGGCAGCACCTTCAGGCCAATCACAATGCAGAATTTCTCTCTGCCACCCTGCCTCACTAAGATCGCCTCCTGCAGTCTGGCTCGTCTGGAGGTACTCTCAGCCCACCTTCCTGGCTTTTCCTTGGTGCCAAATGGGCTCTAGGGCACTTTCTGTCCACCAGTCATTGCAACCATTCTAGTGTTCCAAACAAAACATTGTTTTGCCTCATGCCGGGGCCCCTGCTTTGGAGGACTGGACTTTCTCCAACATCTCTGGACAGGGACCTCCCTGGCAGTTCAGTGGTTAGGACTCCGTGCTTCCACCGCACGTTCTGCGGGTTCAGTCCCTGGTCTGAGAAGTAAGATCCCACATGCTGTGTGTAGTGTGGCCAAAAAAAAAAAGTTTCTGGTCAGAGAAACTTGGCTTCTCAACACCACCGCTCATTTGCCTTTCACTGAACTTAGTTAAGTTTCCCTATGTATTATGGTTCAGTATTCTAGGTTTGCTGAAGATAGAGTTTACATTCTGTTACTTGCCATCCATTTTTGTTTTGAGGTGATTTCTAAGAGAAGGTAGAACTATTCTTGCCCTGCCTTTCTAGCATTGGAGAGCAAGCCAGAGTTCACTCCAGTTTCGTCTAAACACTTTGAACATTTCTTGGCACGTGCAGTTGCAAATAGTTACACAAAAGTATGATTGGATTTTCTCATTTTTAACAAAATGGGGGCTGTAGGAAATAAATTTGGCAGGAAATTATCTGGCTGACTCTCCTATGCTAAAATTGGCTTCCAAAAATCAAATTAATGGCAGGAGCTACAATCACAAAATTGTAGTTGAAGACTGATCCTCAAAACCTTTTTCGGATTTTAAACTTTATGAATAAGAACCAACATTGCTTAGTTCACTTTCCTAAATTAATAGGAATGTGAATTAATAGCTACAAATTGAAGATATTTATCTGCACAGTATTGTGGTATTAAAAACAAAGTTGTATAATATTGGAGTATCCAAACTTTACAAATTTCTCTGAGGTGTAGTTGCACTAAAAATAAAAACTCAGTCGTGTCCAACTCTTTGCAACCCTGTGGACTGTAGCCCACCAGGCTCCTCCGTCCATGGGATTCTCCAGGCAAGAATACTGGAGTGGGCTGTCATTTCCTTCTCCAGGGGATCTTCCCAACCCAGGGATCGAACCCAGGTCTCCCGCATTGGAGGCAGACGCTTTAACCTCTGAGCTGCCAGGGAAGCCCAAAAATAAAAACTATTATACCAAAATTCCATCAACATTCAAAAGTACCTACATTTGTGAAGACCTACTTTTCGTCATGCAAGTGAATAAAATTAAACTCTTAAAACACTAAAATTAAACTCTTAATGAAAAAAATCTAGACTGATTTTTTTTGTCTTTTGGCCACACCTCAAAGCAGGCAAGATCTTGGTTCCCTGACCAGGGATCAAACCAGTGCCCTCTGTACTGAAAGCATGGAGTCTTATCTGCTAGACCACAGGGGTCCCTGACCTCCAGGATCTAATGCCTAATGATCTGAGGTGGAGCTAATACAATAATAATAGAAATAAAGTGCACAATAAATATAATGTGCTTGAATCATCAGGAAACCATCCCTGCCCCCCTCCCCATCCACGCCAAAACTGTCTACCATGAAACTGGTCCTTGGTGCCAAAAAGATTGGGGACTGCTGCCCAAATTGAATTTTATACCTTGTGTTACTTTGCTTGGGCTCCTATAACAAAGCACCACACACTGGTGGCTTGAGCAACAGCAGTTCATTTTTTTAAATCCTTGATCAGGTGTTGGCAGGTTTGCTCTCTCCTAGGGCCCCTCTGTCCTTGGTCTGCAGATGGCCACCTTCTCACTGAGCCCTCACATGGCCTTTCCTGTGTGTCCGTGCATTCCTGTGTGTGTCCACGTTTCCTCATAAGGACACGCATCCCATGGGACCATGGTCCCACCCTCAGGGTCTCATTTAACCTTACTTACCACTGTAAAGGCCCAGTTTCCAAATAAAGTCCCATTAGGGCATCAACTTATGAGTTGGGGGGACACAATTCAGTCCATAACATCCTTCATATTACAATACCAAGTATAAGATCAGATACTGAAACCTGGGTGTGAAAGAAACAAAGAAGGAAGGGCCAAAGGGAGAGGAGGGGAAAAAAGAAAAATGAAAACGGTTTCCAGTTCTAAATAAAAAGAATAATTACTTAGGAAATGCATTCTTAATTACTTCTATCTTTCAATTGTTTAAGTGATTTTGCAGTTTAAAACTAGTTTGCAGTATCATCCCTGTTAATTTTATGTGCTTACATCATCACTCAATAAAAACAAGGGCTAATTATACTTCTGGCAATTGATTTTTCTGACACTTGGGCCGCCTCATTTATTTTATTCTTGTCATGGCTTTTAAGTTTGGCGTCCGGTGTAAAGGTGTATTCCTCAGAGCCTATTAACATCTTCTCAGCTATGGAAACCAGCCTGCCTTTACCCAAACCTAATTTCCCTGAGATAGTCTCTAGTTTAAATTATGCTGTCATCATCTGCCTGCATCAGTTAAGGAGTAGATTCACTTACATAGAAAAGAAAACAGAAGGACAGTGTCTAAACAAGATAGAGGGTTATTTTTCTCGCACTGTTGGAAACAGCGTGGGAAGGCAGGGAGCCCCACATCTTCCTGCTTTCTACTATCTTGACATCTCTTACTGTTATCACAAATGTGGGGTCCGGCTGCTCACCACTCCAAAGCCAATAAACAGGCCGGGTTGGTGGAAAGGAAAGTTTGCTTTATGTCAGATGCTGGCAACTAGAGGGGGTGAGGGTGAGCATCTGTCCAAAGGCCGACTCCCCTCCACTGACAGCCAGTGGGACCAAAACTTTTAGGCAGAGGGAGGCTGCTACATGCAGAAGCGGCACAGTCGGCTCTGACTGTCATCTTCAGGTTGGTCGTCGGCCATCTGACCAGTGTCCCCTTGGTTGTTTTAGGTGGTCAGGCTTCAGTTCCAGGCTCAGATTGTTTCCATTTCTTTGAGGCCAATTCTCAGAATTGTGGCAGCTTATGTCATGGGTATAGTCTGGTTGTCATGTAGTTAACTTCTTCCATCTGATGAGGGTTTCAGTATCTATAAGACAGCTCACAGGATATGGCTCAGAGTATGATCTATAGCCCTTGAGAAGAAACTAAAGGCCCTCGACTATGCTTAATGTTGTTGCTCAGTCACTTAGTCACATCTGACTCTTTGCGACCCTGTGGACTGCAACATGGCAGGCTTTCCTATCCTTCAGTGTCTCCCGGAGTTTGCTCAAGCTCATGTTTATTGCGTCAGTGATGCCATCCAACCATCTCATCCTCTGTTGTCCCCTTCTCCTCTTGCCCTCAATCTTTCCCAGCATCAGGGTCTTTTCCAGTGAGTTGGGTTTGTGTCAGATAGCCAAAGTATTGGAGCTTCAACTGCAGCAGCAGTCCTTCCAAGGAATATTCAGGGTTGATTTCCTTTAGTATTGACTGATTTGATCTCCTCGCTGTCCAAGGGGCTCTCAAGAGTCTTCTCCAGCACGGCAGTTCAAATCCAGTAACCATGTATGGATATGAGAGTTGGACCATAAAGAAGAATGAGGGCCAATGATTGATGCTTAATGACTACATTATTATTGTTTGGTCTCCTTTGACTGTTTTCCTTTGTTTCTGCAGATTCTCATTTCTCTGATTAAACTTATTCTTTGACTACAGATTTCCACAGATAAAAGACAGGCAGAGGACATGGGAGTGAGGTGGGAGGGGTGCGCCAAAAACCATAGGGTCCTGCTCTGTTTCATTCGTCTCTCCGTTCACTGCCATTGCCTTTGTTATAAAGCCTTCATCAGGCTTGAACAGTTATTTCCTCGATCATCTTACTTTGAGCATCTTACCATTCTGTATTACTATCAGTGAGCTTTAGAAAAACTAAATCAATAAGTTCAGTTAGTTCAGTCGCTCAGTCGTGTCGGACTGTTTGCCACCCCGTGAATTACAGCACGCCAGGCCTCCCTGTCCATCACTAACACCCGGAATACACGCAAACTCACGTCCATCGAGTCGGTGATGCCATCTAGCCATCTTATCCTCGGTCGTCCCCTTCTCCTCCTGCCCCCAATCCCTCCCAGCATCAGAGTCTTTTCCAATGAGTCAACTCTTTGCATGAGGTGGCCAAAGTACTGGAGTTTCAGCTTTAGCATCATTCCTTCAAAAGAACACCCAAGACTGATCTTTAGAATGGACTGGTTGGATCTCCTTGCAGTCCAGGGGACTCTTAAGAGTCTTCTCCAACACCACAGTTCAAAAGCATCAATTCTTCGGCACTCAGCTTTCTTCACAGTCCAACTCACACATCCATACATGACCACTGGAAAAACCATAGCCTTGACTAGACGGACCTTTCTTGGCAAAGTAATGTCTCTGCTTTTGAATATGTTGTCTGAGTTGGTCATAACTTTTCTTCCAAGGAGTCTTTTAATTTCATGGCTGCAGTCACCATCTGCAGTGATTCTGGAGCCCCCAAAAATAAAGTCTGACACTGTTTCCACTGTTTCCCCATCTATTTCCCATGAAGTGATGGGACCAGATGCCATGATCTTAGTTTTCTGAATGTTGAGCTTTAAGCCAACATTTTCACTCTCCTCTTTCACTTTCATCAAGAGGCTTTTTAGTTCCTCTTCACTTTCTGCCATAAGGGTGGTGTCATCTGCATATCTGAGGTTATTGATACTTCTCCCGGCAATCTTGATTCCATCCTGTGCTTCTTCCAGCCCAGCGTTTCTCATGATGGACTCTGCACATAAGTTAAATAAACAGGGTGACAGTATACAGCCTTGATGTACTCCTTTTCCTATTTGGAACCAGTCTGTTGTTCCATGTCCAGTTCTAACTGTTGCTTCCTGACCTGCATACAGATTTCGCAAGAGGCAGGTCAGGTGGTCTGGTATTCCCATCTCTCTCAGAATTTTCCACAGTTTATTGTGACCCATACAGTCAAAGACTTTGGCACAGTCAATAAGCAGAAGTAGATGTTTTTCTGGAACTCTCTTGCTTTTTCCATGATCCAGTGGATGTTGGCAATTTGATCTCTGGTTCCTCTGCCTTTTCTGAAACCAGCTTGAACATCTGGAAGGTCATGGTTCATGTATTGCTGAAGCGTGGCTTGGAGAATTTTGAGCATTACTTTACTAGCGTGTGAGATGAGTGCAACTGTGTGGTAGTTTGAGCATTCTTTGGCATTGCCTTTCTTTGGGATTGGAATGAAAACTGACCTTTTCCAGTCCTGTGGCCACTGCTGAGTTTTCCAAACTTGTTGGCCTACTGAGTACAGCACTTTCACAATATCATCTTTCAGGATTTGAAATAGCTTAACTGGAATTCCATCACCTCCACTAGCTTTGTTCGTAGTGATGCTTTCTAAGGTCCATTTGACTTCACATTCCAGGATCTATGGCTCTAGGTGAGTGATCAGACCATCGTGATTATCTTGGTCATGAAGATGTTTTTTGTACAGTTCTTCTGTGTATTCTTGCCACCTCTTCTTAATATCTTCTGCTTCTGTTAGGTCCATACCATTTCTGTCCTTTATTCTGCCCATCTTTGCATGAAATATTCCCTTGGCATCTCTAATTTTCTTGAAGAAATCTCTAGTCTTTCCCATTCTGTTTCTTTGCATTGATCGCTGAGGAAGGCTTTCTTATCTCTCCTTGCTATTTTTGGAACTCTGCATTCAGATGCTTATATCTTTCCTTTTCTCCTTTGCTTTTCGCTTCTTTTCCTTTCACAGCTATTTGTAAGGCTTCCCCAGACAGCCATTTTGCTTTTTTGCATTTCTTATCCATGGGGATGGTCTTGATCCCTGTCTCCTGTACAGTGTCACGAAGCTCATTCCATAGTTCATCAGGCACTCTATCTATCAGATCTAGGCCCTTAAATCTATTTCTCACTTCCACTGTATAATCATAAGGGATTTGATTTTGGTCATACCTGAATGGTCTAGTGGTTTTCCCTACTTTCTTCAATTTAAGTCTGAATTTGGCAATAAGAAGTTCATGATCTGAGCCACAGTCAGCTCCTGGTCTTGTTTTTGCTGACTATATAGAGCTTCTCCATCTTTGGCTGCAAAGAATATAATCAATCTGATTTCAGTGTTGACCATCTGGTGATGTCCATGTGTAGGGTCTTCTCTTGTGTTGTTGGAAGAGGGTGTTTGCTATGACCAGTGCATTCTCTTGCCAAAACTCTATTAGACTTTGCCCTGCTTCATTCCATATTCCAAGGCCAAATTTGCCTGTTACTCCAGGTGTTTCTTGACTTCCTACTTCTGCATTCCAGTCCCCTATAAGGAAAAGGACATCTTTTTTGGCTGTTAGTTCTAAAAGGTCTTGTAGGTCTTCGTAGAACTGTTCAATTTCAGCTTCTTCAGCATTACTGGTTGGGGCATAGACTTGGATTACTGTGATATTGAATGATTTGCCTTGGAGACGAACAGAGATCATTCTGTCATTTTTGAGATTGCATCCAAGTACTGCATTTCAGACTCTTTTGTTGACCATGATGGCTACTCCATTTCTTCTAAGGGATTCCTGCCCATAGTAGTAGATATAATGGTCATCTGAGTTAAATTCACCCACTCCAGTCCATTTTAGTTCGTTGATTCCTAGAGTGTCGACGTTCACTCTTGCCATCTCCTGCTTGACCACTTCCAATTTGCCTTGATTCATGGACCTTCATGAAATAGAGGAAAAGAACAGATTGGTAAAGACTAGAGATCTCTTCAAGAAAATTAGAGATGCCAAGGGAACATTTCATGCAAAGATGGGCTCGATAAAGGACAGAAATGGTATGGACCTAAGAGAAGCAGAAGATATTAAGAAGAGGTGGCAAGAATACATAGAAGAACTGTACAAAAAACATCTTCATGACCCAGATAGTCATGATGATGTGATCACTAATCTAGAACCAGACATGTTGGAATGTGAAGTCAAGTGGGCCTTAGAAAGCATCACTACGAACAAAGCTAGTGGAGGTGATGGAATTCCAATTGAGCTGTTTCAAATCCTGAAAGATGATATTGTGAAAGTGCTACACTCAATATGCCCGCAAATTTGGAAAACTCAGCAGTGGCCACAGGACTGGAAAAGGTCAGTTTTCATTCCAATCCCAAAGAAAGGCAATGCCAAAGAATGCTCAAACTACCACACAGTTGCACTCATCTCACACGCTAGTAAAGTAATGTTCAAAATTCTCCAAGCCAGGCTTCAGCAATACATGAACTGTGAACTCCCTGACGTTCAAACTGGTTTTAGAAAAGGCAGAGGAACCAGAGATCAAATTGCCAACATCCGCTGGATCATCAAAGAAGCAAGAGAGTTCCAGAAAAACATCTATTTCTGCTTTCTTGACTATGCCAAAGCCTTTGACTGTGTGGGTCACAATAAACTGTGGAAAATTCTGAAAGAGATGGGAATACCAGACCACCTGACCTGCCTCTTGCGAAATCTGTATGCAGGTCAGGAAGCAACAGTTAGAACTGAACATGGAACAACAGACTGGTTCCAAATAGGAAAAGGAGTACGTCAAGGATGTATATTGTCACCCTGCTTATTTAACTTATATGCAGAGTCCATCATGAGAAACGCTGGACTGGAAGAAACACAAGCTGGAATCAAGATTGCCGGGAGAAGTATCAATAACCTCAGATATGCAGATGACCCCACCCTTATGGCAGAAAGTGAAGAGGAACTAAAAAGCCTCTTGATGAAAGTGAAAGAGGAGAGCAAAAGAGTTGGCCTAAAGCTCAACATTCAGAAAACGAAGATCATGGCATCCGGTCCCATCACTCCATGGCAAATAGATGGGGAAACAGTGGAAACAGTGTCAGACTTTACTTTTGGGGGCTCCAGAATCACCGCAGATGGTGATTGCAGCCATGAAATTAAAAGACGCTTACTCCTTGGAAGAAAAGTTATGACCAACCTAGATAGCATACTCATAAGCAGAGACATTACTTTGCCAACTAAGGTCCATCTAGTCAAGGCTATAGTTTTTCTAGTAGTCATGTATGGATGTGAGAGTTGGACTGTGAAGAAGGCTGAGTGCCGAAGAATTGATGCTTTTGAACTGTGGTGTTGGAGAAGACTCTGGAGAGTCCCTTGGACTGCAAGGAGACCCAGCCAGTCCATTCTGAAGGAGATCAACCCTGGGATTTCTTTGGAAGGAATGATGCTAAAGCTGAAACTCCAGTACTTTGGCCACCTCACGCAAAGAGTTGACTCATTGGAAAAGACTCTGATGCTGGGAGGGATTGGGGGCAGGAGGAGAAGGGGACGACCGAGGATGAGATGACTGGATGGACTCGATGGACGTGAGTCTGAGTGAACTCCGGGAGATGGTGATGAACAGGGAGGCCTGGCGTGCTGCGATTGATGGGGTCGCAAAGAGTCGGACACGACTGAGCGACTGAACTGAACTGATGGACCTAACATTCCAGGTTCCTATGCAATATTGCTCTTTACAGCCTCAGACCTTGCTTCTATCACCAGTCACATCCATAACTAGGTATTGTTTTTGCCTTGGCTCCATCCCTCCATTCTTTCTGGAGTTATTTCTCCACTGATCTCCAGTAGCATTTTGGGCACCTACCAACCTGGGAGTTCCTCTTTCAGTATCCTATCATTTTGCCTTCTCATAGTGTTCATGGGGTTCTCAAGGCAAGAATACTGAAGTGGTTTGCCATTCCCTTCTCCAGTGGACCACATTCTGTCAGACCTCTCCACCATGACCCGCCCATTTTGAGTGCCCCACAGGGCATGGCTTAGTTTCATTGAGTTCGACAAGGCTGTGGTCCATGTGATCAGATTGACTAGTTTTCTGTGATTATGGTTTCAGTGTGTCTGCCCTCTGATGCCCTCTCTCAACACTTAGTCTTACTTGGGTTTCTCTTACCTTGGACGTAGGGTATCTCTTCACGGCTGCTCCAGCAAAGTGCAACCGCTGCTCCTTACCTTGGACGAGGTGTATCTCCTCACTGCCGCCCCTCCTGACCTGAACGTGGAGTAGCTCCTCTCGGCCTTCCTGCACCCGCGCAGCCACCGCTCAAACAATGTCCCTCTCTAAAAACAAAGAAACAAACAAACAAAAAAAAAACACCACCTTTTGATGATTCCCTGTTTTAGATGACACCAAAAATCCTTAGTTTAAAACACAGAGTTTCTTTCAGTCTAGTCCCCAACTGTTTTATGGATTTCGTCTCCTGATAGTCCCTTGCAGTATCTTGTACTCTACATCTTGAATTTTTCACTCTTCTCTAAGCAAGCTTTGGTTTTTAGTACCTTGACAGCACTAGATATTTCAATGTTAAACAGTTCAGTTCAGTCACTCAGTCGTGTCCGACTCTTTGCGACCCCATCAATCGCAGCACACCAGGCCTCCCTGTCCATCACCAACTCCCGGAGTTCACTCAGACTCTCGTCCATCGAGTCAGTGATGCCATCCAGCCATCTCATCCTCGGTCATCCCCTTCTTCTCCTGCCCCCAATCCCTCCCAGCATCAGAGTCTTTTCCAATGAGTCAACTCTTCGCATGAGGTGGCCAAAGTACTGGAGTTTCAGCTTTAGCATCATTCCTTCCAAAGAAATCCCAGGGTTGATCTCCTTCAGAATGGACTGGTTGGATCTCCTTGCAGTCCAAGGGACTCTCAAGAGTCTTCTCCAACACCACAGTTCAAAACCATCAATTCTCAGCCTTCTTCACAGTCCAACTCTCACATCCATACATGACCACTGGAAAAACTATAGCCTTGACTAGACGGACCTTAGTCAGCAAAGTAATGTCTCTGCTTTTGAATATGCTATCTAGGTTGGTCATAACTTTTCTTCCAAGAAATAAGCGTCTTTTAACTTCATGGCTGCAGTCACCATCTGCAATGATTCTGGAGCCCCCCAAAATAAAGTCTGACACTGTTTCCACTGTTTCCCCATCTATTTCCCATGAAGTGATGGGACCAGATGCCATGATCTTCGTTTTCTGAATGTTGAGCTTTAGGCCAACTTTTTCACTCTCCTCTTTCACTTTCATCAAGAGGCTTTTTAGCTCCTCTTCGCTTTCTGCCATAAGGGTGGTGTCATCTGCATATCTGAGGTTATTGATACTTCTCCCGGCAATCTTGATTCCAGCTTGTGTTTCTTGCAGTCCAGCGTTTCTCATGATGGACTCTGCATATAAGTTAAATAAACAGGGTGACAGTATACATCCTTGACGTACTCCTTTTCCTATTTGGAACCAGTCTGTTGTTCCATGTCCAGTTCTAACTGTTGCTTCCTGACCTGCATACAGATTTCTCAAGAGGCAGGTCAGGCGGTCTGGTATTCCCATCTCTCTCAGAATTTTCCACAGTTTATTGTGACCCACACAGTCAAAGGCTTTGGCATAGTCAATAAGCAGAAATAGATGTTTTTCTGGAACTCTCTTGCTTTATCCATGATCCAGTGGATGTTGGCAATTTGATCTCTGGTTCCTCTGCCTTTTCTAAAACCAGCTTGAACGTCAGGGAGTTCACAGTTCACATATTGCTGAAGCCTAGCTTGGAGAATTTTGAGCATTCCTTTACTAGCATGTGAGATGAGTGCAATTGTGTGGTAGTTTGAACATTCTTTGGCATTGCCTTTCTTTGGGACTGGAATCAAAACTGACCTTTTCCAGTCCTGTGGCCACTGCTGAGTTTTCCAAATTTGTTGGCCTACTGAATGCAGCACTTTCACAATATCATCTTTCAGGATTTGAAACAGCTCAGTTGGAATTCCATCACCTCCACTAGCTTTGTTCGTAGTAATGCTTTCTAAGGTCCACTTGACTTTACATTCCAGGATGTCTGGCTCTAGATGAGTGATCACACCATCGTAATTATCCAGGTCGTGAAGATGTTTTTTGTACAGTTCTTCCGTGTATTCTTGCCACCTCTTCTTAATATCTTCTGCTTCTGTTCAGTCCATACCATTTCTGTCCTTTATCGAGCCCATCTTTGCATGAAATGTTCCCTTGGCATCTCTAATTTTCTTTAAGTGATCTCTAGTCTTTCCCATTCTGTTCTTTTCCTCTATTTCTTTGCATTGATTACTGAAGAAGCCTTTCTTATCTCTTCTTGCTACTCTTTGGAACTCTGCATTCAGATGCTTATATCTTTCATTTTCTCCTTTGCTTTTCGCTTCTCTTGTTTTCACAGCTATTTGTAAGGCCTCCCCAGCGAGCCATTTTGCTTTTTGCATTTCTTATCCATGGGGATAGTCTTATCCCTGTCTCCTGTACAATGTCACGAAGCTCATTCCATAGTTCATCAGGCACTCTATCTATCAGATCTAGGCCCTTAAATCTATTTCTCACTTCCACTGTATAATCATAAGGTATTTGATGCCTTTATCAGTTATAAATCTGTTGGGAAATAAAAACTGGAGTCAGCAGTGGATTAAAGTATCAACTTTTTACTTTTATTTTTTGGCAGAGTCGGGAGTTGTTAGAAAAGCTGGATTGAACATACAGCCAGACTCAGGATTCCTATTTCTCTACCCCACCCCGAGTCTGATGCTGGGACTTTAATAAGGGGGAAGTCAGATCTACGAGTGCTTCCCCGGGGACTCAGACAGTAAAGAATCTGTTTGCAATGCAGGAGACCCGGGTTCAATCCCTTGGTCGGGAAGATCCCCTTGAGACAGGAATGACTACCCATTCCTGTATTCCTGCCTGGGAAATCCCATAGACAAGAGTCACAAAGGGTGACTCTTTGTGAGTCACAGGGTCACAGGGTCACAAAGAGTTGGACACAACTGATTGACTAACACTTTCACTTTTCGGATCTATGAAGCAAACTGTAACCCCAGCTTGTCAGTTGGATTTGACTTAGTTGAATAGAACTAAAAACCCTGATATCAGAGTGACTTAAATCATAAAGAAATAGGCATTTCAGAGCTAGTATATAACTCCACAGTGTCATGAAGGACCCATGCTCTTAAATATTTCTTCTCTAATATGCCGAGCACTTGGTTTCCATCCCTGGGTTCACTCCATGGCCCAAGATAGTTGTTGGGGCTGCAGCTGTTTCATCTACATTCCATCTACATTCTGGGCAGCAGAAAAGAGGGCTGTAAGGAGCCCTTCCAGAAGTTTCATTTACAGGTCATTGGCCAGAACTTTTTACATAGTTAAATGAACACTTAACTTCAAGAGAGGCTAAGAAATAAGTCTTTCCCTGAGCACCCCCAAAATATGCCCCCTCAAAACTGGTAAAAAGATGAAAGGAAGAGTGGAAGTTTGACAGGCAACTAGTCGTCTGCCACAGCCATAGCTGCAGTCTTGGCCTCCTGCCACCTTTGAGCTCAGTGAGCCTCAGGAGTGGAATTCAGGTTGACTTACCTCATGGTGCTACAGCAGTGGGAGAGAATGAGTCCGAGGAGAGCCGGAAAGGGCCCAAGGTCACATTCCCAGGGCTCTTTTCCAGAGCTGGGCCAACTGGGTAAATCGATGCTCATCCTCTGGGGAGGAATAAGTACAGATGGTTAGAGGGACCAGAAGATCCCTGGACTACTGCTCACGCCTTGAGAGTGAAACAGGCAGCCACTGGCGGAACATAAGGCTAGGCAGCGAGGTTTGCCGTGAGGGCACCTCCTCAGTCCTCCTGCTCAGCTTCTCCTCCTGCTCAGCTTCCCCTGTGCTTCCACTGGTGAATGCCTGCTTAGCCTCTTAAGTCCCAGCTCGTATGTCACCTTTCCACTGGCCCCCTTCATGACCTGCTTTCTGATCCCCAGACAGATCTCTGTTCTTTTCTATCAGTGTGTTCAGATGGAAAGGGTAACACTTCTTACATGCTAATAGAACTCTCACTTTCTATCTCTGCCTGTTTCTCTTCCTCTTTCTCCCAAAGCTATACTAAACTGTGCATTTTTTTGAAGACAAGAACCTGGTTTTATTATCTTCGTATTTCAGCTCCTCCTGCAGCACCTGACAAGCCTTAGAGGTGCTGGTGCATGCATGCTGGCTAAGTCACTCCAGTCATGTCCAACTCTTTGCAACCCCATGGACTGTAGCCCGCCAAGCTCCTCTGTCCATGGAATTCTCCAGGCAAGAATACTGGAGTGGGTTGCCATGTCCTCCTCCAGGGGTTCTTCCTGACCCAGGGATTGAACCCATGTCTCTTATGTCTCCTGCATTAGCAGATGAGTTCTTTACCCCTAGTCTACCTGGGAAGCCCCTGGAACATTTACTAAGTCAAAAATGCTAATTTCCTTCTTTACCTGTTTTATAATGAGACTGAGATCTTGACAAATTGAGTTGCCTAGTAAATAATAAAAGCAATGGACATTGAATGAGGTTTCATTAAAACCTCATTGTGTTCCAGGCATGTCCATAAATGTTTATGCGTATTATTCTCTTTAATTTTCATATCAACCTGGTGAAGCATGTGGCACTATCCGTGTTTTACACGAAGGCAAATTGGCCAAGACTGCAGAGCAAGCAAGTGGCAAAGCTGGGATTTGAACCTGGGTTTTTCTTACTTCATTCTTTGTGCTAGCATCGCATGGACAAGACCAGGTCTTCTAAGTTTATACCCAAGCCCCAAATACTTGAATTGTATATCCTCTTTTCATGCCCTGCTTCATTGTAACAGATAATCCTTTAATAGTACTTCTTAAGACAAGTCTTCCTTGATATAGACAGACATGCCTTTTTGTGGGGAGAGGCATTTTCCTAGTAATGATGCTTCATATCTGCTCAAGCCCATCCTTACAGTCTTGCTCAAGTCACCAAGAACTACTTACATCAATCGGAAGAAAAATCAGAAAGTTAATCTGCTCAGTTTAAAACAGGTTGGAATTTCCCTTGGGGACTGAATGGTCGTTACAGGTTAATGCCTATCAGAGAAGGATGCCCCTGGGAGGACACCACCATTTAGCATTTTGCTCTTAGCAAATTTAAAGCCTTTAGGGGAAGTGAGGTGTGGACTTACTTCCCTCTAACTCTTTTTAAGAGATGTCACATATTTGGGCGTTGGTTTATTTGCTTCAGAAGATGGATAGCCTGGCAGAGGGAGCCAGGTGAAATGTAGTGTTGCCCTATCACTCCCCTTTAAGAAGAGACTCAAGGGTTCCCATAATTCAACACTTTGGACAGAAAACTGAACATTCATCATGCAAAACTTCTCCCCGAATGTCTAGCCACACTTGCAGTTACCCAAGAAAGCAAATGAGGTATGGAACTGTAAATATTGCCTCTGCACTGAGGAGTTCTGATGCCTGGTGTCCTAAAACAGGAGATGCATCGGGTATTTCCATGATGCGGCTGTGGGCTTTCCCCTGTATGATGGAGGTTAAATCTTCTTGATCAAAAAGCATTATCCTGGGACGTCCCGCTCTCTCTGGGCTCTAACTAATAGTAAGGATAGCATTATAGTACTAAACAAGTAGAGGGAAAGTGAAGGGGGAAGGTGAAGCATAGGAATGGCAGGGAGATAGTGCCCTCAGGTTGTTGGGTCATTTAAATGAATGTGAAATTGTGGCTCTAGGCCTGTTTGCTAGATGATGTGCTTTAACCACAGTAAGAAATAAGTATTATATTGCAACCCACTACACATATGTGGGCTTCCCATGTGGCTCAGTGGTAAAGAATCCACCTGCCAGTGCAGGAAACACAGGAGATGCGAGTTCAGTCCCTGGGTCAGGAAGATCCCCTGGAGGAGGAAATGGCAACCCACTCCAGTATTCTTTTCTGGAAAATGCCATGGACAGAGGAGCCTGGCAGGCTACAGTCCATGGGATCACAAAGAGTCAGACATGACTTGGCGGCTGAACACAGAGCACACACACACACACGTAAGCAAACACACATGTAATGAGTCACAACCTGATGTGATGTCTGAAGTCACATATGGTGATTATAGCACTAACGTAGACTCAGACCTGCCAATCAGCCCCTGCTCTTCCATTT
Source organism: Capricornis sumatraensis (assembly GCF_032405125.1). NCBI lineage: Eukaryota > Metazoa > Chordata > Mammalia > Artiodactyla > Bovidae > Capricornis > Capricornis sumatraensis. Next base: position 91,844,829 of record NC_091072.1, read on the forward strand.
GAAGCCCCCTGAAAATTTTTGAAACACTGCAGACCCTACCTCACACTTAAAGGTTGTCATCCTAACTTTTCCCTCCCCAAATTATGATACTTAACAAAAAAACGTAATTTCTAGTCTATGGTAAATACGCTTTAAATATATTCTTATCAAAATATGAAGCCACAGATTTAGCTCAGATTTGTGGGAAATTGTCTATTATGTAACCTGATTGTCAAAGCCATTCCTCACTTTCTCATCAAGCTAATCAGACTTAACTCCCTGTCAGAAAGGAAGTCAGTCTTTGTTTTGCAGGCCAAATAAACATCAGAATGTGCGCACCTCCTTACTCTGACAACTGTCCTTCTGAATTCTAATTCTGAGACACAGGGAGATAGATGGATGAGAGGAGTTAAAAGCTTTGCACTGAGTCGGTGCCTGGTTGAAATAAGGCTCCGCTCCAAGACCTTCCCTCAGGACCGAGCCTTTCCGTAATTATCTATCTCTTGACTGATGGCTGGGAGCTTTTATATCCCAGGGTCAAGCTCGTTCAAAGATTTGATATGGATGAGAAATATGCCTCTCATTTGTAAAGGGACAGGAAAACAATTGTGAATTGGGAAGTGAGAAGGGAGCCTTGACTGATCTTAGACATCTACCCTCTCCCACCAGAGCTTTCTCAGCGAGGTCATTTTAGGAAGACCTGCCTGTGGAATTAGGACTGGAACCCCTGGGAAGGTTTGCAAGTACCAACTAGGTCCTCAAATGAAAATAATTACAGTACCTACCTTCAAAGATAATTAATTATGCAGAATCAATAAGGTGATACAAATAAAGGATTTTGAATCATTTTGTTTGTTTATTTATTTTTGGCTGTGCTGGGTTTTCATTGCTGCACAGACTCTTCTCTAGTTGTGGCAAAATAGGGGCTACACTCTAGCTGCGGTACACAGGCTTCTCATTGTGGTAGCTTCTCTTGTTGCAGAGCACGGGCTCTAGGGCAAAGCACAGTAGTTATGGTGCACAAGATCATTTGCGCTAAGGCATGTGGGATCTTCCCAGATCAGGGATCGAACCCACGTCTCCTGCACTGGCAGGCAGATTCTTTACCACTGAGCCACCAGGGAAGCCCCAAGTAAAGGACTTAATGAAGCTCTGGGTGCATAGTTAACTCCTGCTCTGGGTTTAGTATCATTGCTGTTGCTGTAGGTAATTGACCCCTCTATTAACAATGCAGATGAAGTAATCCTCAGGCTCATGCCTAACATCTGTGGGCCCCAGCCAGTTTTTCTGTGCTCGGTCCACACCCTGCAACCAGCACCCCTTGGTGACTCCTTGGACCTAGACCCCACCTCTGGTGGCAGATTCCACTCCCAGAAAGACAGACTTGGGTAAGAAGCCCTCTTGCACCCTGCAGGTGGACACAGGGTATCTGGGCAGGCAAATCAGGGTTCTGACCTCCTGGAGCTTGCTCTAGAAAGGGCTGGATACAGATTTTTATATATCCCCCCTCCTAGCAGATTTCTCAGCTGGACAGGGGAGGGCAGGAGCCCTGTATATAATCAGTTGGGATTAGACATGAGTGTGTCCTTAATGTAAGAATTAAGTGTTGCCTTGATGGCCTTAATGATCCCAAATTCAGTTAAAGTCTGACCCCTTGAATAAACAAATGGAAACTACAGAAAAAAGACAAGTTACTAGATAATGAATGCCTTGTTTTTGTTGCAGGCACTGGCTTTCAGGCCTCAGGCTACAACTTCAACACCTATGACTGGAGAAGTCCCAAACCAAGAGGCAGTTTGTCCCCAGTCACTAAGCCTCGAAGCCAGACTTACCCAGATGTGGGACTAAGTAACGAAGAGTGGGACCGGTCCACCATCAGTGGGTAAGGTTTTCACAAAGTGCTGCCCTGTCCCAACTGCTTCCGGGTCATTTGGGCCAGATGTGAACTTCTGTACTTCCTGTAGCAACTCCTGCTCGCGTTGGAAGGATTCATGAAGCCACTGTCACCGTCCATGCTGGCCACATGGCTGATTCAAAGACTTGAGCCTGCCCAGCAGGAATCTGGGCTCTACCACACACAAGTTTCCCCAAATGAGAACGACAGTAGCACATGGGGAAAATCTGCTTCTATAAGCCATATCCTCACTCTGTGCCTGGTTCCCTCTCCTTTCATTTAGAAGGTGGTTTCACACTGTGTGTGTGTGTAACTGTGTGTGTGTGTTAGTCGCTCAGTTGTATCCGACTCTTTGCAACCCCATGGACTGTAGCCTGCCAGGCTCTTCTCTCCATGGGATTCTCCAGGCAAGAATACTGGGGTGGGTTTGCCATTTCCTTCTTCAGGGGATCTTCCCGACTGAGGGATCGAACTCGGATCTCACGCATTGCAGGTGGATTCTTTACCATCTGAGCCACCACAGAAGCCCAGCTTCACATAAAATTACATGAAAAAAAAATTTTTTTTAACTGAGGATTCGATTTGTTTGTTTTTTTTTTTTGCAAACTGAAGTCTTAAATACTTTATTAGGAGGACAATACTTCTGCATTAAAATATCTCTTTTAATATAAATTTATTTATTTTAATTGGAGGTTAATTACTTTACAATATTGTATTGGTTTTGCCATACATCAACATGAATCCGCCACAGATATACACATGTTCCCCATCCTGAACCTCCCTCCCTCCTCCCTCCCCGATATTTTTAACTGAGAATCTATTTTAGCAGTGTGCTCCTTACCAAAATATTTTAAGGAAACTCATAAATCTGATAGCATTTAACTGATCTATACTGATGTTTATAATGAATAGGGAAAACATGTTTTTCTCTCTCAAGGAAAAGTTTGATTTCTCGTTCCCTTCAGATAGAGTGGCTGAAAGATATCCCCACCAGTGCCATGTTGACGCAGCTCACTCAGCAATATCTGTGAATTCAGTTAGTAAGACCATGGTCCTTCCAGTCTTTGAGACATTTTGAATTTCCTACAGTGTCTTTCTGTTAGAACTGGCCTGACTTGGAGGCCACAACTGAAAGAAAGCCAGATCCAAAATGAAACTCTATTTTGTGTGTGAGATGAAGGGGAGGGAGATTCTGGACCCAAATATATATATATATATAGGCTTCCCAGGTGGTGCTAGGGTAAAGAACCCACCTGCCAACGCAGAAGACATAAGAGACGAAGGTTCAGTCCCTGGTCAGGAAGATCCCCTGGAGGAGGGCATGGTCACCCCCTCTGGTATTCGTGCCTAGAGAATCCCATGGACAGAGGAGCCTGGCAGTCTACAGCCCATGGGGTCTCAAAGAATTGGACACAACTGAAGCAATTTAGCACAGCATGACACACATGTGCACACACACACACACGTATGTATTTGGACTTCCCAAATGGTGCAGTGGTAAAGAATCTGCCCACAGGAGATTCAGGTTCAATTCCTGTGGTTGGGAAGATGCCCTAGAAAAGAAAATGGTAACCCACTGCAGTATTCTTGCCTGGAGAATCCCATGGACAGAGGAGCCTGGCAGGCTACAGTCCATAGGATTGCAAAGAGTTGGATATGACTGAGTGACTGAACACACACACACACGTATATAAATGGATATATACATATATATCTGGCAAGTTCTTAACTAAGACTGTGCTTTTGGACAGCAGCTTCACAGGGGCTCCCGACAGTACCGAGGCCGAGCAAGAGGAGAACTTCTGGTCCCAAGCGCTGGAGGATCTGGAAACCTGTGGACAATCTGGGATTCTGAGAGAACTCGAGGTAGCCTTGGTCCTGCCACTTACTCTCATTGTTTCGACATTCATTTTTTTTGGTCCTTTTGAGTTGGCATTGGTCACACCAGTTCATTTAAAAGCTTTAACCCCTTTCCACAGGAGAAAGCTGACAGGCGTGTGTCTTTGAGAAACATGAATCTCTTGGTAGCTACCCTTTCTGTTTATATTTTTGCTTGTGAAGCTGCCTTCCCTGCCCCCTTGCCTTTCGGACAGTGATTTGATTTTATCCAATGCAGTTAAAAGTATTTCTTTCCCCATTTCTGCCCCCACCCTGAGCTTACTGACCTGTGGCTTCTCTGCCATTGCTCCTTGCTAACCCTGACTGTCTCTGTTTGCCACCGGATCGCTCAGGCGAGCTCAGTCTCAGCAGTGGCGTCTCTCATTCTCTGATTTGCTTTAGAAAGGTTTCTTTGGCATGTTTTCATTTGTACCTGGTAGAGACATTAATTTGATCGTGAAGAGGAACATAAGAGGAAATTTGATTTTACTTCATTTTGCCCTTAAAGTAGATGACAATGCGGCTGGTAAAAAAGGCCAGTCTGTTTGATCAGCAGCCAAAATATTACAGAGTATGTTGCTGTTAATTGCAAATCCTGCTTCTGTGCTAACTTAGTGTGAATTCAAGGACTTTCAAGAGAGATGGGGTATAATAGCAGAACTCCTGGTGAGTTCTTTAATCAAAGCCGTAAATTTGCTGACAGTATTCACACTTTGGTCTGGGAAGTCCTGGACTGTTTCCTTTTATGTTCTTTTAAATTTTCTGAGCTGTAAAAAAGAAAGTGGCAAAAGTCTCATTTTTATTTTGATGTCATATGAGGTCCCCAAGTCACCATAAGGAATGTGAATGGCCTAACTGGGTGGAACTCTTGCAGTTCTAAAATGATGACTCATCTTTATATTATTTTGCTTCTCAGTTGCATGTGTGGATATTTTATGTGACTCTAATGTTTGTGAATCTGCAAAGAGAATTATAAAGAAAAATATTAGTTTGAATTTGTAAACATCATGGTATTACCTGGCATGAATTTCTATTTCAGAGCACAGTTAAAGGACCTGGAGATGGATAATCCTACAAAATGTAAATAAATTAAGATGTTAGCAATTGATTCGTTTTCATGCAACTTTCAAAAAATATAGAATGCTTAAGTATCAGGTAGCTTATTTAAACTTTTACCACTTCCTGTATGGAGAATGATCAGCACTGTACCAAATTGAATAAAGATCTCAGTTCACATTTCTTTTTAACATAGTACTGCTTTTAAAAGCATTTTTGGCTTATATGCCTTTTGCATTTTTCATTTTGAAATCTCATTTGAAGAACCCATTTTTCTTCTCATAGCCTCTTCTACATTAGGTCTTAACAAAGTGAAGATGATGTAAAAAGTAATACAGTCAGGTTGTGTTTTCACCTAGAAATTGAGTTACCTGATGAAAACAACATCCATCAGTATAGAATTTATGTTGCAACAGCCAATAGATTTTTTTCTAACATCACTTCAGACAGGTATGGCCCTTGAAATTATATATCCAGGAAAAAAAAAATGGGTTGAATTTAATAGTCAAAGAGAAATAACATTTTCAACTAGAAAGAATGATTGACAGATCCATAAATTAGAGTCTTATTCACACTTAGCACAAGGAATATTCACTTATTAGTTTGAATGAACTCTGATCCCTTGATTTCAAGTGCTACTATGCAAAAAATATTATTGGAGCTAGGTTCCTGCATATGAAATTTATATCTAGCATTAAAAGTTAAAGCACACTATAAATGTAACAAGTGTAGATTAGCTAAGATAAAAAATGATTACAATTGAAATGAAAATGAAAATTATACTAGTCACTTTCCCCATTGCTAGCAATAATTTAGGTTCAGCTTTAGTACTGAAAAATGTACAGTTTTAACAAGAGAGAGAAGTTCAAACTAAGATTTTAGACAAGTTACTTAATCTCTTTTATCAGTTATTTCTTCTTTAAAATACAGGGATTATAATGACTAATGCTTATATGACACAACACAGAACATGGCACTTCATAAATGCTCAATAGAAATTATTTTTTTGCTACTTCTTTCAGTGATGAATACTGTCTTAACTATTTTTTCCTTAGTATAACATAAGAAGAAGGTTTAACTAAATGTCAAATAAAGAACTTTTGGACATACTCCTTCTAAGCTGTATGCATATCAGTAATCTCACTGATGATTTTGAAAATGTATAAATTACAAATTGTGCAAAATGAAAATCGGTGGTACATACTCGTGAAGCAAAAACAAGTCTTAAGAAACTTTAAATAATTACTTTTTTTTAGTTTTGTGTTTGTGTTTTAATTTTAATATTCCTGTAGGGGTGTCGCTAATTCAGTTGATATTCACTTTAAACAAAGCAATCAATTCATCCTTTGAAAATTTTATCTGAAGACCTTTTGATACTGTGTCTTTGCTTCCATCAGAACCATTTCTAGATCAGATTATAACTTCTGTTATGGCTAAGGCTTATCAAAGTAGAACAGTTGTCTCCCGCTGTAGTGATTATTTGATTTCCAATGTGCTTCCTGCCAGTCTAATGAAAAATGAGTATAAAAAATAAATGTTAACAAAGCAAATAACTAGTCTAAGTAGGTAAAAACAGTAGGTGGATGCTCACCACAGCAAGAAAATAATCGTTGAATGCTTTCAGTAACAGCAGATTAAACAAGGAATGATATATGTGAGTTAAGTACCATAAAATAAAAGGATGGCCCTTGTTACCAACAAGCTAGTAATAAAAAGCTTTCAATTAAAAGAAATTTATCTGAAATAAACCATAATATGGATAATTCACACTGGATAAATACTAAGCTTTTTTTATTTACTAAAAAAGCCAATTTTAAATGTTTCAACTTCATACTTGACTGAGAATCAATATAGCCTGCTGCTGCTGCTGCTAAGTCACTTCAGTCATGTCCAACTCTGTGCGACCCCATAGACGGCAGCCCACCAGGCTCCCATGTCCCTGGGATTCTTCAGGCAAGAACACTGGAGTTGGGTTGCCATTTCCTTCTCCAGTGCATGAAAGTGAAAAGTGAAAGTGAAGTCGCTCAGTCGTATCCGACTCTTAGCAACCCCATGGACTGCAGCCTACCAGGCTCCTCCGTCCATGGATTTTCCAGGCAAGAGTACTGGAGTGGGGTGCCATTGCCTTCTCCGAATATAGCCTAGTAGGCAAGATTAAAGGTTTTGGAGACATTGGTAGGGTTGCAATCCCAGACTCTTGGGCAAGTTGCTTCGTTGATCCAGGCATCCCCTTCCTAAGTGAAATGAGGAGGTATAATAAGTATAATACTTTATCATATAGACTTATTGTAAGTATTTAATGGTATTCTACATATACACACACATATATGGTACTTAGCACATATTAACACTCTAACTTCTTTTTTTCAAAATTATCAGTAAGATAACCTGTAGTCAAGATATTGGTAAGTTCACATTTTGTTTCTTTTCTACATATCTGTGTGCCAGTACTTGGCTGTCATTTAGAAATCTTGTTAGTGTCATGTATATTGCCGAACACCAGGTGAAGCTTGGAATTATAACATCTTAGTGAGGTAACATGGAGAAGGCAATGGCACCCCACTCCAGTACTCTTGCCTGGAAAATCCCATGGACAGAGGAGCCTGGTGGGCTGCAGTCCATGGGGTCGCTAAGAGTCGGACACGACTGAGCAACTTCACTTTCACTTTTCACTTTCATGCATTGCAGAAGGAAATGGCAACCCACTCCAGTGTCCTTGCCTGGAGAATCCCAGGGACGGGGGAGCCTGGTGGGCTGCCGTCTGTGGGGTCGCACAGAGTCGGACACGACTGAAGCGACTTGGCAGCAGCAGTGAGGTAACAAATAAAAACTCTACTCACGTTGCAGGGTTCCCTCCTGATCAGTAATTTTAGATGGTGCACTTGGCTCATTTACTACCTATGGGACCTCAAGTAGGTCAGTCTCTTTGTGCCTTAGATTCCTCTCCTGTAAACTAGGAGGAATTACAGCACTTAACTCATAAAGTTGTTAAATGTGTGCATACATTCAAAGGACTCACATTACACTTCTGTCACCTTTAGCATCAGTATCAATATAAACCACTAGATCACCACCAGTCATATGGCATGTGGAATTTATTTGGGGGCAGATTCACTGATGCTGGTATACCATTATATAACCGTTATATGGAAGAATACAGAGCTGGCTACAGGCATAGTTGCAGAATTTTAGCATCCTCCAACCATGAGAAATGAACATTCCCAACATGATATTGTTTTCAAATGCTTTTTTTCTTGTTCCACTGCTGAGACTCAGTCATTTTTGAGAGCTAATCTTGCCATTTGTTGTGTGTTATACAGGGACAATATATTTGAACACTTCTCAATTCACTGGTAAAATTCAAGTCCCATTGTTTTGGGGCAAAGTGTTGATTCCAGTAGCACGTTATATGATTATTCCTTAACCTCTTTGAGGATCTTACACATGGGTCATTTCTAAGAAACAATGACCTACACCAAGTGATGTGGAGACCTAACTCATCTGCTTAGTTCCCGGGCTGGCCACGTGGCCAAAGGGAAGACAGTACACCAAAGCTAAGAAGGCAGCATTGAGTAGGAGCCCTCGCTTTTGTACAGTAGCCTCATTTCAGCCCGTTGTTACCTGCAGGTGGGGCTGGAGGTGCCATTGCCAATAGGGGCTGCCTGATCTCCAATAAGAAGTTCTTAGTTCATTTCTGTAAGATAAATTGAAGGTTGCCTGATAAATCCCATCTTTAGAGCCCACTCAGTGGAAAGTTTCTGCTTAAAAATGTAGTTTGCAGTAAGCAGATGGTAGAGCTCTTCAGTGTGCCTCCAAACTGCCAGGGGTGGTATTTGCTTAAATAAACTCAATGGCTTAAGTACTTAAATTGGATTTGTTATGTGCATTGTAAATGTCACTTGCGAAGCATTTTCCCAGACTTTCATGGTGCAGTCAGTACCTCCATTCTCCAGCCTTTGGCTATGCCCTGAAGAGACTGTATTTTGACTGAGCAGAAGGAGAAATGTGCTTCATGTTGAGCAGCCAAACCTTCCTCTTACTCGATGGCTTAATTGTTTCTGAAAATTGTCACTGCCGCAGGCAACGATCATGTCGGGGAGCACGATGAGTTTGAATCACGAGGCCCCTTCATCTCGCAGTCAGCTGGGGCGACAGGCCAGCTTCCAGGAACGGAGCAGCTCCCGGCCACACTATAGCCAGACCACTCGCAGCAACACTCTGCCCTCAGATGTGGGCAGGAAATCTGTCACCCTGAGAAAAATGAAGCAGGAAATAAAGGAGATCATGTCCCCAACTCCTGTGGAGCTGCACAAGGTCAGGAAACTCTCTTCTCTTCCCTTGGGGGTTATGTTTCATAGCCGTTCTGCTCAGCCCGAGTGCCCTGATTTGAGCATGATCATGACACTCTAAATGTGGGCTCAGCCGAGGAAAGAAACCAGAGCTTGAGGGCAGATCATCAGAGATGGATGGTTCTCAAAACATGATCTTTAAGAGGTGATCTCATAAAACAGAGAACTTTGGCTTTCAAGTAGTGAATTGATCACAAATGTATTTATGGCCAAAATCTTCCTGCAGAAGCTCTATTATTTCAACTTGATTAGAAGGGGGAAAGATTTTCTAAATGCTGTACACTCCTAGCTACACTGAAAAGGGGTTTCCGAGGTGATGTTGGAAGGATTAATCATCAATTACAGACTTCTCAGTAGACGGTTATGTTATTCAGGGAGTATAAACTTCTCTTTAAGACATAATTTAGATGTCCTGGTCAGGACAAGATAAGGCCTGGTTATGTTTCATCTCTGCTAAGGCGGTTGCCTCACTTTGCTTCATGGATGAAAACTCACAGTTGCAAACATAACTGAATTCAACCTGCTGGCAGAGTTTAAACAAGGCAGGTGTAGGTGACAGTATCTGTGGAGCCCAGGGCCAGTGAAATCAATGGAAGGGAGGTTTCTCTGGTTTTCTTTTGTAGAACTCGCTTTTTGTTGTAGTTAATACATAAGGAGGTATAGTTAGTAACAGTCTCACTCCATTCTTCTCACAGAGAAAATCTGTCGTTAATAATCTGTTAACTAGAGATAAGTTATTTGTCTTACCCAGAAGAGCAAATAAATGTCAGGTTAAGAAGGGGTAACAGGCCAACTACTCTCCTTTTCCTCTAAAGACTTTAGTCTTCCTCAGTTCAGTTCAGTCGCTCAGTCGTGTCCGACTCTTTGCGACCCCATGAATTGCAGCACACCACGCCTCCCTGTCCATCACCAACTCATCTCCCTACCCACCTATTGAAAGTAGCTGTTTTGCTGCTGACAAAGGATATGGTGAAAGAAAGGATTGTGTGGGAGGTTGGATTCTGAATTCATGTTCCATTCCTGGGTTCATTCTTTCATTACTCATTGATTCATTCATTCAGTACATAGATTGTGCATTTCTTTACTTACAGAATGTATTGTAAATCTCCAAGGAGCACATTGTCTAATGGGAAGACAGTCCAGGAAATAGTGGGAAGAAAGTGGGATTAGTACAATGACAGACACAAGACTAGACTGTCTTTGGAGATGGGGGGCACCCTAACCCACTAAGGGCTTCCCTGGTAGCTCAGACAGTAAAGAATCTGCCTGCAGTGCAAGAGACCCAGATTCGATCCTGCATTGGGAAGATCCTCTGGAGAAGGAAATGGCAGCCTGCTCCAGTGTTCTTGCCTGGAGAATTCCACAGACAGGGGAACTGTATGAGTTACAGTCCTTGGGGCCGCAGAGTTGGACACGACTGAGTGACTGACACTAACCCACTACAGAGGAATGAGAAATGCTTCCTAGATGTAGGTGTTGACTCTGCAGGAAGGTGGAGGATGGGAAAGCATTCCAAAGCACAGAAAGAGACATACACAGAAGGATGTTGAAGATTGCAGTGTACTGAGAGAGTGCAAATATGCCAGCATGATTAGAGCCTTGGGCATTAACAGGCATTACAGACTTTACAGAAAAGTCAAGACATTTCTGGTATTTTAGGGTGGGGACCCAGCTTTAGCCTGTTGCCACAAGTTAGTTTATCCAGTTACCCTGAATTGATGTGTCTGTCTGGTAAACATCAGGCTTCACCACCTGTCACATATCCTAATTGGCTAATTGACAGACACCATTAGGAGGCTGTAAGGACTCCCTTGGTGATTAAATTGCAGAAGCTGCATAGTCACTGCTAATTCTGCTGTACCGTGAGGAGGGCTGCCCTCCTGATTCCCTCAGTTATTTAGGAACACTGCCTTCCCGTCTTCTCTAAAAGTCTGCTGCCCAGGAAAACAAGTGTTCTGGTAACTCACCTTCCTTCAGCACCAAAGGGAAAGGGCAACAATCAGTGCCTGCTGCGTGCTGTATTTTTTCTCTTTTTTAGCCCCTCACAATAGCATGTCTTAGCATTTATTTTCCCCATCTACAGGATAGGGAAGGGCTTCCTAGGTGGCTCAGTGGTGAAGAACCCTCCTGCCAAGGAAGAAGATTCAATCCCTGGGTCAGGAAGATCCCCTGGAGGAGGAAATGACAACCCACTCTAGCATTCTTGCCTGGAGAATCCCCATGGATAAAGGGCCCTGGCAGGCTACAGTCCATGGGGCTGCAAAGAGTCAGACATGACTGAGTGATTAAACAACAGGCTAGAGAAATAGCAAGTGTAGAAGAGAGCCGCTTTTCCTTCTGGAGTGAAGCAGTCTCTTCAAAGGAAGATTCCTTGGTAGCCCAGCAATGCAGAAGGCTTGTCTCCCCATCCCTCCTGTACTGAAAGCAGTCAGCAAAGATCATGACAGGAAATTGGCTATGCAAGTTGTTATAGCTGACATTTTAAAAAATGTGCTGAAAATAGAGCTCTCTTTTTAAAGGCATCATGCACTTAGCACAGTGAGTGGCAGTGGATGGACTGGTTGGAACATTTCACTTGACCTAGTGAATGGGTTGCTGCTTTTTTCCTTCTCTTTAGTCATTTCCCTCTATCGTGGCACTAAGTGCATTTCCCATGTGGCTTCACTCTTCTTCCAAATTGGTGCCAAACAAAATAAGGTGCTCAGAAGTAGACGGTGTCCTGGGCATTATAAGACACCTGAAATGAGCTTGTGAAGTGAGACTGTAGCAGAGGAGCCTGCAGCCTGACGGTATGGAATTGCGGGAGTGGTGGGTGCTCACATCTCAGGTACCGTGTGTGTGTGTGTGTGTGTGTGTGCATGTGTGCATGTGTGTGTGCGTGTGTGCGTGTGTGTGTGTGAATTCAGTTACCCTGATACTCCATTCACGTTTGCTGCTAAACCCACACTCCAGTTTCAAAACACTTGAAAGGAGAAATGGTGATTAGAAGAGTTACTTTCCTCAGAGCAGAGACTGGTAATTGTATTTGTGTCTTGACTGTGGGCTCCCTTTGAGTGAAGATTACCTGACACATGAAAAAGCAAGTGCCTTGTTGATTGAATTGAATTATCTTCCCACTGGGGTGCTTGGACTATAGCAAGCCAGGCTGCTCTGTCCATGGGATTTCCCCAGGCAAGAATACTGGAGTCCATTGCCATTTCCTTCTCCAGGGGATCTTCCCGACCCAGGAATCGAACCTGCGTCTCCTACATTGATAGGCAGAGTCTTTACCTCTGAGCCACCAGGGAAGCCCAGGGTGCTATTAGCCTGGACCAAACCTTCATAGAAGTAGGAAAAGGCACTCTCTGGGGGGTGGTGTGGAGATGGGGCCAGAGAAAGGGAAAAGCATCCCTTCCTCAAGTTGAAAATAACCCGAAGTCAGACCGCATGCATAGCTTGCCGAGCGGAATGAAGGCTGATTCTCATTGAGCCCCTTGGGTGGACTGCAGGACCAGAGTAAAGAGGCTGGGCAGGGTCAATAGCACCCCATTCTGAAAACATGTGGTGTTATTTTCCAGTTGCCATCTTTCTCGGGGCTGTGTGCCACTTGGTGAAAGCTGTCTCCATGAGAACAAGTTGTGGCTCTGTCTGTGTCCAAGCCGGTACCTTCAAACTCTTACTGTCACTAGAAGCTGCATCAAGAGGATAGGAATGAATGGGCCAGTATCCATCCCCATTCCTGGGGAGAACAAACGAAACACAAAAGCCACACCACCTCCTGACGATGGGTTACTAGCATAATCCTCATACAAAAAGAATAAAGTATGGGCTTAATCTTGCGGTTTCTTGAGTTTCAACTATTATCTGCCCCTCATTTTCCACCCAGTCCTCCTTGCCAATCTCTTTTCTTCCTTCAGACCTTCCGAAAATGCTGAGCTCAGGTGAGAGGCTACATTTTTTAAAATTTCACAGCATCTACTGCGTCCAAGGGTCTTCCATATCCTAACAAGTCTTCTGTCCTTCATTCCTGAACCCCAAAGACTAGTTATCCTTCCTGACACTTGAGAATAAACATAGAACAAAGCCTCACTTCCCCTTTTGGCCCTGTGGTTGGAGGAAGACATTGGAGCTGGAGTGATGATCTGGTGCTTAGATTGCAGGGGAGGGACAGTGAGGGCGTCACAGGGAAGTGATCCTGGTGTCTCTCAGACTTTTTTGGCTGAGATGTTATCCAAAATACATCTTACCTCACAACTCAGTATACACATACACTCACACTTACATATTGGGTTGGCCAAAAAGTTCATTTGGGTTTTTCTGTAAGATCTTATGTAAAAATTCAACAAACTTTTTGGCCACCCTAATAGGTATTGTAAATGAATCCAAAAATTGACTGCACAGTATACACTAATATTTTCTCTTTTGTTTCTTTTCAAATGCTGTCATATTGAGCTGATTTCAAGACTTATTAATGGGTAGTAACTACAAGTTTAGAGACTCTAGCCTTAGAGAAGAGTTTGGCATGTGAGCCTCTGATGACATTTACCATCATCACATGGGGTGCCTGTTAAAATGTGGGTTCCTAAGCCCAACCCAGATGTACCTGGTCAGCATTTTCTGGGAGTTGAGGCAAAAAATCAACATTTTAGCAACCTCTTAGTGGATTCTTTTGCACCTAAAGATTGGGAATCACTCCTGTAGGTTTTGCTAGCAGGAGGTGGTTATTTTGTGTCAGGGAGATCGAAGGCAACAGCTGAGTGGCTGAGCAAAGAGGAAATGAGTTTCCATTGTTAACCCTGGAGCTTCTAAATTTTATCTTTAAAATTAATTCTGCTTTGTATCACTATTATAGCTTATCATAGATTTTTTTTTTCTCTTTGCAGATAAGGAGCCTGTGATCTTAGCTGCAGTTCATTGATAACCCCTCTTTTCCTTCTGAAGCTTAAATATTCTTTAGTGTCTGCTTAATATATTTCTGAGATAAATTCTAGCTTCACTTCTCTTTGCATATTTTAAGGCAAAAAAAAATCTTTTTTCTGTAGATTCACATTCAGAGCATTTGAACTTTAAAAAATCATTTCCTTTTGTCCTATTGTTTGTGTTTTTCAATAAGACTGTATTCCTTTATTGTATGCAACTGTTTTGTTTTTTACAGAAAGTTTTTAAAAATTATTTTCCAGAATCTATTTATAGCTGCGGATGGCTCGACTCTTGAACATTTGAGTCACTCACAAGGAACCTTTATTCTTATGGCTGCATTTGCTACCATCAGCTTTCCTCCCAGCCAAGTTCACTTTGCAATTCCAATATATCGGAGTGTTTTGAGAGTGTACTTTTGTTCTTCTTTATATGATAGAGTTGTTTTACTTCTTGGAAGTAGTGTCGTTTTGGGTGTTTAGTACCCATGTCTTTTTCAATATTCTCAAGTCAGGAACAAGCTGAACCCTAGGAGGAAATATGAAATGGAAATACATATCTTATTTTGAATGTGACTCTTCACCAAATATTTGCAGTTGGTACTTAAGATTAAATGAACTGTCAGGCCAAGGTTTGGCCACAACCTGCCAGTCATGAGTCACGTCACTTTTCTGAACCTCAGTTTGCTCCCTTACCAAGAAAGGGGCTGGATCACTCATTATCACGAGAGAGTTCACAAATAGCATTTCCCAGGCGAAGTCACTTTCAGTCTTACCTCAACTCTGCAGTGACAGAAACCCAGGGAATGAGAGCTCCTCAGAATCCTAGCCTTAAAGATGATTCAGGCAGCCGTCTTAGAGCCTCCACAGATGGAGCTGTCCACTGGAATAACATGCTCTTTACAAAGAGAAGTGGACGTGTATTATGTCAGTGTGACAAGCATATTCTCTCCCTGTAAAACCAGGGGCAGCTGACAATCAATGTGGAATTGTAGAATAAGGGTTGGAATTTAGGTTGTACATTTTATGTGAGCAATGCCATCCAGCCCTGACAGCCCTTAAAATGGATTGTTTCCATCAGGTTCCCTTGTCTGAAATTCTAAGACATACTTCTCAAAAATGTAAAGAACAAAATTATATACAAATGATTGGCTCTTGGGGGAAAAAAGAAAAGTTTTTTAGCTCATTAATGAGGAATGACAGCAGGATAAAAACATTTGTTCAAAGGGAAGATAAAGAAAATAATATATATTTATCAGTCCAAGGAGGAGGAGAAAAAGAATGTCAGAATAAGATTTCCTAGTTAAAATGAAAGCTGCTCAGTGACTTACAGTGAAATGAAAGCAAAGCCTTTGAACTTCTCTCTTCTAAGGGACAGAACTCTATTTGCATCCTATCACTTCTCTTCAAGTTGCCATCCACTTTTACAGAGGCTGAGCTCTGAGCCATAGAAATGCTAAGTCAAACAGAGATGCAGTACCTTAGACTCAGATGACCCTTAGGCGGGCTTGTTAGGCAGTGTTGCAGTGTGCCTGATTTCCCAGTCTTTGATCTCTCGTTTCTGTCAAGGACCCACCACCATCCCTCTTCAGAAATAATTTCCCTTAAGTCTAGCCCTGGCTTGGGGATCATTCTTCTTCTTCTGATGGCTTTGCTTGTCTCTTTTGTGATCAAATGCATTTATTAATAGTTTGTATTCTGTTATCTACGGAATGTTCACTTACAAATAGGGTGACTCCCTGAGGGTCATTGTGTTTCTCTCCAGGCCCTTGGAAAGAAGCCTGCTGAAGCTCTTCTTCCAACATCCTTCTGCTCCATTGCATGTCTATTGAGCATCTGACAGGGCTGCAGTGAGGATCACATTGATAGCGGTTTAGCCTAGAGCTGCTTTCTTTCTTCCCCTTAGATGAAGCACGAAGTTCATTCTTATTTGAGGACCTGTGTAGTGCCATACCACAGCATTGCTTGGAATGAGGAAATTAAACCAGCACTGTTAGTGCTCAGCGCAGTGAAAGTTTGGTAGGTGGTAACTTGGCCAACAAAGGTCCATCTAGTCGGAGCTATGGTTTTTCCAGGAGTCACGTATGGATGTGAGTTCAGTTCAGTTCAGTCGCTCAGTCATGCCCGACTCTTTGCGACCCCATGAACCCCAGCATGCCAGGCTTCCCTGTCCATCACCAACTTCCAGAGTTTACCCAAATTCATGTCCATTGAGTCAGTAATGCCATCCAATCATCTCATCCTCTGTCGTCCCCTTCTCCTCCTGCCCTCAATCTTTCCCAGCATCAGGGTCTTTTCAAATGAGTCAGCTCTTCGCATGAGGTGGCCAAAGTATTGGAGTTTTAACTTTAGCATCAGTCCTTCCAATGAACACCCAGGACTGATCTCCTTTAGGATGGACTGGTTGGATCTCCTTGCAGTCCAAGGGACCCTCAAGAGTCTTTTCCAACACCACGGTTCAAAAGCATCAGCACTCAGCTTTCTTTATAGTCCAGCACTCACATCCATACATGACCACTGGAAAAACCATAGCCTTGACTAAATGGATCTTTGCTGACAAAAGCAGAGACATTACTTTGCCAACTAAGGTCCGTCTAGTCAAGGCTATGGTTTTTCCTGTGGTCATGTATGGCTGTGAGAGTTGGACTGTGAAGAAGGCTGAGTGCCGAAGAATTGATGCTGTGGTATTGGAGAAGACTCTTGAGAGTCCCTTGGACTGCAAGGAGATCCAACCAGTCCATTCTGAAGGAGATCAGCCCTAGGATTTCTTTGGAAGGAATGATGCTAAAGCTGAAACTACAGTACTTTGGCCACCTCATGCGAAGAGTTGATTCATTGGAAAAGACTCTGATGCTGGGAGGGATTGGGGGCAGGAAGAGAAGGGGACGACAGAGGATGAGATGGCTGGATGGCATCACTGACTCGATGGACGTGAGTTTGAGTGACCTCCGGGAGTTGGTGATGGACAGGGAGGCCTGGCATGCTGTGATTCATGGGGTCACAAAGAGTCGGACACGACTGAGCGACGGAACTGAACTGAGGTTGGTCATAATTTTCGTTCCAAGAAGTAAGTGTCTTTTAATTTCATGGCTGCAGTCACCATCTGCAGTGATTTTGGAGCCCCCAAAAACAAAGTCAGCCACCGTTTCCACTGTTTCCCCATCTATTTGCCATGAAATGATGGGACCAGATGCCATGATCTTAGTTTTCTGAATGTGGAATTTTAAGCCTACTTTTTCATTCTCCTCTTTCACTTTCATCAAGAGGCTCTTTAGTTCTTTTTTCACTTTCTGCCATAAGGGTGGTGTCATCTGCATATCTGAGGTTATTGATATTTCTCCCGGAAATCTTGATTCCAGCCTGTGCTTCTTCCAGTCCAGAGTTTCTCATGATGTACTCTGCATATAACTTAAGTAAGCAAGGTGACAATATACAGCCTTGACCTACTCTTTTTCCTATTTGGAACCAGTCTGTTGTTCCATATTCAGTTCTAACTGTTGCTTCCTGACCTGCATACAGGTTTCTCAAGAGGCAGGTCAGGTGGTCTGGTATTCCCATCTCTTTCAGAATTTTCCACAGTTTATTGTGATCCATACAGTCAAAGGCTTTGGCATAGTCAATAAAGCAGAAATAGATGTTTTTCTGGAACTCTCTTGCTTTTTCAGTGATCCAGCGGATCTTGGCAATTTGATTTCTGGTTCCTCTGCCTTTTCTAAAACCAGCTTGAACATCTGGAAGTTCACAGTTTACGTATTGCTGAAGTGTGGCTTGGAGAATTTTGAGCATTTTTTTACTAGTGTGTGAGATGAGTGCAATTGTGCGGTAGTTTGAGCATTCTTTGGCATTGACTTTTTTGGGATTGGAGTGAAAACTGACCTTTTCCAGTCCTGTGGTCACTGCTGAGAGTTGGACTATAAAGAAAGCTGAGCGCCAAATAATTGATGCTTTTGAACCATGGTGTTGGAGAAGACTCTTGAGGGTCCCTTGGACTGCAAGGGGATCCAACCAGTCCATCCTAAAGGAAATCAGTCCTGAATATTCATTGGAAGCACTGACACTGAAGCTGAAACTCCAATACTTTGGCCACCTGATGTGAAGAACTGACTCACTGGAAAAGACCCTGACTCTGGAAACGATTGAAGGTGGAAGGAGAAGAGGACGACAGAGGATAAGATGGTTGAATGGCATTACCGACTCAATGGACATAAGTTTGAGTAAACTCTGGAAGTTGGTGATGGACAGGGAGGCCTGGTGTGCTGCAGTCCATGGGGTCTCAAAGAGTGGGACATGACTGAGCTACTGAACTGAACTGAATGAGTTGCTTTTTAGATGCACTTAAGGGTGGGGGTTGATTGCCAGTGGAGCCAGCCCTGTGATTAGAGGTTTGGAGGCTTCAGTCCCACGGCTGACCTCCAGGGAGAGAGTTTACAGGTGAAATCAGTCACCAATGGCCAATGGCTTAAACAGTCATTCCTGTGTAGTGAAGCCTCTGTAAAGCCCCAAAAGGATGGGTCTCCAGGAGCGTCCAGGTTGGTGAGCACATGGGATGTAGGGATGGGGTTGGGGAGGGTTGCAATCAGGGCCTGAAGAGAACATAGAGGTTCTACAGCCTTTCCACAAAACCTGCCCCCAAGGTATCTCTTCCATCTGGCATTCCTGAATTATACCATTTTGTAATAAACTGGTGATCTGGTAAGTTCTGTGAGCCACTCTGGTAGGTTACTCAAACCCAAGGAGGAGGCTGCTGGAACCTCTGAGATACAGCCGGTTGGGCAAAGGTATGAGTGATGACCTGGGTCTGAAGACCATTGTCTGAAATGGTGGAGTAGGGGTCAGGTAATGTAGGATGGAACCCTTAACCTGTGGGATCTGACACGGCCGCTGTGTGGATAATTTCAGAATTGAGTTGAACTGTAGGACAGCCATCTAATGTTGCAGAGTTGTTTGGTGGTGTGGGGAACTCCCTACCCTCGACATATGCAACGACATTTTGCCCACATGGGTCTGTAGGTTATGGAGGTCGGTGGGCTCCTGGTGGAACTGAGAACTGGGGGCTTGAGTTGAGACCTGGCGGGGAGCCAAGCTAGAGAGGGCGCAGGAGCCAGAGAGCAGGGGCGGGTGTGGGGAGGCCAGCAGGCCATCCTGAGTTGACATGCAGGAACGGTCTTTGGTCAAGCTGGGCTGACTTGGTGCTGGCTGGGCAAGTGGGAAGGCCCAGGGGCAGAGCTGATGGTAACTAACTAGAAAATCCATACCTTATTATTTTCTTCCAGCCCCACTGGTAGTATAGGATTGTCCTCAAAGTCAATTCATGCCTTGAATTGTCAAGTTTAAAGGAACAGGGCTACCCCAGTGGTGTCTGGAAGAATAAACCCAAGTACCCGGTGGTTTGTGGGCAAACTGGAACCGTCTCTGAAGTAGGTGTTGGTTTGGTCCTTAAAGGCCATCAAGCAAAGGGCTGAGTCACAGGGAGGCTGCCAGGGCATAGGAACTGCTTCTGGGGTGGCGATCACTCACCATGACATGGCCAAGACACTAGACACACTTGCCCTTAAAATCCAAGTGCAGAGACCTGGCTCTGCTGCCAAGGCTTTTCATGGGACTCAAAACTGAAAACACAGCATTAAGTTTCTGATCTTTGCCTCAAGGACGTTATTCAGACCTGCGGATGAACTTGCTTAGAAATACCAATGAAAGCTCAACTTGAATTATGGTGAAGTCCTGCACCTTCTGTTAAGGCTTCCGTTCTCAGGAGGGTTAGAGGCAGTTGCAGCATGTATTGACAAGTGGTTAAAACTGAAGTGAGTTTTGTAGAACTGTATCCTTACCCAGAGTGTTGTTTCATGAGGCTCGTTGGCCCTTTTGGAACAGAAAAATCTAGCATTGTGTTCATAATCCAGATTCCCCCAAGGTAGCCTGGCACAGAATAGAGACCTTACAAGAAAAATCTTGATTTTCCTGGGTGAGGGTGGAGCACAAAGAGCTGGAGCGTGAAGAGCTAGCGCAGCTGGGAGCAGTGTGCACAGATGCTGGGGGAAAACCACAGAAGAGCTCTGATGAGAAGAAATACAGCAGACATGATAAACGATTCATCTTTAGTTTCTTGGGCAGTTGGAAATGGATAAGAACTGCCTGACCAGCTAGGAGAGTATGTGTCAAGAAAAAAAAAAAAAATCATGATTCAGTGGAAGGAACATAGCAGATGAGGTCAGATACTCTAATACTGAAATCCTCAGGCTTATTGTATTCCACCTGGACAAGTCCATTCGTCAAGTTCAAAAGTCAGTGTCCTCATTAGTGGGAAAGGCATGCTTCTGCCACACAGAGTTGCTGGGAGATCAAAGCAATCATATATCGGAAAGTGCCTGGTTAAGGGGTTCATCTGTGGGGGGCGGGAAATGCAACTTAAACCTTGCAATCCTTAGAATTATTTTTGGACAGGAAATACATCAGAAGTAACCGCTACCTGTCTGCAGCTAAGCAGGAGAGCAGCAGCCACATGGCACAATTTATTGCAGCTGATTTTGAGACCAGCCAGCTGTGTGTCCTATTTCTGTGAATTATTGATTCCTGGAGTCTTACGTCTGTATCATTTTAAAGCTTCATTTTGTTGTTTGCTACTTCGAAGAGAATCATAGAACTGGCTATTAAAATTCAGTCTCCTCTAACCTTAGGAAATCTTTCTAGAGAAACAGATTACTTTCATATTTAAACCATATATTAGTCTCTCATCCTGAGGAGTTTGCCATAGAGATACATCAAGTCTAAGGTTCAGGAGAGCCAAGCCTCTTAGCCAGCAACTGTGACTTTACAGTTAATGAGCTAATCTGCTAGCCTGGCACTAGTCGACATCCATCTCTACTGTTGCGGTTAGTGTATCCCCACTGCCTGGTGTTGGCAGTGTTTAGTGACACTTACCCTTTTGCCCCTTCTGGGTTCCATACTGTGGAGGAAACACCCGAGAATCACAGGCCAGTTGAGCAATGAAGAACTTTACTGTTATTCTAGGTCTGCAACAAATGTTTCCCCCTTGCAGGGATTCTAGTTCACTGTGTTGAGAAACATGTCTCAGAGCTAAGACTGAAGTGGGCTTCCTGATGTCCATTGCAAACATAGGCTTTGTGACTCTCATAGTCAGATATGACTGAAGAGCGTGGCTAGGCTTGCAGAGAAAACGCCAGCCCACTTAGCAACCAGCCAGAGGGTCCACGGGACTGCTCTCCAAGCCTATACTTAATTACTAATACAACAGAGATAACTATGATGTGCCACCATCCCCTATGGGTGAGCTGCTTGTCAGTGGAGAGACCATGACTCGGAACAAACGTGGAAAGGGAGCAGAAGGACGAGAGATCCCAGAGACAGAGCCAAAGAGCAGTGCAAAAGCTGGGGCCTTGGGTAGAGACACTTCATACACTAGTAAACCAGTCCCAAGAGTAACAGATGGTCACCAAGCATGTTAGCTGTTTGTCACCTCCACCCCCTCCTCCTTTGCACCCATCTCCCCCTACTCCTCCTCTTCCTACCTTCGATGAAAGAACATGAAAGATGGAAGGGCCTAGAAATAAACCTGAAGTGTTTCGAGGTAGGAAATATCCATGGCGAGTCTATGAGGTGCGTGTGTGTTCGGTTGCTTCAGTTGTGTCTGACTCTTGGCGATCCTCTGGACTGTAGCCTACCAGGCTCTTCTGTTCATGGGATTCTCCAGGAAGGAATACTGGAGTGAGTTGCCATGCCCTCCTCCAGGGGATCTTCCCTACAAAGGGACTGAACCCCCGTCTCCTGCATTGCAGGTGGATTCTTTATTGCTGAGCCACCAGGAAGCTCGAGTCTATGATCAGTTCAGTTCATCGCACAGTCGTGCCTGGCTCTTTGTGACCCCATAGACTCCAGCATGCCAGGCTTCCATGAGCTTGCTCAAACTCCACTGTTTGAGTTTGCTCAAACTCAGTGGACTCCATGTCCATTGAGTCAGTGATGCCATCCAACCATCTCATCCTCTGTCACCCCCTTCTCCTCATGTTCTCAATCTTTCCCAGCATCAGGGTCTATTCCATTGAGTCAGTTCTTCATAAAACGTGGCCGAAGTAGTGGAGTTTCAGCTTCAGCATCAGTCCTTCCAATGAATATTTAGGACTTATTTCTTTAAGGATTGACTGGTTTGAGCTCCTTGCAGTCCAAGGGACTCTCAAGAGTCTTCTCCAACAACATAGTTCAAAAGCATCAATTCTTCAGCACTCAGGTTTCTTTATGGTCAATCTTGATACCAGCTTGTGGTTCAGCCAGCCAGCATTTTGCATGAGGTACTCTGCATATAAGTTAAATAAGCAGGATGACAATATACAGCCTTGATGTACTCCTTTCTCAATTTGGAACCAGCCTGTTGTTCCATGTCTGGTGTTCTAACTGTTGCTTCTATTAGTCTGTGATATCTTGTGCCAAAAAGCAGAGACGTTATCAGAGCAAGTGGGTCATATCATGATATCAACATGACATCAACATGAAGGACTCCACTTGGCCAAAAATGAGGAAACTTGAGCTACAAAAGAATGTTGCAGTTGATTGTAACACATTATATATAAAAAGACCCATAGATTCATATTGATAATGTACTTTTAAAAGGTCACTCCCCTCCCCACTGGAAAAAACCTCCTTGGGCCACCACTGGAAATATTTAGTCCACTAATTCTCTATTTTAAAAATGAAAGGAAAGAATTGGCATTCATTTTGCCTTTCTTGTACAAACCGTATGATCTGTTCCACAAACTTGGTAGAAAAAGTAGCATCTGGTTTGCTTTTCAATGTACTCACACAAGTCCCACAGCTTTATTAGCAAGAAATCCTGCATCTCAAGTTGGAGAACCCTACATCCCACCCTGGAGCTTCCCTGATGGTGCTCATAGTAAAGAACCCACCTACCAATGCAGGAGACGTCAGAGATGGAGGTTCAGTCACTGGATGGGGAAGATCCCCTGGAGGAGGGCATGGCAACCCACTCCAGTATTCTTGCCTGGAGAATCCCGTGGTCAGAGGAGCCTGGTGGGCTATGGGCCATGAGGGTGCAGAGAGTCAGACACGACTGAAGCGACTTAGCACACACGTCCCACCCTACTCCCTGTACAAGACTGGGGCTTCCTCTGCTCAAAGGGAGGGCAGACAGACCTGGCTCCAATGTCATAGGTCACATGATGTCACTGTGGAGCTTTGTCCTGCCCAGTCCCAGCCACCCTGCAGCTTTTTGCCTTTGCTCATTTCCAGCATGGCCCTGGGACCACGGAGGCAGGATGTGGCCTGACCCTCAGAATTAAATCCCTCTCCGTTCACACACAGAGCACATCATGGCCAGTTCTGACTAGTCTCCAAACTCAACCACGTGGTATGTCAGAACCAGTCACTTCATCTGTTCAACAAAATACTAGCTCTACAATGTAGCAGGTACCATTTAAGGCGTTTGGGATATATCAGTGAATAAACCAAGGATCCTTGCCCCCCTCAAGGGACTCGGGAAGTGGACACCTCCCACATCTCCCGTCAGGCCTTTATCTGAGCCCAGGTTACCAACAAAAACACATCCTCCCCTCCTGATGACTTTCGCTTTGGGTGAGGGGATGTTTTCTCACTCATGGATCATTCTTTCATTCATGGATATTCTCTCGTTCATGGATTCATTCTCTCCCCATGGATCACCTGACCCTCTCCTGTATTCCTGCCTGGGTAATCCCACAGACAGAGGAGCCTCATGAGCTACAGTCCACGGGGTCACAAGAATCAGGACATGACTTGGCAACTGAGCACGCATGCATCATGAAGGTACATGTCAAATGTGGGGACTGGATTTTGCTAACACACTCGCGCACCTCTTCTGTAGTCAGGTAGGACTTTCTGATTGTGTGAGTGAGTGCCACGAACGTGATCTTTCCACATATGTCAGGTTATTTCAGGTCTTAAAACTTCACATACACTACTTCATTTAAAATTGTGTTTCTTACCCATCTAGCACATCGTAAGGGCCAGGTGAACCTTACGGTGTGCTAGGTACTATTTGAAGGACTGAGGATATAGCAGTGAAAAAACAATACAGCAATAAAGCACAGCCATCATGAGTTTACCAGTGATGATATCTGACTTGACCCTAACAATCCTGCAAGATGGGTAAGAAACACAATGTTAAATGAAGTAGTATTAGTCCCCTCATTTCCTTTTCAGAACATGTACTAGCCCCTCTGGTGTGTGAAGTACCACGGAGAGCAAATTTCAGTGTGCTCAGAACTTGGCAGATGTCAGTTCAGAGTGGGGTTCAAGACACTGCAGTTTCACCAGTCTAAGAGATGGCGATGCATCTGTTCAGGACAGGGCTGGTTTTTTTTTTCCTCATAAAGCAAAGATGTAACAAAATTCTGGCCCCTTCCCTTCTAGTGTATTGTGGGAAATAGGCAGGTGGGGTGAGATGTTGCTATACCCTATTTCGTAGGGCGTGCTGCGATTCATGGGGTCGCAAAGAGTCGGACACGACTGAGCGACTGAACTGAACTGAATATACCTCTGCCTATAAAACACAGCCTGATTTCAGAGAACTGAAAACATGAAGGAAAAAAAACTACATCTTAGAATCTATGAAATGAGGCACTTGCGTGGCATTAGAATATAATAGTTGAGTGACTGGAGTCAGACAGAGGTGCCCCCGCTATTCAGTACCCCTGTAACTGTGGGCGAGCTTGAATTTCCTCACCTCCAACACGGCAGAAACCACCAAGGCTGCCTGTGATTAGACTTGACCCCGCCAGCTTGATATATTAGTTCTCTGCCCAGTGACATGAAAATCCACAAATGACCACTTTGTATTTCCTTCATCATTCCATACTTCTCTGAAGTGAAATAACTGGGTATAGAATAATAATACTCTCCTGCTTAGAGAGTATTAATCTTCACATTTTGCCCTATATACCTCTAAACTGTTTTACTCCTTTGCAAGAATGTATTTCGGGTATGATGTGTGTTAAAAGAAATATACATTTTAAAATGTGCTCAGTCGCTCAGGCATGCCAAATTCTTTGCAATCCCATGGACTGACAAGACGCCTGGAGTGGGTTGCTATTTCCTCTTCCAGAGCATTTTAAAATAATCAGAGTTAAAAAGCAAACCACAATCATTGCTTGATATGTGCACTGGTTGTTGCAGAGGGTGTGCCGCAAACCTTACTGAAAAAAGCAGTCACATTGTTAAATGAGTGTGACTTGCTGAGCACACTGGCTGGTGTCCAGCACAGTGGGTCTCGGTGGACATGGCACATGAATGTGTTTCCCTCTGGAAGGCAACCTCTTCTCTCTGCCCCCCTCTCTCTTTCACTGCTGTTTCTCAGCACTTGGAACCGTGCTCAGAACATGGAAAGACTCAGTATACATTTGATGAACGTGTGAACCTCAGACTATCTCTTGTGGGTGGTCAGGAGGAGGCCTGGGGGTTGGGGAAAACTTCAGCTGGTGGCACTGGCCTTAATGCAGAGAGAACAGGCTGAGGCCCATAGCTGAGAAGGGTGAATGGCTGGAATTGCGAAACCAAACCCAAGAGGAGTGAGGGAGCTACTCAAGCCGGGCCCCAGGGGCGGGTGTTCCTTAAAGGAGTACTTCTAGGTCTTCTAAGACTTCTTTAAAAAATGAACTGTAGTTCACTTACAATGTTTCAAGTGTTCAGCCAGGTGATTCAGTTATATGTATATATATATATATTCTCTTTTGGATTCTTTTCCATTATAGGCTACTATAAAATACTGAATATAATTTCTGTGCTATAAAATAGGTCCTTGTTGTTGAGCTATTTTATATATAGTAGTATGTATCTGTTAATCCCAAACTCCTAATTTATCGCCTCTTCTTACAGTGACTTCCCCTTTGGTGACCACAAGTTTGTTTTCTGTGTCTGTGAGTCTTATCTGTTTCATAAATAAGTTCATTTGTTTCAGTTTTTCTGGATTCCACATTAAGTGCTATCACATGGCATTTGTTTTTTTCTGACTTACTTAATATGATCATCTCTAGGTCCATCCATATTGCTACAAATGGCCTTATTTCATTCATTTTAACGGCTGAGTGATACTCCATTGTATATACGTGCCACTTCTTTATCCATTCATCTTTCAACAGACATTGAGATTGCTCCCATGTCTTGGCCATTGTAGTGCTCCTGTGAACTCTGGGGTGCGTGTATCTTTTCGAATTATAGCTTTGTCCAGATACATGCCCAGGAGTAGGATTGCAGGATCATATGGTAATTCTGTCTTTAGTTTTCTGAGGAAACTCCATAGTGTTTTCCAGCTTTTGTTATTTGCAGACTTTCTGATCATGGCCATTCTGACTGGTGTGAGGCGATACCTCATTGTAGCTTCAATTTGCATTTCTTAAAAATAAGCAATATCGAACTTCTTTTCATGTGCCTGTAGGCCATCTGTATATTGCCTTTGGAGAGATGTCTATTTAGGTTTTCTGCCTGGTTTTTGATTGGGTTGTTTCTTTTTGATATTGAGCTCTATAAGCTGTTTATATATTTTGGAAATTAATCTCTTGTTGGTTGCATTGTTTGCAAATATTTTCTCCTGTAGGTTTTCTTCTCATTTTGTTTATGGTTTCCTTTGCTGTGCAAAAGCTTTGAGGTTTAATTATGTTCTATTTGTTTATTTTTGCTTTTGTTTCTACTCTAAGAGACATATCAAAAAAAATATTGCTGTGATTTATATATCAAAGCATGTTCTGCCTGTTTTCCTCGAGGAGTTTTATAGTATCCAGTCTTACATTTAGGCCTTTAATTAATTTTGAGTTTGTTTTTGTATATGGTGTTAGAAAACGTTCTAATTTCATTCTTTTCCCAGCACCACTTATTGAAGAGATGGTCTTTTCTCCATTGTTCTGGCCTCCTTTGTCATAGATTACCATAAGTGCATGGGTTTATCTTGGGGCATTCTATCCCATTCCATTGATATATCTGTCTGTTTTTGTGCCAGTACTAAACTGTTTTGACAGTGTAGTCTGAAGCCAGGGAGCATGATTCTTCCAATTCCATTCTTCTTTCCCAAGCTTGTTTTTTTAATTATTTATTTTAATTGGAGGCTAATTACTTTACAGTATTGTAGTGATTTTTGCCATACATCGACATGAATCAGCCATGGGCGCACATGTGTTCCCCATCCTGAAACCCCCTCTTACCTCCCTCCCCATTCCATCCCCAAGGGTCATCCCTGTGCACCAGCCCTGAGCACCCTGTCTCATGCATCGAACCTGGACTGGTGATCCGCTTCACATATGATAATATACACGTTTCAACACTACCCTCTCAAATCATCCCACCCTCGCCTTCTCCTACAGAGTCCCAAAGACTGTTCTTTACATCTGTGTCTCTTTTGCTGTCTCGCATATAAGGGTCATCATTACCATCTTTCTAAATTCCATATATATCCTTTAGTATACTGTACTGGTGTTTTTCTGACTTACTTCACTCTGTATAATAGGCTCGTTTCATCCACCTCATCAGAACTGATTCAAATGCACTCTTTTTAATGGCTGAGTAATATTCCATTATGTATATGTACCACAGCTTTCTTATCCATTCATCTGCCGATGGGCATCTAGGTTGCTTCCCTGTCCTGGCTATTGTAAACAGTGCTGTGATGAACATTGGGGTACACGTGTCTCTTTCAGTTCTGGTTTCCTCGGTGTGTATGCCCAGCAGTGGGATTGCTGGGTTGTATGGCAGTTCTATTTCAGTTTTTTAAGGAATCTCCACACTGTTCTCCATAGTGGCTGTACTAGTTTGCATTCCCACCAACAGTGTAAGAGGGTTCCCTTTTCTCCACACCCTCTCCAGCATTTATTGCTTGTAGACTTTTGGATCGCAGCCATTCTGACAGGCATGAGATGGTACCTTGTTGTGGTTTTGATTTGCATTTCTCTGATAATGAGTGATGTTGAGCATCTTTTCATGTGTTTGTTAGCCATCTGTATGTCTTCTTTGGAAAAATGTCTGTTTAGTTCTTTGATCCATTTTTTGATTGGGTCATTTATTTTTCTGGAATTGAGCTACATGAGCTGCTTGTATATTTTTGAGATTCTTTGTCAGTTGCTTCATTTGCTATTATTTTCTCCCATTCTGAAGGCTGTCTTTTCACCTTGCTTATAGTTTCCTTCGTTGTGCAAAAGCTTTTAATTAGGTCCCATTTGTTTATGTTTGCTTTTATTTCCATTACTCTGGGAGGTGGGTCATAGAGGATCCTGCTGTGATTTATGTTAGTGTTTTGCCTGTGTTTTCCTCCCAAGCTTGTTTTAACTATTTTTGGTCTTTTGTGTTCCCATACAAATTTAAATTGTTTTCTTCTGGTTCTGTGAAAAGTGCCATTGGTAATTCGATAGGAATCGTATTAAATTGGCAGATTGCCTTGGGTACTGTGGTCATTTTCACAGTATTGATTCCTCCAAGCCAAGAACATGGCCCACTTTCCATCTATTTGTGTCCTCCTCAGTTTCTCTGAGCAATGTCTTGTAGTTTTCAGAGTACAGGTTTTTTGCCTCCATGGGTAAGTTTATTCCTAGGTATTTTATTCCTTTTTGATGTGATGGTAAATGGGATTGTTTCCTTAATATCTGATAGTTGTTAGTATACAGAAATAAAACAGATTTCTGTATGTTAATTTTGAATCCTGCAACTTTATCAAAGTCATTGATGAGCTCTAGTACTTTTCTAATGTCACTTTTAGGATTTTTCTATGTATAATATCATGTTACATGCAGACAGTGAGTTTTACTTTTTCCTTTCCAATTGGGATTCCCTTTGTTTTTCTTCTCTGATTGCTAGGACTTCCAAAACTATGTTGAAGAAAAGTGGCAAGAGTAGGCATTCTTGTTTTTTTCCTGTTCTTAGAGGGAATGCTGTTAGCTTTTCACCATTGAAAATGATGTTAGCCATGGGTTTGTCATATACTGCTTTTATTATGTTGAGGTAGAGTCCATCTATGCCCATTTTCTGAAGACTTTTAAAATCATAAATGGATGTTGATTTTTATTTCTAAGTTTTTTTTCTTTGAATGTTGAATTTTTATCAAAAGTGTTTTCTGCACCTGCTGAGATAATCATATGCTTTTTATCCTGTTAATGTAATATGTCACACTGATTGATTTGTGGATACTGAAAAATCCTTCAAGTCCCACTTGATCATGGTGTATGATCCTTTTAGTGTATTGAGTTTGCCAATATTTTGTTGATAAGTTTTTGCATCTATGTTCACCAGTGATATCTGCCTGTATTTTTCTTTTTTGTGTGATATCTTTGTCTGGTTTTGGTATCAGGGTGATGGAGGCCTCACAGAATTTTTGGAATTAGGAATTTGGAATACAGAAATTTTGGAATTTCTGTAATTTTTTGGAATAGTTTCAGAAGAATAGGTGTTACCTATTCTTTAAATGTCTGTTATTAATCCCTTCTAGTGTATTTTTCATTCTAGTTATTGTATACTTCATCTGCTGGGTGGTTCTCTGTATTCTCTAATTGTTTATTTAAAACTTCTAACTTCTCACTCTGCAGCTATTCTGCTCCCAAGTTCTTTGATCATCTTTAAGATCATTACTCTGAACTCTTTCTCAGATGGATCATCTTTCTCCACTTCATTTAGTTCTTCTCCTGGAATTTTATTCCTTGATCTAGAACACAATCTTCTGCTACCTCATTTTGTCTCAGTTGCTGTTTCTATTTTTATGTCTATTGTAGATTAGTTATATTTCTCAACCTTGGACAAGTGGCCCTCTGTAGGAGATGTCCTATGCGTCCCAGCTGTGTACTCCCCTTTCATCACTGAAGCTAAATGCTCTAGGGGTTCCCCTAAGAGGGCTGCAAGGGTCCTTCTTTGTGGTGGGCTGATTATGCAGGCAGTCTAGTAGGCTTGGTTGGTTGACATGCCCTGCTCTATGCAGATGCTGCTAGTACTGTTTAGTCGGGCCAGGTTACCAGTTGGTTGGTTGTGCAACCCTGGGAGGGCTTGGAGGTGGTGCTGGCTCACTGGTGGGCAGACACAGAGTCCCAAAGACTCGGGCTGTTGCCCACCTACTGACAGGTGAAATCAGATACTGGGGTTAGTGCTGGACTACTAGCAGGCAGAGCTGGTTCCTAGAGTCTGGCTGGAGGGCCCAGGGGTCTCAGAGCTCATTTCAGATCAGTGATTTAGGGGGTCAGAGGGAGGGTGGGGAGTTTCCCAATACAGTTGGGTATGAAGTTCGTGGTATCCAGAAGGGTGCATTGGCCTGCTGGTGGGCAGGGCCAGGGCTCAGCTGGCACCAGGGTAGGGTCCATCTTGCGTTGTGGGATCATAGTTTTCAGGCTTCTAGTGTCTGTCCCCTGGTGGGTGAGGCTGATCTGGAGGCTTGTGCAGGCTTCCTGAAGAGAAAGGCATAAGCCTGTCCACTGGTGAGTGGACCTGGGTCTTGGCTCTCCAGTGGGAAGGGCCCTTCGGGGATGTTTGCCCCGAAGCATCCCAGTCTGGGGACTTCCCAGGTGGCACTAGTGGTAAAGAATCCACCTGCCTATGCAAGACACAGGAGACATGGGTTCGATCCCTGGATCGGGAAGATCTGGAGGAGAAAACGGCAACCCACTTCAGAGTTCTTGCCTGGAAAACTCCATGGAGAGAGGAACCTGGCTGCTACAGTCCATCAGGTTGCAAAGAACTGGCCATGACTGAGTGACCAAGCATGCACGTGTCCCAGCCCTGGAGCCCATAGCCTGTGGGTGAGGCCAGGTCTTGGTGCTAATGACTCAGTACGGCAGCCGCCAGGAGTGTTCATGTGGCTGAATATTCCCCAGTGTGTCTGCCATCCATGTCTATGTACCCAGAGTGAGCCAAGCTCCTGCCTCTCCAGGAAACCTTCCAAGACCAGCAGGCAGGTCTGGCTTAGCCTTCTGTCAAATGGATGCTTTTGCCCTGGGTCTTGGTATGCATGAGATTTTGTGGGCACCCTTGGTGTGCATGAGATTTTTGTGTGCATGACAGTGAAGTCTGTGTCCCCCTCAATCCAGTGGGGCTCCTGCAGTTAAGCCCCACTTGGTTTCAAAGCCAAATGCTCTGGGGCTTATCTTTCTGATGTTGAACTTTGGGCTGGGGAGCCAGACTGTGGGGCTCAGAACGCTCACTCCTGTAGAAGAACCTCTGCAGTATAATTATTCTCGTTTGTGGGTTGCCCACCCAGGGGGGGATGGGATTTGATTATATCACCAGTCCACCCTACCCGCCCCCCCCCATCTCATTCTGGTTCCTTCTTTGCCTTTAGTTGTAGGTATTTCCTGGTAGGTTCTAGTCTTTTTCGTCGATGGTTGTTCCCCAGATAGGTGTGATTTTGGTGTGCTCATGAGAGGAAGTGAGCTCAGGGTCTTTCTACTCTGCCATCTTTGCCTCTCTCCCTTTCGCAATATTTTTTGCCTACAGTACTGAAGCACTGATATAGCAGAGAAAATACAGTGATGGGCTTCCTGGCTCTTGCTTAGAGGCAGAGAATATGCTGAGCACTGTACCCAGCACAGCACCAGGCATGGTGAGCAGGAAGGAAAGGTCTTTGGCTTAGTCCTAATATCCAGCTGCAAAGGGCTAACTCTGGCTTCTCCCAACACCTGGGGTTGCTCCGGAACAGAGACATGAACGTGCCCCTGGGAAATTCTCACCTATATACACCTGATGATTGCAAGTTAAAAAAAACACAAACACCTCCTTTTCCAGTTCTGAGTGGGACTTTGGAAATTCCAAGGATGTTCTTGAAGAATAGAAAAATCTTCACGATTGGTGTGTGTGTGTGTGGTATGCTCAGTCATGGCTGCTTCTTTGCGACCCCATGGACTATAGCCCACCAGGCTCCTCTGTCCATGCGGTTTTCCAGGCAATAGAGTGGGTTGCCATTTCCTCCACCGGGGACCTTCCTGACCCAGGGATTGAACTCAAGTCTCCTGCATTGGCAGGTGGATTCTTTACCACTAGCCAAGACTTGGGGGAGCTGCCTAATCTGTTACAAATCTATTATGTTACTGAAATTAGTTTGAAAAGATGGTTCGTCAAGAAGTTTCACAGGCAAAAGTCCTCAACCTACCTAAATACCCCCCCCCCATTTTCTCACCTTCCAGGTGACCCTGTACAAGGGCTCTGACATGGAGGACTTCGGATTCAGTGTAGCAGATGGCTTGCTGGAGAAAGGAGTCTATGTCAAAAACATTCGCCCAGCTGGGCCAGGAGATCTTGGTGGCCTAAAGCCCTACGATAGGCTCTTACAGGTAAGACCTCAGATGAAATTTTATCTAACTCTTTAAAGTCTTATTTGACCAGTGCTCACACATCCTCCTTTGCCTCAAGACCAGATCAGAGGCCCTCCTAGAGAGGATAGACACTTTTTCCCTTAGTAGAATTTACCAGTTACCGAAACAGTGTGTTTCCCTGAATACATTCCCCAGCAGATTCTAAACTTGAGAACAGGCATGTGTGCATGCTCTTGCTTCATGTCAGTCTCTCTGCAACCCTGTGGACTACAGCCCACCAGGCTCCTCTGTCCATGGGGTCCTCCAGGCAAGAAAACTGGGGTGCACTGCCGTGCTGTTACCTTATTCTCCCATTTCCCATTTTGCAGTGTTTGATAGCTCATCTCACACAGCATCTAAAATCCAAAAGCTGAACCATATTTACTTAATGGAGTAATATCATGATCAGGTTTGGTTTTACTGAGGAAAGCAAATTCCTAAATCTTACGTCCAGTTTTCAGGAAGAGCATTTTGCAGGAACAGGAGAAGCGTCGCCATCAGTCTTGAACATGTATTCAAATAGAATGAGTTTGTCCCTAAATAGCTGATTTTCAAAGCATGAGGCTGCTCTGATGGTTGGCTTTTAGACACGTGTTCACCGAAGCAAGTTTACACTGATTCATTAGACAGTTTTAAAACCAATTCGGATGATCTTTTTACCATGGCAATATAACAATTAGACTTGTTCTAAGACTATGGGACACTCTGATTTTTCATAGATACTCCATTATTTGTTGAGTAAATAATGATGGACAAATGATTTGACGTCTGTAAATTAGAGACATACCTACTTTTGTGGAAGCTGAGGCTATAGAAGCAGACTGGACTCAGAATTGTGACGGGCACTGAATGCCAAGCTTTTAAGACTTTATTCTGGAGGTATATTAATTTCTTAAGCAGAATGACATAGTTCATAATTCAGAAAGACAATACAATTATGTCATAGGTGGACTGCTGTAGGGTGAAGAAGGGGAGGACCACAAGAAAGGAGACCAGGGGGGTAAGGGTAAGATGTTTGTACCAGACCTGACCCTTTAATGCCTTCTGTGCATCCTGGTGGAGCAGTCTGTAAGGCAGCTTACAGTTTGCATTTGTTGCTTAAGAGAGATGTTAGAGCCAAAACTAAAGATTAGGAATACTGAACACATGGATTTGGATAAAGTTGCCTAGGGTGGATTTCTAGTAAGAAAGAGAACTGAAGATAGAACTCTAAGGAAAACAAAATTTAAAGGATAGGATGAAGTAAAGGCGGGAAAGGACTGAAAGTGAGCAGTTAAAATGGTATGAAGGTCAGAGCAATGTGGTGTCATCAGAGCCAAGGAAGGAGTTTTCAGGATGAGTAGGTGTCAAGAGTGGCTAAAGGGGATGAGCACTCAAAACACCATTCCTATGTTGAACAACTGGGGTCATTTATACAATATAAGGCTTCCCTGGTTGCTCAGCGGTAAAGAATCTGCCTGCCAATGCAAGAGACACAGGTTCAATCCCTGGGTCGGGAAGATCCCCTGGAGAAGAAAATGGCAAGCCACCCCAGTATTCTTACCTGGGAAATCTCATAGACAGAGGAGCCTGGCAAGCTACAGTCCATGGGGTCACAAGAGAGTCGGACATGACTTACCAACTAAACAACAACAATACAATATAATGGTCAGGTCCCAAACTGAGAAGATGGGAGAGAGAATGAAAAGTCAAGGACTGGGAGGAAGCAGCATGGAGATGGTTTTTAAACTTGCAGTGGGGGTGGGAAGAATAAGGAAACGTGAAAGATGAGCACACGTACAAGCTCAGAAGGGGCTGGGATCATAAGAACTGCGGAGAGAGGTGGTTCAGTATCATCAAGAGCACGAGTTGTGGGGGACTTCCCCAGCAACCCACTGGTTAAGACTCTGCCTTGCAATGCAGGGAGCATGGGTTCAGTGCCTGGTCTGGGAGCTAAGCTCCCACATGCTGCAGGGTGCAGCCAAAAATGTTTAAAAAGAAAGAAAACAAAAAACAAAGCACAGCACAAACTTCGGAATCAGCCAGACTGCCTGAGGTCACATCTTTGCTGGACCGCTCACCAACATCCTCTCTGGACCACTTACCAACTGCTGGTCTTAGGCACTTCTCCTAACCATTATGTGCCTCACTTTCCTCGTCCGTAAATTGGGGATGACAGCACTTTGGAGCACCTGCCATGAGTAAGGCTATTTGCTCAGCTGGGGGATGTTACATGTGTCCCTGCTCCCTGCCATCAAGGGCCTTACAGTTTAGTAGCAGAGAATAAGTAAGCTTATGCCCCTCTTACAGTGTGCTCAGGGCTGGGATAGACTTTCTGTACAGAGTGCTCATTTAAGCACTTTCGAGACTCTTTATCAACCTGTTATATCTGAAATGTTACTCTGGGTTTTGGGAATTATAACAGTAATTCACCATGGTGCTTCTTGCCATTTCAGGTTAACCATGTCCGAACGAGAGACTTTGACTGCTGCCTTGTTGTACCCCTCATAGCGGAATCTGGTAATAAGCTGGACCTGGTGATTAGTAGAAACCCCCTGGCTTCACAGAAGTCCTTAGAACACACTCTACCAGGAGGAGAATGGAGCGAGCAGAACAGTGCTTTTTTCCAGCAGCCGAGCCACGGTGGTAATTTGGAGATACGAGAACCCACTAATACATTATAGCAACGCTTTTTATAAAGCGGGACAAAAGACGATATCTACATGGTGCTAAAAAAAAAAAAATCCCGTTAAGATTTCTGTGACAGCTGAAGCACAGATAATCACGTGGCATTAACTGCAAGCACAGGGGTCTTTTAAATCTCTCATGGCTCATGTTCACTTCCCTTTTCAAGTTGAAGAGGTTTCTTTGTTGGTGATCACTCTGGTAAATGCCAGGCAATCCCCTGCCAAACCCAATGGTGGAAAAAAAGAAAAACAGGCCACCCCTCTCTACAGTTAACATCAGAGGACATTTGTTCACAAGTCCATCTTCCTGTTCCTTTTTAAAAAGAGAAATGTCTGTTTGAAAATATTCTCTAATTTCCTTAATTCACTTTGAAATCAGTTTCTTACTACAAAGTTATTCATGGAAGAATTTAACTGACAAGGCTTTTCATAAAGCTGGCTCTGCTAGAACTAGTCTGGTGAGCTGCTGGGACTGCTGCTATGGGAGGGGTACAGGTATAAAATTATCTTACGACGTTTCAGCAACGGTGCACGTAGGAGACCATAATAGGTGGTGGTACATGTTTTGCCCGCGTATAGGAATGATTTTAACTAAGATGTAAGTTATTCCCTATGCAACAAATCATCAAACAGGATATGTCTTGTGACCTGTTTTGGGGTTTGTTTTTTTTTAAGGACACATTTTTTAATAGCTGAAAACTCTCTGGCAATGAATTAGGGTGTTTAGTAACACTGAGAATTAGTTAAATTATCTTATTTTTAAAATTCAAGACTAAGAATTTAAGAGAAAATGAAGAGTCTATTAAAATGAGGTTTATCTTAAGGATAGGCAAATGAAACTCATACTGCTTGACATGTTTTGAACACTGGTCATACTGAGGGGTGTACAGCACATGTACGTAAATGACTCTGGACTGTCTTTTGTGCTGAGCCATGCCACTGACTGAAATTGTAAATACATTTTCACAAAATGCATTGCCAATTATTACCATCCCCCAAAGCAATAAACTGTGACAGTTGCTTTTAATGTCTGTCAGCAACTGTTTTCATTTGTTCAGCTATTTTGAATAGTTACACTAATAACTGTTATTTGGTGAATATTTAAAAAAAATAGATCTGTATATTGATTGTAGAATCTCCATACTGAAAAATTATTTTCCAAACATTTTTATTTTGGTCAATAATTAAAACAACTGCTTAAGTAAACTGAACACTGTGTCCTTTGTTTAAGGAAAAAGTTCACCTTTTGTTTCTGTGCAAAGAAATATATTATTTCAATCATATTTCAGAACCGCCAGGGCAAGAAAGTATAAAGCAGAATCATGTTACGAAAAAGATCATGAGTCACTTAAATATGTATTTTTATTTGTAACAAACAAGTATTAAACTGTAAAGTATTTTTGTACAAATTTAATACTTTAATAGCATGGTATTTATCGTCTATGTATGGTTTTGGGGAATTCAAAATTGTTGCAAATATTTGTATGGGAATAAAAAAAACCCTCTACCAAATGGAATAAACAGTGATTTTAAAAAGCCAAAAAAAAAAAAAAATGACCTTCTTTTTTGGTGCTTTGGATATATTTTAGTGTTCTATACTGAGCCCTACACAACACTAATGGTTGCACAATTTTCTAAAGGAGGAAGGTTTTGCCATAAACTTGAAAAGCATCATGGAAGAGAAGAACTATGGTTTTGATATTTGATCTGGGTTTGAATTCCAGCTCTGATACTCACTGGGAGTATGAAACTTACTTTCTTGAGTCAGTCTTCCCTCCTGTGATACTGAGGGTCATATCTACATTCCAATACTTTCATGAGAAGTGGGACACATATGTAAAAATGCTGAAACAGTTGGCAAACAGGTAACACCTCTAAGACTAATGATACATTTATATTAGGTAACAAAGCTTGATCTTGAATCTAACTTAAGGATCATATCTACCCCCTGAGAACACTGTATGTACTCCATAAAATATATTTTCAAAAACTAGTAGCAGGATTAAAATTTATAAATTAAAAAAAAAGAAAACTATACCTTATAGTCCCAACGTTTTCATTTTTGCAAGTTGCCTAGCAGGCTTTGTAAATTCACAGGAACAAGGCAGGATGTCCATTCTTGCCACTTCTACTTAACAGGGTACCAGAGGTTCTAGCCAGGGCACCATAACCAGGAAACGAAATAAAAGGCAACTAAATTGGAAAGGAAGTAAAACAAACTCTACTTGCAGATGATACAATCTTGTATATACCAAAATCTTAAGGAATCTGCTAAAAAAACCTATTCAAATAAATGTTTTAGCAAGGTTGCAAGATACAAGATCAATATATAAAAATCAACTGAATTTCTATATATATTAATGAACAAAAACAAATTAAGAAAATAATTATATTCTCAAAGGATCAAAAATAAAATACTTAGGAATAAATGTAATGAAAGTACAGAGTAGGTGTGGAAGATGGCAGAGTAGAAGACCCTGCACTCACCTTCTCTCACAAGCACCAAAGTTACAACTATCTGCAGAACAACCACTGACGGAAAAGACTAGAACCTACCAGAAGAGATCAGAAGGGACCGTAACAAGAAAGGAGGAGAGGCTCGGCAATATGATCAAATCACATATCCCCCTGCTGGGTGACTCATGAACTGGAGAGTAATTATAATGCAGAGGTTCTCCCACAAGAATGAGAGTTCTAATCCCCTACATAAGGCTCCCCAGCCCGGGGGTCCAGCACCGGGAAGACAAGCCCCCAGAGCATTTGGCTTTGAAGGCCAGCAGGCTGGTGCTGAGGGTTAGTGGGTAAAGAATCCGCCTGCCTAGTCAAGAGACACGGTTTCAATCCCTGGGTCAGAAAGACCCCCCTGGAGAAGGAAATGGCAACCCACTCCAGTATTCTTGCCTTGGAAATCCCATGAACAGAAGAACCTGGCAGGCTACAGTCCATGGAGTCCAAGAGTCAGACACGACTTAGCGACTAAACAACAAGGCTGGAACTGCAGAAGCCTCACAGGACTGGAAAATAGAGACTTCACTCTCAAAGGGCACACGCAAAATCTCACACACACCAGGATCTAGACTGAAAGCAGTAATCTGACAGGAGCCTGAGCCAGACCTACCTGCTGGTTCTGCAGACTCCTGGAGAGGAGAGCTGTGGACACGGACACTGGTGTCAGACGTTGGGGAGCATTCAACTGCATGAACACTCCTGGTGGCTGATGTTCTGGGTCAGCAGCACCAAGACTTGGCCCTACCCAACAGACTACAGGCTCCAGTGCTGGGGACACCTCAGGCCAAGAAACCAGCTGGGCAGGGACACAGCACAGTCTGCCTAAAGACAACCTGACTCCACCTCTAGACATATAGCTAGGCATGGCCCTGCACACCAAGGGCCAGGATTCACCTCCACACACCAGTGGGCAGGCATCAGCCCAACCTGACAGGAAGCCCACACAAGCCCCTAGAGCGGCGGTCCCCAGTCTTTCTCTCACCAGGGACAGGTTTCACGGAAGACAGTTTTTCCACAGATGGGGGCAGGTTTGAGATGACTCAAGCACATTACATTTATTATGCTGCTGCTGATCTGACTGGAAGTGGAGCCCAGGCAGTAATTCAACTGATGAGGAGCAGCTATAAATACAGGTGAAGCTTTGCTTGCTCACCCACCACTCACCTCCTGCTGTGTGGCCCTATTCCTTCAGGCCACAAACTGGTGCTGGTCCATAGAGCACAAATTGGTGCTCTAGACCAGCCTCTCCCACCAGGGTGCAGACACCAGAAAGAAGACAACTATGATCCTGCAACACAGGCCAGACTCCACCCTGGGACTAGCTGGGCCCTTGTCCTGCTCACTAGCAGGTGAACGCAACCCTCCAGTCTGGACCCCATGATCAATAGTCTGGAATGGACCCGCCAACAACAACAATCTAAAATGCATTCTAGGATCTCTGGGTCCTGCAGCCAAACTCCAGAAAACATCTCTTAACTGCTAGTAGCTTGGCACTACTCCCAGGATCTGGCTTCACCTGTCAGTGGGCACCTATAGCCCCAGAGTCTTTGGGACCCTGACTCAGCTCACCAGTGAGCCAGCACTAGCCTCAGGGTCCCCTAGGGTTCCAAGACCAGCCACTCTGTGACCAAGCCCAGCTAAAGAGCAGCCAGCAGCATATACACAAGGCAAGGCCAGGCAAACAACCAGACTAGGAACCAACCAAGCCTACCATACCACCCACATAGCCAGCCACAAAAGAAAGATTCAGGCAACCCTCTAAGGGAACTCCAAGAGAATACTGCTTCAGTGACAAGGGGAGTTCACTGCTGGGACACACAGGACATCTACACAGTGCCACTTCTCCCAGGCTGAGGAATATAACTAACCTACCACATGCATAAAAATATAAATAGCAACAGACAAAACAAGGCATCAGAGGACTACATTCAAGACAAAGTAACAAGATAAAACTCCAGAAGAAGAGATACATGATCTACTCAAGAAACAGTAAAGAGTCATGATTGTAAAGATGATCCAAGAACTTGGGAGAAGAATGGATGCACAGAGCAAGAAGTTACTTTTTAACTAAGAATTGGAAAATATAATGAACAACCAGAGATGAATATAACAACTAACATGAAAAACACACTAGAAAGAATCAATACTAGGCTAAACGACACAGCAGAGTGTATGAGAGAGCTGGAAGACAGCAGTAGAAATACTGCTGCTGATCAGAAAAAAGAAAAAAAGCAAGGACAGTTTAAGACAGCTCTGGGAAAACATTAAACACAATATTTGCATTATAGGGGTGCCAGAAGGAGAAGAGAGAAAGGACTTGAACAAAATATTTGAAGAGATGAAAGCTGAAAACCTTCCTAACCTGGAGAAGGAAACAGTCAACCCATATCCAGGAAACACAAAGCTTCATACAGGATTAACCCAAAGAGAACCAAACCCACCAAGACACATTGCAATCAAAATGCCAAAAATGAAAGAGTGAATACTAAAAGCAGCAAGGGAAAAGCAACAAATATTATACAGGGGAATTCCCATAAGCCCATAAGCTGATTTTTCAGCAGCAACTACAGGCTGGACGGGAGTGGTACAATATATGTGAAGTGATAAAAGGGAAGACGCTACAACCAAGAATATCCTACCCAGCAAGATTTTCATCGAGATTTGATGGACAAATCAAAAACTTCACAGACAAGCAAAAGCTAAAAGAATTCAGCACCAACGAAACTAGCTTCACTACAAATGTTGATGGAACTTCTCTAGGCAAAAAAGAAAAGGCCAGAACCAGAAACAAGAAAATTATGGAAGGAAACAATCTACCAGTAAAGGCAAAGATACAGTAAAGGTAGGAAAGTATCCACACACAAAGCCAGTAGAGAGATTAAAAGAGAGAAACAGTAATAGCACCTGTGTCTATAATAAACAGGTAAAGGACACAAAAAACAATTAGGTGTAAATTATGGTCTCAAAAAACAGTAATCATGAGGGGAGGAGTGCAAATGCAGGGAGGAGTATTTAAAATGCATTTGAAATGAAGAGATCAGCCACTTAAAACAATCACACTTATATACACACTGCTCTATGGAAATCTTATGGTAACAGCAAACCCAAACTGAATACTAGATATACACGCAAAAAAGAAAAAGCAGTCCATAATAACGCTAAAAATAGCCATCAAATCATAAGAAAACAAAAGAAGGAGGGAAAAAAAGACCTCCTAAAACATCTGAAACAACTAACAAAATACACACATCAACACTTATCAAGGGTAATGGGACTAAGTGCTCCATCAGAAGACACAGACTGCCCGAATGGCTACAAAAACAAGACCTGAATATATGCTGCCTACAAGAGACGCACTTTAGATCAGAAGTCACATACAGGCTGGCAGTGAGAGGGTGGAAAAAGACACGCCACGCAAATGGAAAAGGAAGAAAAAGAGTAGCAATACTTGTATCAGACAAAACAGACTTTTAAAAAAGACTTTTTTTTTTATGGTGGGCTCTTACTCCACCGTATAAAAAATTAACTCAAAATGAATCAGAGTTAAATGTAAGACCTAAAACTATTTAACTCATAGAAGAAAAAAACAGAAGTCTTCATAATGGATAAGCAATGGTTTCCCAGATATAGCTCCAAAAGCACAAATAACGACAACAAAAATACATACATTAGACAATATCACAGTTAAAAACTTGTGTCTCAAAGGATACCATAAAGTGAAAATAAGATCTACAAAATGGGGAATTTTTGGCAAATAATGTTTCTAATAAGATACTGGTATACAGAATATATAAAGAACTCATACTCGATAATAAAAAGAAAAATAACCCCATTTGTAAGTGGACAAAGGACCTGAACAGACACATCCCGGAAGAAGACATACACACGGCCAGTGAGCACATGGAAAGATGATCAACATCATTAGTCGTAAGGGAAATGCAAATCAAAACCACAGTGATACGTCACTTCACATCCACTAGGATGGCTCCAATTAAAGTCAGGTAACAGTGAATGTTGGACAGAATGAAGAAACTGGAACCCTCACACCCGGCTGGTGTCAACATAAAACGGTACAGCTGCTTTGAAAAAGTCTAGCAGTTCCTCAAAAAGCTAAACAGAGTTACCATATGACCCAGCAATTCCACACCAAGGTATATACTTAAAAGAAGTGAACATATATACCTGTACAAAACCTTGTACTCAGCGTTATTTATGATAGCCAAACAGAGGAAACAACCCAAATGTCCATCCACTAATGAATGGATAAATTCAATGTACCACATCCAAACAATGGAATATTTGGTAATAAAAAGAAATGAAAGGATTTGCCTCACTGCACTACTGAAAGCAAGAAGGGTTATTAGCAGCTCTACTAGAGCCACTTGCAAAAATTCAGCCATGGTTCCTGATCTCACAACATCAGCTCAAACCAGCACGGTCTCACCTGGATATACGGCATCAATACACACCACCAGTTTTTCCTTCAGTACACAAGGGATATAGGCTTCATCAAGTTGGATGGAGTGATACTTCTTGAATGGATTATCCAAGACATACATAGCCAATAAAAGAAATAATGCTAGTTCTTTGCACATCATTTTTTTTTAATCTTGAGAGAGAGATGAAGCACTGTTACATGTTAAAATGTGGATGAAGTCTGAAAACATTATTCTAAGTCAAAGAAGTCAGTAACAAGGGACCATATATTGTATAATTCCATTGGAGAAGGGAAATATAGAAAACTCTCAAAAAAAATTTGAATCACTCTCTGCGAGAAAAAATATCTTCAAAGTGGAATATTTTTAAAACAATAATAATAACTGTGTGACATGATAGACATGTTAATGCTACAGTGGTAATATTGCAATATAGAAGTATTAAACCAACATGATGCATATTATATCTTAAATTACACAAAAACCAACGAAATTCCTGCTCAGAAGGAATTTCTAGGAAAGTGTACCTACGAGAACCAGGCAGCAGTGATAGAGCAAGTGGCAACCTTGTGAGGTGACCAGTTTACGCAAAATACCCTAGAATCTGTGCTAACAATTTAAGAGATGTAATTAGTTTATCTTTACCATTGCTTCAACCCATTAGCAAAGATCACCCACAATGATGATGGAAGTTAATAAGGCATTATTCTAAAAATAAAACAATTTTAAAACACTTTTAAAATTCCACGGGCAGAAGAGCCTAGCAGGATATACAGTCCATGGGGCTGCAAAGAGTCAGACACAACTGAGCAACTGAACACGGAAGTACAGAGCTTTTAAAAATATATATATAACGTATCTTTCCGTCATATATGACCAGTGCTACCAGTTCTCCTGATGACAGAGGTCAGTATCATTAAGATTTTCTTTGATGAATAAATTGAAAACAGTTGCTAATACAAATACCTTAAAATAGAACTCATTAACAGACGTCCTCTTTTGTCTTAATCCTTTGAAGCCATGATTTCATTTTGTATTGAATGGAAAAAACAGACAATTACTTTGAGCAATCTGAAGTAAAACTAACTTTCTTGATTATTTGTGGATTTGAAAAGTTGCCTGGGGGTTAAACTATTTAGTCTCAGATTCTGAAGCTTAGAAGACACTTGTGGAGATGATTCTTCCACCTGTTGGAACAATAAAAATACCATTAGTTTTATAGAAATGTAGTTGGCCTACCCTATGTACTTCTATTCCCTCTGACTGCTTCGCAGGAACTTCATACATTTTCCCACTTCTTGAGCACACCAGAACAATCAGTGGTCA
Source organism: Capricornis sumatraensis (assembly GCF_032405125.1). Classification (NCBI taxonomy): domain Eukaryota; kingdom Metazoa; phylum Chordata; class Mammalia; order Artiodactyla; family Bovidae; genus Capricornis; species Capricornis sumatraensis. Next base: position 91,888,124 of record NC_091072.1, read on the forward strand.
TTCAGCTTAGGCTTACTGTGAAAACCCCAGTCCCCACCTCCAGGACTGGCATACAGAAGTGACTTTTTGCTGAATAAGTACATATATCTAACTTCTAAAAGTGTGGACAGGGTCCACAGTGCAGTGGAGAAGTAAAATGTGGGTGGACTTCCCTGGTAGTATAGTGGATGGGAATCCACCCACCAGTGCAGAGGACACGGGTTCGAGCTATGGTCTGGGAAGATGCCACAGGGCAACTATGCCTGTGAGCCACAGCTACTGAAGCCCACGTGCCTAGAGCCTGTGGTCTGCAACCAGAGAACACGAGAAGCCCAGGGATGGCAACATGGAGTAGCCCCCGCTTGCCACAGCTAGAGAAAGCTCGCACACAGCAACAAAGACCTGACACAGCCAAATACATACATAATTTAAAAAATATTAAAATGTGGGCCCCTTGTTCAAAAATTAGGAATTTCAAGATGACAAGCAGAGAACATTGCAAGCATAGGGTTCCTTCTAAGCAGGAAGCCCTGTATGACCAACTGCCCAGGATGCCCGTCCATGATGCCAGCCATAGGCGTGGTTAAGTTGAAACGCTGCAACTCTTGGCACTATTAGGATTCCCAAGCACTAGTCAATGGACCAGTACAGTCACAAAAAAGCTTCACCGCAGAGAAAGAGAAAAATAAAATTAAATTCATTCATCTTGCTAAATCTGTTCAGTTTAGAAAACTGTGGTAGTTAATTTTATGTGTCAATGTGGCTAAGCCACAGTACCCGAATATTTGGCCAAATACTGTTCTACATGTTTCTGGGGAAGTATTTTTTACTTGAGACTGACAGTTAAATCAGTAGACTAAGTAAAATGGGTTACTCTCCAAAGTATGCCTAGGTGGGCTTTATCCAATCAAAGCCTAAACAGAAAAAATTGATCTCCGCCAAGGAAGATGGGATTCTGCTGTAGAGCACCATGAAATTAACTCTTCTCTGAGTGTCCTCTCAGCCAGCCTACCTGCGCATTTTGGACTCTACCATCACCAGCCCTCACAATGGCATGAGCCAACTCCTTAAAATAAATCCCAAAAGATAGATTAGACAGATTAGATAGACAGATATAGACACACACCCTATTGGTTCTGTTTCTCTAAGGAACCCTGAGGAATACAAGGACTATCTTTATTCAGGGACTACAGGACATCTTTCCTAACTTTTTTTTAAAGTGAAAATGTCATTTGCTTTCAGAAAAATCTGGAAAGCAATGCTTTAAACAGATAAAATTTAGCAGTATTTTACATATATGTTTTTAAGGTTCATTTTTGTCCCCCCACTTTTTTTGTTCAGTGGTGGGAGGTTAGGCAAAAAAAAAAGAAGAAAAAAACAGGTCAAATTTTCTTTGAAGATTCTTTTAAAAACTCAGAGCTATGAATCGATGAAAAAGCAAACGTTTTCATCTAGAAGGGAGGGGCTTGGGCATTTCAGTCATTGGTATATGTAGAATTTAAAGACTTGGCTCTCAGGCAGCAATGTGAATATGAAGGATGAGAATGTGGGCAGCCCTTGTCATTGAATTCGATCTTTTACAAATGACACATCTCGATGCACCTGAAAGTATATTATTATAAAACATGAGAAGTCCTTAATTTATCAGTCCTGATGCTTGAATTCTAGTTTCCTTGTTTCTAGGGATTCTTGCAAATGCCACATACGTCTGGCAAAGCATGTGAGAAACTGATCCTTTTCACGGAGACAACTTTGTTGATGCTGCGGCCATCATGCAGTGCTAACAGCCAGCGCTGGGCAGCCCCTACCGTCACTCTCTGTGTTCACACACCTTTTGCGACGCTACCCTCCCCCGCAGCTTAGAAGCCTTGGCAAGCTCAAAACTGAAGATAAATAGTGCTGCCAGTTTCTCTTTGCACCATCATACAAACCGTAATTCCTCCCTCCAACATTGGTGCTAAGAAATAAAAAGCAGAAACTTGTAGAAAAAGATTCTTTCTTTCCTTGGAATTGCCTGCTTTCTGCTCCAGGTCAAAAGCTTTATTTATCCCAGGGTCTCTGTATGAGGTAACACAGTTTTGTTTTGTTTTCTTAAGTATTTTTAGCTGAGACGGAAATTCAATCTCAGCCGAGTTGATCTCGAGTACAGAATGAAACAAAGGCTTCCCAGGTGGCTCAGTGGTGATGAATCCACCTGCCAAAGCAGGAGACCGAGGAGGCTTGGGTTCGATCCCTGGGTCAGGAAGACTCCCTGGAAGAGGAAATGGCAACCCACTCCAGTAGTCTTGCCTGGAAAATCCCAGGGACAGAGGAGCCTGGCAGGATACAGTCCATGGGGCCGCGAAGAGTTGGACACAACTTAGCGACTGAGCATGCGCACCAAATGAAAGTATCAGCAGTGATCTTACTACTTTGAAGAAGAAGAAAAAAATATTTTTTCTGCTATGTCCACTTTCATCACTTTCCACACAAAACCTGTCCTTTGGCCCCCTTTCCCAATTCTGGTTAATGTTATTTGGAGCCACCCAGATGTCCAAGGCCGAAGCCTAGGAATCATCCTGAGGCTCAACCTTACATACAACTATCCATTATGTCCACTGACTCTATCCCTTAGCATCTCTACTATCTCTTTAGAACCTAGTCATTTTGCCCAACCTACTGAAATCATCTTTTTGCTGGGAACTCAGCCCCTAGTCTCTCCCTAACCATATCCACTGAACTGCAAAGTCAGCTTCATAAATTTCAATTCACAGAGCTTTTAAAATGCTTCCAGTGCTCTCCACTGCAATCAGTAGAATATACAATGTTTTCAGAAGAGCCTTGGTCTCTTTCCCAAGTGTCCTCAGCTCAACTTCTCATTTGTATGCCGTGTTCCACCCACGCTATTCCATACCTGTTGTTGTCTAATATGCCTTAGAGACCCTTTTGTGGGGCACCCTGTTTGAGAATTTTTGAAGATCTCACATCCATGTGGGCTCACAAGTAGAGAAGTTTCCTTTAGAGCTCAGCCTGGTAAAGGCAGGTTACATTAACACTTTCTCCTCTGAGTTCCCACAGCAGCCCCTTCTTATAACTGTCACCATGCTGGAAGCCTAAAGATTCACCCTTAACAAGTCTGCTGCTGGCACATAAAGCAATTCTTAACGCTTGTGTAAGAACTACACTTGGAGCTAATTTAGAATCCCATCTTTTTTACACAAAACAGCATCACCGACTTGGATCGTCTAACTTCTAAAACTAGGAAACAATGATTTTGGATTATTTCTAAAAACCAAAAGAGGTCTCAGTAGAAGTTTGCTTCCCTTATAAACATTCAAAAGGATCTTTTACTGTCTCTAAAAGTGATTCTCAAAGGAATTCTTAAAGCAAGGAGGGAGCACTACCAGAACAAGTACGGCTTTGAGCCTGAACCTGAAAGAAGACGCTGGAGGTCTGATTTCTTTTTTTTAAATGAGGCTTCCCTGCCATAATCAGTTTATATTTTAATCGCTGTGCATTTTTAAAGTGTTATCATGTGACGAGCAATCATGTGATACAGACGCTGTCCTCAAGAGTCAAGCAGACGGCGGCTCCCAGCGCAGCACAGGAGACACACTGTGCCGCAGCCACTTCAGGAACAAACCAGAAACTGAGCTGGACTCTGTGAGGGAAAGAGGAAGGATGGGAGAAGGCAACCCGACAAGAACTGCTTCACCTTCCCTCCACACAACCCAACAACGCACTGCACTCCTTCCCTTCAAGTGCAATGGAAGCAGGAGCCCCTGTTGCCAGCCCTACCTGCTCATGCTCTGGACTGTCCCCATCTCACCCACGTCAGGGCTCCATGCCTGCAATGATCCCCTCTCTCTCAATCACAAATTTCCTGTCTTCCGTTGAACCATTCCGTTAATACCCCAGGATCCTCCCAAAACAAATCAGCCAATAAATCCTTCCTTGGCCATGAGTCCTCCATCCACACACCACCCACCTCTCTGCTCCTCGCCACAGCAGCCTCCCTCTAGAGCCCTGCCCCTACTTGCCCTTTGCTCCTCACCTCCTAGTCCCTGACCAAGCCGCTCTGGGCAGGCTTTCGTCCCCTCCCCACGACCAGTCTCCCTTCTCTCTCACTCACACTTCTTTTCAGTCTCCTCCGCCAGCTCTCTGAAAGTCAGGAGTATCCAACCAAAAAAAGCTTTAAAGTCTCTTCTACCTCTGGTGTCTCAAGTTAGTCCACCATTATATGCTAATGACTCCTAACTGGACATTCTGGGCTTTCCCAGTGGTTCGGTGGTCAAGAATCCACCTGCCAATGCAGGAGACATGGGTTCAATCCCTGGGTGAGAAAGGTCGCCTGGAGAAGGAAATAGCAACCCACTCCAGTATTCTTGCCTGGGAAATTCCATGGACAGAGGAGCCTGGCGGGCTACAGTCTATGGGCTTACCAAAGAGTCAGACGTGACTTAACGACTGAACAACTTCCTAACCCACCCTGAGGCTCTAAACTTCTCTACCAGCCACTGCCGTTCTCAATGAATCCACATATACGTCTAATTGATAACCTAAACACAACATGTCAAAAGAGATCTCTTCATTTCCCCAAACCCAGTTGTCCTCATGTCTTTCCTATCTCAAGAAACGGCAATACAATTCACCAAGTTGCTTCAGGCAGAAATCGAGGAATCATCCTGGGTTACTGTTCGTTTTACTCCCTCACATCCAATCAACAAATCAGACAGACCCCATCTTCAATGGGTATCAAGACTCCAACCACTGGGGACTTCCCAAGCAGTCCAGTGGTTAAGACTCAGCACTTCCAATGCAGGGGCCACGAGCCTGTTCTCTGCTCCCTGTGGGAACTGAGATCCCACATACTGCACAGTACAGCCAAATTAAAGGGAAAAAAAATCCAACCACTTTCCATCCCCCTCCCTGCTCTTTCACTGTTCTCCCTGGGATGACTGGCCTTCTCGCTTCCACCTTCCTTTCCCCAGGTCACTCTCCACAGCAGCTGGAGGGGTGGTTGTCAACCATACATTAGATGGTATTACACCTTTGCTAAAAGCCCAGCAATGGATTCCCACTGCAAGTAGAATGAAATCCTAGCTGCCTTCCGTGGTTCTGCCTCTCTCTTTAACATCACATACTCTCTCTTTCTCACTCACTAGGCACACAGGTCTCTCTTCCTCTTCTAATGAAGTCATTCCTTTTCAGGCCTTGCATCTTCTACACCCTCTGCCTGGGACACTCTTCCTTGGAGCCCCACCTGGCTGGCTTATTTGCATCTTTTAGTGCTCAGCTCAAACATCACCTCCTCAGAGAGGACTTACCAGACCATCATAGCCCAGGACCACCTCCTGCCCCTTTAACCCCTCCTGACCACTGCCTACCTCATCACCTGTATCTTCTTTATAGGATCTTTCTTACTCTGGAAATTTTATTTTCTCTGGTATGGGTTGCCTTTGAACAAAGGGCACAACGTAATGGCCATGAAGCCAAGAACCTGCTTTTTTCCCCTCTAGATCACTTAGATCAGTGACCAACAGAAGAGCTACCGTTTTTTTTCTAAATGCTGAATGAGGGGATGCAGAGAGAAGGAGGCATCCAAGCCAAGCTGCAGAACAAAATCCAAAAGGAAGAGACATGAATAAGTTTGGTTGAATGTGGTAGAGATTAGAGTGACAAAAACAAAAGTAAAAAAGGAATAGTGGGAAAAGAAATGATGTTGGGAAAGATGGAATCAAACAGAGAAAAGCCTCAAATGCTGAGCTACAGCACGTGGAATTTACACAGCAGGTCCTAAGGAGCCACTGAAGGCTTCTGAACAAAGGGATGAGCTCAGCACTTAGGGGGTGCATCTGGTAACAAGGTGCAGGGTACATCAGCAGAATGGGAACAAGAGAAGGGAAGGCAGCAGGTCAGCAATCATCCAAGAAGGTCAAGATCTAAAACAGCACAGACTTAATGAGATGGAAGAAATCCCCAAGAGACATATTTTGCAATAAACCCAGCAACTCTCTGGAGGTAAAGGGTGAAAGTAATGCAAATCTAGAGACTCCAAGATTTCAACTGGGAAAACGGAAAAATGTTTAAAATGGAGACGTTAGGAAAGAGAGGAAGAGGCTGGGCTGAGGCTCCAGAAAGTCAATCTCTAGGAACAAATACATAGATTTTGAGGGCGGGGGGTGGTTAGGAGGGTGGTTCATTAACCCACTTCAGTACTCTTGCCTGGAGAATCCCATGGACGGAGAAGCCTGGTAGGCTGCAGTTCATGGGGTTGCAAAGAGTCGGGCATGACTGAGTGACTTCACTTTCACTTTCAGCATTAACAGCACTCAGTGAAACACTTAACTTGGTGAAACACTTACTGAAACACCAAGTTTCTTACACAGCCTGTCCATCTCCACCACGGACCACCTAGGCATGAATTCCCAGTGCCTGGAATGTAGCTGACAGCTGAAAACTATTTGCTGAACAAATCACTAATGCAGAAGCTAAACAGCTAAAACTGAGAACAAGATCAGCTCTCAAGGGAAAAGAGAACTGAACCTTGGAAAGATGTCTCTGGTCCGAGAAGGAAAAGAGAAGGAGTGAAGAAATGAAGGGAAGATGAGCCAGAGACAGAGGGGAAGTATTAAATCAGGGAACACTGAAACCAAGAGAAGGAAACATGGAAATAGCTATTGCAGTTAAAAATATGGACTGTCAGGGGGAAAAGTCCAGAATGAGACCTAAGGAAAGACCTCTGAAGTTGGCAAGATGACTGGGACCAGCCACTTCAATGGAGCTGTGGGGAACAAAGTGAGACCACACCTACGGAAGGGAGGGGAAGGTGATGAGGAAGATGAGCAAAGAAGGTGACGGAAGATTAGGAAGATCCTCCTGGCGTGCCAGCCCCACTCATCAATCCATCAACACTATCCAGAGTGCCAGCCTCAAGCAGAGGGAGCAACATCCAACCAAGATCAAACTAAGATTCAACTGGATATAGAAGCAGAATAGGAATCTGACAGACATGAGAGCAACAGTTGCTCTGTAAGTCCTGCAGCACTGTGTAGCAGTAGTAAGAACACACAGTCATTTATAAGCACACTGAGGCCAGCAATATTTAAATAAAACCTGAATATCAGTCCTACCATAAGAATTTTGCTTGGACTTTCAGCATCATGCAAGCAACATGTTCTTTTGGACCCTCTCAGTTGTGACGGATCCTTAGTTGCATCCACTTCATCATGTGAAGATAATTCCCATCCTTCAGCAAAGGCAAGCAGCGTGTCATCAGCCACAGGGTCCCCGCTTCCGGGGCTGTCATTTGTCACCGTGTCAGCTGTGACTGTAGAGAGTGGAGATGCTGGCGGCTGTGTGCCGGGTCCCCTGCTATCTTCAGGATTCTTTGATGAGGAAGCAAACTCTGCTGGAGACGTACAGCTCCTGGAAAGTTTGTTTTGCAGAAAATGTTTTAAACGAGTTTTCCTAGGAACGCTCTTTCTCGTGATGGCACTCCGAAGCTGAGACTCCTCTGCGATGACGTACACTCTGCAGCGGCCCCGGGTCACGGCGGTATACACGTGCTGCCAGTGCTGGCGGCCCGCCTTCCCCACCACGTACACAACTGTCTTCTCCTCCGACCCCTGAGAGGAAAGAATGCATGGGGCAGTCTTACTACTGCACAGTGGGTTTACTTCCCGGACAGTCGACAAAGGTAGAAAGGAGACAAGTCCTCCAAGTGCTCTCAAGCACATTCAACCCGGCCAGAGTGCTCAGATGAATCCCCCTGAGGTGTTCCATTTTATTAATTATCCCAGAACTCCCATTTTCCAACTATGCTGCTAAGTTTAGGTGTCAGAGACCCACAACTGGTTTACAGAAACCCAGCAATACACTTCAAAATGCATGCAGTGCTAAAGCTTCCCTAAGAAAAGGATTTGGAATGGCCGTATGGGCTTTATGTATGTTACTTACACAACAAAAGCACACACCTGAAATATCCAGTAACAGGACAACAGATAAATAAATATAGGTGAACATATTTTTCTACATCAAGTATCTATATATGTTGCAAATATCAAAGATGCTTTACAATATAACAAGATTTTTAAAAACTAGAGACATGTATAAAAATGATCAACCATGTAACACAAAATAAAATTATTCTGATCTAAAAAATACAAAGTGAACATAAATATGTAACAAAAACAAGATAAATGAAACAGGAAGGAAATTCTACCAAAAATGTAACCAGTCTGTTAAACCTATGGATTTTTTTTTTCCTTCCATTTTCCGTATTTTTCTGATGTTGAACCATTTATTATTGATATGTTTATCAAAATAAACAAACTAGAACAACAAACCTTTGATGTGGGGGTTTAGCCAACCAAGAACTGTATAGGCCAGAAAAATGCCCAATGTCACCAAGTAACTGTGAGAAAACAATTTCAAGAAAACAATATCAAACTGTGGCTATCCTTAATCCCTATGTTTTCAGTGCCAATGTAGACTAAGAAAGGGTTGGAACCATTCTCTCTCCCAATGCTCCCACATTCCTCTGCTGAAAGAGGAATTGTGGAAAGACAAAGAACAAGATGAAGCATGTAGAAAATACACATTTGCACTTAAAAACAAACCCTGTATACACCAAACACTTCCACCTTCCTGGACACAGAGAGTTTGAATCAACACTTCAGATCATGGCTTAGTGTTAGTTGCTCAGTTGTGCCTTCGCGACCCCCTGGACTGCAGCCTACCAGGTTCCTGTGTCCATGAGATTTTCCAGGCAAGAATACTGGAGTGGGCTGCCATTTCCTTCTCCAGGGGATCTTCCCAATTTAGGGATCGAACCCAGGTCTCCTGCACTGCAGGCAGATTCTTTACCGACTGAGCTACAAGGGAAGCCCAAAAGTTTGATAAACATTTCCTTCTAATGCTGCTGAATCTCAGAAATGAATTTAAATGATCCTTATTTCTACGAAAACTAAATACATTTGCCAGATATACAGAACCAACACCCTGCCCTTGTACTTTATATTGTGTTTTCCTAAACAGGTAAATGTCTACCTAAACTTAGCTGAGTTCTTAAGTATCCTGTAAGTCTCACTGAGAAAAATTTAACAGCTTTGTAATCAGTCTCCCCGTACCCACATTACTGCAACACACTGTCCTCCAAGCAGTCACATCTGTTAAATGCAAACCCAGCCACATCAGATTTTGCTTAACACCCATTAATGGCTCCCTGGGCTCTCAAAAAAGTCCTAACTCCTTAATATGGCTCCTACAGAACTTCCAGATGTTCAAGCTGGTTTTAGAAAAGGCAGAGGAACCAGAGATCAAATTGCCAACATCCGCTGGATCATCAAAAAAACAAGAGAGTTCCAGAAAAACATCTATTTCTGCTTTATTGACTATGCCAAAGCCTTTGACTGTGTGGATCACAATAAACTGTGGAAAATTCTGAAAGAGATGGGAATACCAAACGACCTGACCTGTCTCTTGAGAAACCTGTATGCCGGTCAGGAAGCAACAGTTAGAACTGGACATGGAACAACAGACTGGTTCCAAATAGGAAAAAGAGTATGTCAAGGCTGTATACTGTCACCCTGCTTATTTAACTTATATGCAGAGTACATCATGAGAAATGCTGGGCTAGAAGAAGCACTAGCTGGAATCAAGGTTGCCAGGAGAAATATCAATCACCTCAGATATGCAGATGACACCACCCTTATGGCAGAAAGTGAAGAGGAACTAAAAAGCCTCTTGATGAAAGTGAAAGTGGAGAGTGAAAAAGTTGGCTTAAAGCTCAACCTTCAGAAAACTAAGATCATGGCATCTGGTCCCATCACTTCATGGCAGATAGATGGGGAAACAGTGGAAACAGTGGCTGACTTTGTATTTCTGGGCTCCAAAATCAGTGCAGATGGTGACTGCAGCCATGAAATTGAAAGACGCTTACTCCTTGGAAGGAAAATTATGACCAACCTAGACAACATACTAAAAAGCAGAGACATCATTTTGCCAACAAAGGTCCATCTAGTCAAGGCTATGGTTTTTCCAGTGGTCATGTATGGATGTGAGAGTTGGATTGTGAAGAAAGCTGAGCGCCGAAGAATTGAAGCTTTTGAACTGTGGTGTTGGAGAAGACTCTTGAGAGTCCCTTGGACTGCAAGGAGATCCAACCAGTCCATTCTACAGGAGATCAGTCCTGGGTGTTCACTGGAAGGATTGATGCCGAAGCTGAAACTCCAGTACTTTGGCCACCTCATGCGAAGAGTTGACTCAATGGAAAAGACCCTGATGCTGGGAGGGATTGGGAGCAGGAGGAGAAGGGGACGACAGAGGATGAGATGGTTGGATGGCATCACCGACTCGATGGACGTGAGTCTGAGTGAACTCCAGGAGTTGGTGATGGACAGGGAGGCCTAGCATGCTGCGATTCATGGGGTCGCAAAGAGTTGGACACGACTGAGCGACTGAACTGAACTGAAGTAAGAGTGCCATGCCAAGTGACACTGGAGACAGAGCAAGGGGGAAATTCAGTCCTCCCAGTCCTGATCCCTCCCCCTGGGAGAAGGAGGAGGAACACCTGCAGAATGAGGCTTTACTACAGTGTCTTAGATCTGGAAAATATAGATAGCGCTGAAGCAGAACGAGCAAAACGTTAGCGTCTATACAGTAGTTTCTGTGCTACTGTGTATTTTGTTTACTAATTTAAAAAATAATAAAAGCAATAAAAATTAGGAAGAAAACAATGCAATGTACTCCATCTTGGCAAGCTATTTAAATCACTTTATAAAAGTCCACTCTTACCTGAAAAGTATGAATCGTTCTTGCCCATGCATGTTTTATGTGACAATATTGCATTAGTTTCCCAAAATCCACAGTTACTTCCAGGCCAGCCATATTATTAATGGTCAAAAATCTCTTCTTTCCAAAAGTTACATCAGTTTTATCCTGTCACCAAAACAAATAACTGCTCTTTATGTTTTCAAATACGTACTCTGCAAAGGTCTATTTGGGGTTGAACATAAAATGCCACCTTATAAATAGCATGAATCATTGTTAAGAATTTCAAAGAGTTTAAAATCTATGCTTGAGCACCAACTGAATACAGACACACCCAAATATTTTAATAAACATAAGTGGAAGTTTTTGGTCATTGAAATTTAACCTTCATTTGACTCTTTGGAGAACAGTCTGTATTGCTGTTCTTGCTCTGAAGACTATACATTTTACTTCTTGCAGTGACTGTATAAGTCTGCATATATTTCTGGCAAAGAGTTCACTTTTCTTTACAAATTTTAAGAATAAACTTTAAGTTTACAAAGGTGTTTATACAATGAGGGCAAATTCAAGGAGACCACTTCTATAGCTTCTGTACTTAAGCAGCAACCAAGGAAATGCTGCTTTGTAAAACATAATAAGTGTGTCACTTGTCCCTTGGTTTTGTTACTTGAGCACTTCAAACTTATTAAAAAATGTGTTTCTTCACAACGTCTCCCAGAAAATGTAAGAGAAAGGAACATTTCCCAACTAATTTTATGAGGCCAGAATTAGTTGGCCTCATAAAATCAGAAAAGATGTCACTGGAAAACTACAAATCAAGATTCCTCATGGATACAAAGCCAAAAGTTCTTAACAAAAAATTATGGAAGAAAAATGTCAGCTCTCATATGATTAGATTCTGAATCAATCCTCAGGCAATAAAAAGAAAACCAAATCTATCCCTCATAGGTAAAAAGGTACTATTTTTCTGTTATTACCTACCGCTGTTATAAAAAATATTTCTCCATTGCAGAGTCGAGTACCACTTTCAAAGTCATGCTTATTTTTGGCAAAACCAGGAGTACCACCATTAAAGTCTTCACCACTAGCTTTTAATTCATTATTTTGTTGACTGTTGAAGGTATTTTCAGGGAGTAACTCTGAGAGATATGCATTCTTGGTACAACAAATTTTATCACCAACTCCAAATTCAAGCCTATTCTGATGGTTTCTGAGATAGAAAATAAGAATACAGTATGAGAATTTGGAAAACCACAATTTCATTGTCTTTAGGCACTGACTCCCACTCAGATCTGATCCAATTCTCAAAATAATTTCCACAGACTCTTTATATCACTTTTGTTCTCCAAAGGTCACCAAGAAATGAGGAGGCTCCCACGGTTGTGGTCTGATTACCTATACTCACTGCAACCCCTCAAACTCAACGACATTTCCCAGCTGACTTTTTTCAAGCTAGAAATTTTGGCATAAAGGCTGATGTCTGTCTTTCCCTTCACATTCCAAAAGTTACCAAAAATCTTATCGACTCTCCCTTTTAAATTCATCCTCTCCTCTTCAATTTCTGTTACCACTACTCCAATTCAAGTCTCACACATTTATACATATTTCTAGTATAATAATTATGACACTATATCAGAATAATAGCAGCAAATTGGTAAGTGCTTTAGGCATGTTATTTCATTTCATCCTTACTACAACTTATGAGGGAGATTCTAAGTAAGTATGCTCTTACGTACATGGAAGGGTGAAACTGCCTGCTCAAGACTGAGACCCAGACTCGATGGTGTTGGGGTACCTATCATGGTATTTTCTGTCTTCCCTCAATAGACAAGGAGATCCTCTAGTAACTTACACATTTCTGGATTCTCTACACTTCATAAATGGTATTATTATTATTAAGTGAAAGTCGCTCAGTTGTGTCCAACTCTTTGTGATCCCATGGGGTCGCTACGAGTCGGACACGACTGAGCAACTTCACTTTCCCTTTTCACTTTCACGCGTTGGAGAAGGAAATGGCAACCCACTCCAGTGTTCTTGCCTGGAGAATCCCAGGGCCGGGGGAGCCTGGTGGGCTGCTGTCTATGGAGTCGCACAGAGTCAGACACGACTGAAGCAACTTAGCAGCAGCAGCAGGATTAACACAATCCATGGAATTCTCAAGGCCAGAATACTGGAGTGGGTAGCCTTTCCCTTCTCCAGGAGATCTTCCCAACCCAGGAATCAAACTGGGGTCTCCTGCATTGCAGGTGGATTCTTTACCAGCTGAGCCACAAGGGAAGCCCTGTTGATACATGCAAGAGAAGTTATGTAGCCTGTCCTACGTGTGAACAGCATGGCTTTTCTATTCGCTTATTTCCCCGACAGATGTTCACCTAAGGTGCTCTCTGCAGGCATCCTGTTGCTAAGGTTCTTGAATACATTCCACACATATCTGATTTGAAAAATTGCCATAAATTCTCAAAGCTCAATCTGCAGAGGCTAGAAGTAGGAAACTACAAGGATAATTTTATTCCTTATTTTTCTCATTACGCTGATTACCAAAAATTCCTAAGGATCTATATCATACTTAATTGAAGAAATCAGCTGACTTAACAATGGAGAATAAAGATTTTTAAATATGCAACTACAATGATAAACAAACAAAAGTACAGTGAATCCAGGAAGCACTGTCCTTACTTGATTAGACGTCCTGTGTAGTGCTTGCAACAGCAGGCGTTGATCACGTCACAGTCCTGCCTACAACACAGGAAAATGCAAGGGTCACTTTAATGGAATCTCTTTTGTGTAGATTTCTATTACCAACAATTATGATATATGGGGTTCTATCAAAAGTTTCCAGAACTTTCCTCAGGAAAAGGTATTTGGTAATTTTGATTTAAATATAGAAGTATTTCTTCCATTCAGATTTCCTATTAGTTACCAAATATAATATTTGGTAGAAAGAGCCCTCTTTAGGGAATTCTCTGGTGGTCCATTGGTTGGGACTCAGTACTCTCACTGCCATGGGCCTGGGTTCTATCTCTAGTCAGGGATTTAATATCCCACAAACTGTGCAGTGTGACCAATAAATGAATGAACATATGAATGAACAGCCCTCTTTAAAAGCTGCCTTCCACTGGGTCTACCAAAGAAGTACCTCAAAATAAGAGAGGATTCACAGTGATGAACTACTAGAGTCTCCCATTTCAACAGCATCTAGATTAATAAGGTATGAAATTTAAAAGTTCCACTTTTAAAAACAATAAAATATTGTAAATGCTTTACCTTCTAAAGGCAATAAATTGTGATGTTTTCACATCTTCTAGGTCCTTTTCTTGGAGTAAAGTACTAACTGCAGAATATAAATCTGATAATTCAAGAGAAAAAGGTTAACACAGAAAAGCACTGAATTATAACACTATTTCAATCAGTCAGTTCAGTCCCTGAGTTGTGTCTGACTCTTTGTGACCCCATGGACTGCAGCACACCAGGCCTCCCTGTCCATCACCAACTCCCGGAGCTTACTCAAACTCATGTCCATTGAGTCAGTAATGCAATCCAACCATCTTATCCTCTGTCGTCCCCTTCTCCTCCCGCCTTCAATCTTTCCCAGCATCAGGGTCTTTTCCAGTGAGTCAGTACTTCCCATCAGGTGGCCAAAGTATTGGAGTTTCAGCTTCAGCATCAGTCCTTCCAATGAATATTCAGGACTGATTTCCTTTACGATGGACTGGTTGGATCTCCTTTCAGTCCAAGGGACTAAAGAGTCTTCTTCAACACCACAGTTCAAAAGCATCAATTCTTCAGCACTCAGCTTTCTTTATAGTCCAACTCTCACATCCATACATGACAACTGGAAAAACCATAGCTTTGACTAGACAGACCTTTGTTGGCAAAGTAGTATCTCTGCTTTTTAATATGCTGTCTAGGTTGGTCATAACTTTTCTTCCAAAGAGCAAGCGTCTTTGAATTTCATGACTGCACTCACCATCTACAGTGATTTTGGAGCCCAAGAAAATAAAATCTGTCACTGTTTCCATTGTTTCCCCATCTATTTGCCATGAAGTGATGGGACCAGATGCCATGATCTTAGTTTTCTGAATGTTGAGTTTTAATCCAACTTTCTCACTCTCCTCTTTTACTTTCATCAAGAGGCTCTTTAGCTCTTCTTCGCTTTCTGCCATAAGGGTGGTATCATCTGCATATTTGAGGTTATTCATATTTCTCCTGGCAATCTTGATTCCAGCTTGTGCTTCATCCACCCCGCATTTTGAATGATGTACTCTGCATACAAGTTAAATAAGCCGGGTGACAACATACAGCCTTGACGTACTCCTTTCCCTATTTGGAACCAGTCTGTTGTTTCATGTCCAGTTCTAACTGTTACTTCTTGACTTGCATTCAGATTTCTCAGGAGGCAGGTTAGGTGGTCTCTTTAAGAATTTTCCATAATTTGTTGTGAGGTTGGATGGCATGACAAACTTGATGGACATGGGTTTGGGTGAACTCCAGGACTCCAGGATTTGGTGATGGACAGGGAGGCCTGGCGTGCTGAGATTCATGGGGTCGCAAAGAAGCGACCTTCATAGTCAATGAAGTAGGAGTAGATGTTTTTCTGGAACTCTCTTGCTTTTTTTGATGATCTGGCGGATGTTGGCAATTTGATCTCTGGTTCCTCTGCCTTCACTAAATCCAGCTTGAACATTTGGATGTTCACGGTTCACATACTGTTGAAGCCTTGCTTTGAGAATTTTGAGCATTACTTTGCTAGTGTATGAGATGAGTGCAATTGTGCAGTAGTTTGAACATTTTTTGGCCTTGCCCTTTTTTGGGATTGGAATGAAAACTGACCTTTTTCAGTCTTGTGGCCACTGCTGAGTTTTCCAAATTTGCTGGCATATTGAGTGCAGCACTTTCACAGCATCATCTTTTAGGATTTGAAATAGCTCAACTGGAATTCCACTGCTTCCACTAGCTTTGTTCGTAGTGACGCTTCCTAAGGCCCACTTGACTTCACATTCCAGGATGTCTGGCTCTAGGTGAGTGATCACACCATCATGGTTATCTGGGTCATGAAGATCTTTTTTGTATAGTTCTTCCATGTATTCTTGCCACCACTTGTTAATATCTTCTGCTTCTGTTAGGTCCATACCATTTCTGTCCTTTATTCTGCCCATCTTTGCATGAAATGTTCCCTTGGTATCTATAATTTTCTTGAAGAGATTTCTAGTCTTTCCCATTCTATTGTTTTCCTCTATTTCTTTGCATTGATCACTGAGGAAGGCTTTCTTATCTCTCCTTGCAATTTTTTGGAACTCTGCATCCAAATGGGTATATCTTTCCTTTTCTCCTTTACCTTTTGCTTCTCTTTTCTCAGCTATTTGTAAACCCTCCTCAGACAACCATTTTGCCTTTTTGCATTTCTTTTTCTTGGGGATAGTCTTGATCACTGCCTCCTATACAATGTCATGAAACTCCGTGCACAGTTCACTGGGCACTCTGTCTATCAGATCTAGTCCCTTAAATCTATTTGTCACTTCCACTGTATAATCATAAGGGATTTGATTTAGGTCATACCTGAATGGTCTAGTGGTTTTCCCTACTTTCTTCCATTTAAGTCTGAATTTGCCAATAAGGAATTCATGATCTGAGCCACAGTCAGCTCCCGGTCTTGTTTTTGCTGACTGTATAGAGCTTCTCCATCTTTGGCTGCAAAGAATATAATCAATCTGATTTCAGTATTGACCATCTGGTGATGTCCACATGTAGAATCTTCTCTTGTGTTGTTGGAAGATGGTGTTTACTATGACCAGAGCGTTTTCTTGGCAAAACGGTTAGCCTTTGACCTGCTTCATTTTGTACTCCAAGGTCAAATTTGCCTGTTATTACAGGTATCTCTTGACTTCCGACTTTTGCATTCCAGTCTCCTATAATGAAAAGGACATCTTTTTTGGGTGTTAGTTCTAGAAGGTCTTCATAGAATCATTCCTGGTTGGGGCATAGACTTGAATGGCTTGCCTTGGAAACAAACAGAGATCATTCTGTCATTTTTGAGATTGCATCCAAGTACAACATTTCGGACTCTTTGGTTGACTGTGAGGGCTATTCCAATTCTTCTAAGGGATTCTTGCCCACAGTAGTAGATATAATGGTCATCTGACTTAAATTCACCCATTCCAGTCCATTTTAGTTCGCTGATTCCTAAAATGTCAATGTTCACTTTTGCCATCTCCTATTTAACCACTTCCAATCTGCTTTGATTCATGGACCTAACATTCCAGAGTACTATGCATATTTCTCTTTACAGCATTGGACTTTACATCTATCACCAGTCACATCCACAACTGGGTATTGTTTTTGCTTTGGCGCCATCCCCTCATTCTTTCTGGAGTTATTTCTCCACTGATCTCCAGTAGCATACTGGACACCCACCAGCCTGGGGAGTTCCTCTTTCAGTGTCCTATGTTTTTGCCTTTTCATACTGTTCATGGGGTTCTCCAGGCAAGAATACTGAAGTGGTTTGCCATTCCCTTCTCCAGTGGACCACTTTTTGTCAGAACTCTCCACCCTTGTCTGTCTTGGGCTGCCCTACACGGCATGGCTCACAGTTTCATTGAGTTAGACAAGTCTGTGGTCCATGTGATCAGTTTGATTAGTTTTCTATGAGTGTGGTTTTCATTCTGTCTGCCCTCTGGTGGGTACGAATAACAGGCTTATGGAAGCTTCCTGATGGGAGAGACTGACTGAGGGGAAACTAATTCAGAATTCCTGCTAAGGGGTCTCATCAAACAGGATACAGGTTCACCACAGGAGCATCAACCTTATTTGCTTCATCAGCCAGAAGAAAAGAAACCAGAATGAAGGCATGTCTTCCAGCCATTCTTTCTCAGTCACTAGCCCAGACAGCTCCTAATTTGTAGTATCATCACTGCATATTTATTGATGGTTTCTAGGACAAAATATGTAACAGAATTACTAATGTACGACTTCTGTTTTAAGCTCTGGTGGCACTAGTGGTCATCAGTTGTAGTTTGAGAATCTATATGCTTCGCATCTGTGATTTCATCTTTAATTTAATCATCACAATATGCATATAATGCATGTATTATTATACCCAGAGCTGACATTTAGCTGACACAGACCTGTATAAAATAGGGAGATGTTTTTATAATATCTAGACTAGAAAACAGCTACTCCCCAAACACCACAAAGCCCTCCCTCAAACCCCACCCATGTCTTTCCCTCCTCCAGAATCCCCAGATCTCCCCATGATTCAACAACTAATAGGTTAACCCTGACACAGGAAGGGCATCTATTCCAATAGTGACCAGACTCTGGCAGCTATTAAATAGTTTAACTCTCACCACTGATTACATCCTTGCTACGAAAGTGAAACTGAGGCCCTTGAAAGTAAAAGAAGTTTTCCAACAGGGTAGGGTAGCCAGCCTCCCTCTTTTAGCACTCAGATCACTGACAGTGATAATGCCCACTTACAACTTGTCCTTCCTCACAGCCTGAGAAGCTGGCTTCCTCTCATCTCTCTTAGCAATGCTACAAATCAGGGAACATTTCTCAAGAAAGGGACAAGATATAAAAATTGGGGGAAAAACATCTCAGGCTTTTAGGTCTTTCCCTCATAGATAAATGAAAAGGGAATGAAAAAGCCCAGTACTTGTAAGCCTTGCTCTAGGAAAACCAAATTAGTTGCTCACGGAGCCCTTCATTTTTCATATGAAGAAAGGGTTATCAGTAAAACATGGCCAACACTCAGCTCACCTCCAGCCAAGCCCTGCTTGCAAAGGTTTCACACGTACAAATCATGCTGTTCTGCTCCCTGATTTGTTCACTCTCCCTACATCTTCCAGATCAATATACACACTGTATTTCCTTGATTCTAAGATGTGCATTTTTTCTCATTTTAACATCATTGGACTTCCAGCCCAGCTACGAAGCCTGTCTCAGGGCTTTGTATCTTGCAATAATGGGAATAACTGGGTAATTTATTAAGAAATACTTATTACTTAAGTGTTAAGTAATAATACTTAATTATTCATGAAAAAGTACTATATGCCTCTCTAAGGAGTATTTATTCAATTCTCTTAAAGAAGAGACTCATTTTCCAGCTGAAGTTTATAATTAAGATATAATTAAGATAGAGAAACAGCATCAGCTAAGCTCTGCTACCATTCTGAAACTTTTTAAAGTACATTCTCATTAATGTAAAGAATGGGTGCCAGAAATAAAACTAAACTTATTTCAGGTAGATCTAAATGGAACAGCAGAGAAAGAAAGTTCTTAACGATAGCTGTCTCATTTTCTTCGACTGTACTAATATCTACTATGAACTAAGTTCTGGTGAGGATAAACATTATCTAAATTATTCACTGTTGCTGCTGCCGCTAAGTCGCTTCAGTCGTGTCTGACGCTGTGCGACCCCATAGACGGCCTCCTACCAGGCTCCTCTGTCCTGGGATTCTCCAGGCAAGAACACTGGAGTGGGTTGCCATTTCCTTCTCCAATGCGTGAAAGTGAAAAGTGAAAGGGAAGTCGCTCAGTTGTGTCCAACTCTTAGCGACCTCATGGACTGCAGCCTACCAGGCTCCTTCACCCATGGGATTTTCCAGGCAATTATTCACAACATGTGGAATAAAAAACAAGCCAAAAAACAATACACAGCTTATAATCCAATTTATATAAAACTAAATTGGTCTGTGTATGCATGGCAACCCACTCCACTATTCTTGCCAGGAGAATCCCATGGACAGGGCAGCCTGGCAGGCTACAGTCCATAGGGTTGCACAGAGTCAGACATGACTGAAGTGACTTAGCATGTACACATGGATATAATTAAGTTTTATAAAGATAAACACCAAGCTCTTCCTATGGATGTAACTTTTATGGGAGTTGACTCTGGGGAAGAGGAGTGGGAATGATTAAAGGAAATATTAATTTTTATTTCAAACACTTCTGTATCAGTTGACTTCTGTTAAGGAATATAAATGATTTCTATAATTAAAAAAAAAAAACCATCACCAAAAACACATACATAGAATGCCATTATTACATGATCTCATTTAAAAAAAGAATACTGTAACGTGTGAATGAACACTAACCCAAGGGAACTAAGATGGGACACACACAGAAGAGGAGAGGCTTACATACAAAGTTGGATGTCAATTAATGTCACATGTCGAGTGAAAGCTGCTAAGTAAGAAGCACATAATTTGAAGAACTGTGGCAACTACAAGAAATTCTCAATAATAACCATTTACATCTTCGCCAATTCAATTTTGAGTAAACCACTACACTATTTTTAAAAGCTTGCTAAGCAAGTTTATAATATAAAGATTCAAAGGTATAATCTATTTAAATAAATTCATTTGGAGTAATAACTTAATATCTATTATTTACAAAAAAATAACATTTACATGATCCAACCAGTCCATCCTAAAGGAAATCAGTCCTGAATGTTCATTGGAAGGACAGATGTTGAAGCTGAAACTCCAACTTTGGCCACCTGATGTGAAGACCTGACTCCCTGGAAAAGACCCTGATGCTGGGAAAGATTGAGGGCAGGAGAAGAAGGTGACGACAGAGGATGAGACAGTTGGATGGCATCACCGACTCAATGGACATGAGTCTGAGTAAACTCCGGGAGTTGGTGATAGACAGGGAGGCCTGGCGTGCTGCAGTCCATGGGGTCGAAAAGAGTCGGATACAAAGAGTTGGACTGAACTGATTTACAAAAAAATAACATTTACATAGCTCCTCAAAACTGACAAATGCCCTCAACTTTCACAACTGTTCCATACTGTCACTGTGACCCCCATTTTACCAATGGTGGAGTGATGAGACACGACTCATACACACAGGGAGAAGAGTCCCTTGTCCCATGCATTTTCTCAATCCTATCATGCTGTTATCCTAATACCCCTAATTAGAAGTGACGTTTGTCCACTTTATTAGAAACAGAACTGTTAGGAACTCAGCTTAGCAACAGTTTGACAGCCATCACTTTTGTTTCACAAATGTCCTCAAAACAACAAATGTTTCCAATTGCTGTTAAAAAAAAAGCTTCATTCATTAAGAATAAACTTGCGATTACTGGGGCTCTTGCTTTATTGTAAACTAATCATCTTCGGCCCTGGGTCAGGAAGATCCCCTGGAGAAGGAAATGGCAACCCACTCCAGTATTCTTGCCTAGAGAATCCCATGGGCAGAGGAAGCCTGGCAGGCTACAGTCCACGGGGTCACAAAGAGTCAGACATGACTGAGTAACTGAGCACACCAAACTAATCATCTACATCCACTTATGTACTCAACAAATATTTACTAAGTCCTTTAGTATGCATGAGCTTACTTCTTTACAAAATTCAAAAGTAATCTGCTTTTGATGATTAATAAATTTATTAAATTAATACATTAAATAAATTTATTTTTAGTGCCTAATGTTTTACTAGCAATTTACTACTATCAAATAAAATTACAAGTAGTTATTTAATAACTGAATTATAAAACTGAAATATTTAACCCTATAAACATAAAAGTTTATACTTACAAGACTGATGGTTACTTTTTGAGGACGGAGAACTGGCATCTTCTTCTGGGAGTCTGACAAAAATAAATGATTTATCTTGTACTGAGACAGAGAATGTCACATTATCAGAGATATTCAACTCTGCATCAAATGTTGGAAACTGGCATCTTGAGATTCTTAAATAAAGATAAAATAATACACCAAGAATATTAGCATCCAAAAATGTGTCTTCATATACGAGCAGAGATAATGTCATTATAATAATATCTGTGAATAGGTCATAAACAGGGTGAAAAGGCCACCCATACATGCATTATAAATACTAAAGGAGTTTCAAAACAGACTTAGCCAAGACCACAATGTTACATTTATCCATCAGTCCCCTACTCCTAGCACATTTAAAGTATTAGAAAAAATTTACCAAGCAACATTCTGAGAACTTGATCTACTTTTCTCCAAACCACAAAAGAACCACACAAGGTAGGTATTATCCTCATTTCATAGATAAAGCAGCGTGATGCCTAGTTAACTACAGCGGGGATGTCCAAGACCACAGAGGTAGAAAGCAGAAGAGCTAGGATGGAAATTTGGACCCAATGGGCTCCATATTTCTGTTTAAATTAATTTAGACTCTTCAGGGGCTTTTCCATACATATACATCACACTCCTTCTTTTCTCCTTCCTTCTATTATATATCATACCTATGGGCTCATCTTCTCAACTGAACCAAGTATCCACATCTTCTCTTTGCTTCTGTTCCCTTCTCAATCATTTTTTTATTCTTGTACACCCCAAGATTAGCAAGCCATAACAGAAAACATAGTAAGGGCCAGTGGCATTATCACACTAGAGTCCCTCCTTGGCTATCCGTTAGAAAACTGACTCCCCGTAAAGACCAACCTCAGCCTAGCTATCAAAGGTCTAGAACCCTACTGTGTGTCATCTTCAACCCTTCCCAAAATGGTGGAAAGAGAAGAAAGGAGAGAGGAGAAGGCTGGCCCTGCTGTACTATCCCAGGTTTAATTTGGGGTGCTGAGAATCACCATGGATTTCCTGTTCTGCTTCTGATCCAGGACATGTAACACTTGTATCTCTGTTCATGGTATCACTGGGACTCATCTGTCATTAATCACAGGGTGATGATGACCAAGAGGAAATGATGAAAGGAGCACAGCCCAAAAGATATTGAAAAAGTTACTAAAAGGAATTCCTAAATTTCAGAGAAAATTGAGTTCTAAGACATCTAATGTGCTTCGTATTCTCCCAAAGATTTCTAGACTTTACAATAACCAATCATCTACCAATATTCCAAAACTGAGGTTGCCTTTATGTAGGGGCAGAAGAGTGATAGGTAAAGAATATTACACCTCAACTACATTATTTTTCTTACTGTCTCAATATGCATCTGTATCATCTACACTATTCCTATCCATTCTTTCTCTTCCTCTCTGTTCTCTCCACGGTAGACAGGGACAGGGAGATGGTTTTTGCTGACATCCAAGCAAGAAAATGTTTAGACAACAAAAACAGCACCTTGTAGTCTAATGCAATATCCTGTCCTGCTGAATATCTGAACCAGATAGCTGCAAAGACCTCCATATAAGCTATCAAGTTTTCAATCTATCATTTAAAAAGATAGGAATTCTTCTGACAGAAAACAAATCATCATAAAGAAAGTACTCTTTTAAAAAAAAAAAGGACTTCTTTGAGCAAACTCTACCTTTCAATTTAATTCTACATTAATTAGTAAGTCATTTTTGGTCCTCAGGTACAGTCAAAAATTTAGTTCCCGATCCTAAGCCCCAGATGGATACATACCAGGTCCAATGGCAGGACAGAGGTCCAAAAAATGTTGCACAAAGAAGACCTAAGACAATGAAGTTTCATGCTAAATTTGTGATCATAGCAACAGTTCAGGACCCATGCTGTATTTTTACGCCAATCAACTATCATCCTCTGCCATTCAGTAGATTGCCCCATGATCTCAAGAATTTCCTAAGCAATGGCTAGTAATAAAGTAGAACCGAAAATAATGCCACGCAGATACAGAAATAAAGGATGCACTACAGCCAATAAAAGGGAAATGAAACCTGGAAAAAAAATAATAAAAAACACCAAACATAGAGAAAAATAGCACCTTGAAAGAGTCAGAAACAAAGATAAATTGTGGCCCACAGAATAAAACAGTTTCTTAATATTCTGTAGCCCCATCACAACTATTACAGAGGATCACTCTAAAGGCTTATGCAAAGATTACAAGAACAGAAGGATTCTTTCCTACTCTTAAAGTCATATGCCACAGGTACCACCAGGATTCATCAAGGAGTAAAACATCTTTTTATGCTTTGGGCTCTCCCCTTATAAAAATTACAGGGAATGTATTCCCCAGTTGGCCCTTGAACTCTAATGAACTCATTTCCAATTCTCTGTTCCGCTTGGGTTTATTCTGGTATCTAAGCTTGATGCAATTTTATTTCACAAATAGACTTTTAAAATTAAGAAAACATATTTATTCTTAAACTTCAACAACACTTTATGTTGTTTTCAATAATGAAAAATATTAATTTTGCTTTTCTAACTGTGGGACAAAAGATATACATATACTGAAGGATAGAAAAGTTTTGCTAAAAGAGTATAGTAAACACACTGCACCAAATCACCTTAATTCAAAAGCCTGTATTTTTCCTTTATTTCCAATACAACAGAAAGAAAACGCAGAATTTTAGCCATAATATACCTGGTAGCATTGTCCACAATTAATTCAGATTCTGCTCTATGGTTTGTCTTTAGTTCAATAGCACAATTCCTTGATTTAAGAGTTTCAAAAAGATCTTTCAGCAAGTTACCAGGTTCAATGCTGGGTAACTGTCTAACATCACCTGAAGACGGGGAAAAGTAGATACAGTCAGTAGGTTTTAAGTAACTAGGATCTTGAAATTTAGAAATTACTTTTATTTCTCCCTGCTGATAAATGCTATAAAGACTTACTATGAGAAAAAAAGAAAAAAAATCTTTGTTTAAAATTACTTAAGAATATCAAGTCTTCAAAAATATTCAACAACAAAAGCCATTCCAATTAAACAATATAAAGTATAAAAACAGTGATAACATGGTAAGGTAAAATGTGAATTGAACTTTTTTCATGTTTACAGATATGTGTTGGGGTATATATTTTCACCAACATGTACAGAAAAAAACAGGTCTTAGGTATCTATAATTTAGTCATTTATTCAATCCTGTTCAATGTCTTTCTAAACATAGAAAAATCTATGGCCTCAAATAAATAAAATTAACATTAAAATGTGAAATAAATCCAGTGCATTTGATAATAGATAAATTTCAGTAATGTAATGATAATGTTCTGCTCTATTACGCATCTTTTTACTTTAAACAAACAAGCAAATCCTAGAGAAAAGAGAAACTATTTTCTGGGAAACTGAGAGAATGCTTTAACTATTAATGGAATCAACTGCTTATACAATATTCTCAAATACCTAAAACAATTACTTATAAATATATTGATTCTCTCATTGCAATTTTATTTTCTCCTCCATTAAATCATATAGTCTACACATCAGTACTACCCAATAGAATCTAACTAAATCTCACCAGAATTGGAAAGGACTTAAGCTAGTGAGGTTTCATTTGCACTATTAGCTTAAAATCATAAAATTACTTTTAAGTGGTCTATCGTTCAGACTTATTTCCAAATGATCTACGTCCTGATTTACTCTGAGTCTGTGACAATTTTACTACTTTAATAGTCATCATTTAGGTAATTACTGTAACCCCTCACAACTCTATTTCATTCACAACCTAGCTTGCTAATAATTAACCAAAACAAGAAGCCACTGAGCTGATGGAGGTGGTCAAATTGAACTCAGTGTGCCTTTAGTGTGGGCTCTGAGAAATGCCTTCTCGCCTGTAGGATATGGATATTAAAACAGTGAAATGGTATAAACAAGCTACTGTGTGTGTGTCTGGTGTGCGTATGCATGCTCAGTCGTGTCCGACTCTTTTTGCGACCCTATGGACAGTAGCCTGCCAGACTCCTCTGTCTATGGGATTTTCCAGGCAAGAATACCAGAGTGGGTTGCCATTTCCTTCTCCAGGGGATCTTCCCAACCCAGGGATTGAACTCATGTCTCTGGTGAGAGTCCTACACTGGCAGGTGGATTCTTTACCAATGAACCACCTGGAAAACCCCAGAACAACCTACTAATCACAATGATTTGAACCAAACAATTAGGATTCCAACAATATTTTAACTTACCAAGGACAATAAGTTTAGAAAGTTTGGAGTGCTTACACAATAAATTTAAAACCGACTTGAAGATTGCTACAGATACCAAACTCCCTTCATCCACAACCAGAACTCTAACCGAAGAAAATTTCCATGGCCTGTTCTTGGTCTTTATTTTTTCCTTCCATAAATAGAAACTATAATTGACCTACAAGCAAAGTATGACATTTCTAAATTCAGGTTAAAAAATTCACCAAAAAAAAAAAAAAATCAAAAAATTTCAACATGATCTTTTAAAATAAAACTCTTAAATGGGGAAGGGATGGGGAGGATATAGGTACAATAACATGGGGGAAAAGATGAAAGAAATAGAGAACACAAAAGTTATAGAATGGAAAGATAGAGGAAATAGTTCAAAAAAATTGCTTCTTAGTACTCACTAGGAAGCACTTAATGTGTTTAATTCAACAAACAGCACTCTTCCACCACCAGAGTCCCAACGGTTTTCTTACCACTCCTGACCAGAGTGAGCTCCCTGTTCTTTCCAACCACAATTAAACCTTCTCTTGGCCTTCTGAGATAGCCCAAACACTTAAGCCTCACTCTTCTCGCAACTAGAATACTCCATTCTGGAAATAAAGGGCTGCCTGCCTGAACTACCTATAAAAATATTATTTTTCTTCAAGTACTTCCCCAACACTGAAAAACTACCACCACTACAAGCAACAAGACAACTGAAAAAAAAAAAACCAACCCTATTACAGAGGTAAAAATATTTACTATTAAAAAAAATTTACAACCAGAGAATGTTAAATATTTTGGTGTATATCATTCAAAAAATGTTTCTATGTTGTTTATATATATATGTGCAATGTATGTGTGTGTGTGTGTGTGTGCTCACTGTCACTAAAAAATTACCTGCATTATCTGGTGGTACCCCGGCCCAAGAATGATAAATAAATGATATAACAACCACCTCAGGGCCCTCCTGAGCCTAAACATAGCTTCAGAAATGTCCTCCCAGCATTCCAACCCAATATTAAGATACTACTAATTGATCAGAGTTGGAATATAAGAGGAAATTCAGTAACGATCCTTCTCTGGCCTCCCCTCTTCTAGGAGGTCATAAACTGATCAGAAGATTCTCCCACCAATGAGCTACACTGAACTCCTCGAGCACTGTGCTCACTCATGTGATAAATGTAATGCAAAAGTCATTTCTGAGATGGCGTGTGGGTCTACGAAGGGATCTTCTTGACCCAGGGATCACAACCGGGTCTCCTGCATTGCAGGTGGATTCTTTACCATCTGAGCCAGCAGGGAATCCCATGATTCTAGGTAGCCTTCCTCAGAACTGCTTTCTTCATTCCACTCTTTTGCCTGGGAACCTAAATGACTCCCCAGTAATCAAGTCCAGGCTTGTTTGTTAGGTGTTCAAAGTCTGTAGTAAATAAGGGAATCACCGCACAGTGGAAAGAGTAGCAAGCTGGGAGGTTACACATGTGAATCCCAGGGTGAGCTCTGCCCTTGGTTAAGTTTGGGGCCAACTGTTTAACACCCTCAAATTTCTACTGGCTCTTCTGTAAAATGCAGATAACATCATCTTCCCACTTTACTCCTTTGTCAAGGACTTTATGAAACAAGAAAATACAAGCTTTAAAGCTCAAATTCCCAGTATAAACCAAGTGCAATTTCCATTATTTTACACACACTTCATTCCATTCAACAAAGTCCCCTCAAAATCTCTACACCCACTTGATGATTTACCTCAATGCCTCTGGGAAGGCCTTTCCCTTAAATAAAACCTTCTTCTTACCTGAGCTTCATCATCCATTAGACTCCAATTCTTTTTTCCTTCAGAAATCTTCCAAGGACTAAGTTCCTTGATCTATAAAATGCCAGGTCAGGGCTAAAGGAAACTCTCCAACTCTTTATAACTTTGAAACTTCACAACTCTCAACTACAGTCACAGCTATTTTTTTCAAGCATCTTAATTCATTTGAAATGCTGATTATGCAACTGCTATTTCCCAGGCACTGTTGTAGGCAGAGGAGATAAAGCACTAAACCAGATGACCCAAGTTTTTTCACTTTTACAGAGCTTTCATTCCACAAAATGTGGACTCTGACATGTTTGTAATCAGTCCCAGGGAGAAACGGGGCCATATGCCAAAATCAAAACCAACTACAGCATTAAGCATACACTTTAGTTGACTTTTTTTTTCATAATAAGACTTTCTTAAAGAAGGAAGCAGCGCAGTGATAGCATGAACACCTATTTCCCTGTAAACAGTAACAGTTTATAGACTGGCTGTTTGAGTAGCATTGAGTTAAATTAGCGTTCTCCACCCTTTTTGGCACCAGGGACTGTTTTCATGGAAGACAATTTTTTCATGGACAGATGGGGGCAGGAGGAGGTTGTGATGGTTTCAAGATGATCCAAGATTCAAGGGCATTACATTTACCTCTCACTTTACTTCTAATCAAATGCTGTGGCTGATCAGATAGGAGGTACCAGTCCATGGCCTGGAGGTTGGGGAATCTCTGATCTCATGATTAGCTACCACAAGGCAAGGGTCTAGAAAACATTCTGTAAATGCCCACTAATTGTTTTCAGGAAGAAATGAAAAATTAAATCATTAAGTCAAATGTAAAAGGTTTTACCTGACAAAGCGTATAAGCGTTAAAACCAGTTTTCTGTCTCAGTAAGCCAGCTGCTTTCCCTGTAGGTGCCGTAAGTAAAACTTCTATAGCCTTGTCCTGTTTCTGCTGACTTTGCTCGGTGAAGGTGATCCATTCTTCTGGTACATTCCAGTCTTGTTCAAAATCTTCACAAGCTTTTTTCACTTCTCTTTCTTCCAACAACTCTATATGCTTAAAAAGCTGGCTAACAATTGTGGTCTTCCCACAGCCACCTTTCCCACTTATGACTGTCACAGCATTGGAGCAAATCATGTCCAGAGCAGTCATCTGGTCTTGATCCAGCTGACCCTCACTCATTTCTGCATTCACTTCATTTTCACTATCATCCCAAATATGGTCACCGCTGTCTTGCATGTCCAAAATATCCACAAGATCTTCTAATCTTGTTTCATTGGGTTTACTTTTATTCAGTGTATCATCACTTCCTGAATTCTCAGGTCTTGGGGTGCGAATAGATGCAAGCACCTTTTTGACATCGACCTGTAATTGCCATGGGGGCCTGGTCATCAAGTCACAGACTGAAGAGGCAATGCCTCTCTCAGCCTGGTAAAGGTCATCAAGAAAGACACAGCCCTTCTCATACGTCACCACACCAATATCCTTCAAGAACTTCAGAGACTGCCAAGCATCGTGAAAAGACATGAGGTCTGATAGTTGAAAAGTTAAGTCAGCTTCTTCAACACACGTGTGCCCCTGCTCTCTACATATCTGCTTCAGTTGAGAATATATTATTAATGCATTCTTCTCCAAATCCGTCATCAACTGGAAAAGAGACTTGCATTGACTAAACGACGTCCAACTTGCTTCACATCGCAAAAGCTTCAGTTCTCTGTAGGTTATCTTTAAGAAAATAAAGGTCATGTTGTTTTATAAGAGTGATAAAGACTGATAACTATTATGAGAATTACAGTGAAAACTATGCCATTTATTAATAATTTCTAAGTTCCAGAAGATGTGTTTCAATGAAATTTGGAGGAGAAAATCTGTGTACCTGACACATCACTATTTTTTAAATTAATTTTACTGTGATTAGAGATCTATATAATGCTCTATTTAAAATTATATTTTCTCAAAGCAATACATATACAGTTTTAAAAGTCAAATAACACTAAAAGCCTTATCACAAAATATATGAATCCTTTGACTTACCCTTTCCATGACTTCTAAAGGAAACACCTCCAACACTTTTAGCTATTTCTTCCAAAATTTATCTCTCCTCTACGTACTGTTTACACTATTCTTTAATTTTTTAAAAAAAATTAGATAATTCGTGTTAACTCCTTACTTTGGAAAGTCTTTCTTCATGGAACTTGCTCTTTTATACTATCACCTAAACACACACGTCTCCCATCTTTGAAAAAGTTACAGTACCATTTTGAAAACTGATTTTGGTTAAATCAGTATAAATGGGATCCACGATTGAGTGACATAATGTGCTGTGATTACATAAATTTTGTATGGAACTCTTGTGTGTGCTGTGGAGTTAATGACGGCCTCGTTTTCTTGACTTGTTTAGTTCTCCGTGTGCCTATCAACAATTCTGCCCAAACTCTACTGAAAAGGTGTAGAACTTCCTCATCATGACCCACTCAGTAGGTCATCTACTAGCTCCATTTTTTTTTTTTTTTTCATGGAGACATCACCCCTGGAGCCCTCCATACAAAGCTGAAATGTGTACCCCACAAAATTCATATGTTGAAATTCTAACACCCAGAACCCTGAATGTGACCCTATTTGGAGACAGGGTCTTTAAAAAGATAATTAAGTTAAAATGAGACATGGCATAGGCCCTAATCCAAGATGACAGGTGTCTTTATAAGACTTTAGGACCCAGACAAGCACAGAGGGAAGGTGGTGTGAAGACACAGGAAGATAGCTGCTCATGAGCTAAGGAGAGAGGCCTCAGAAGAAACCAACCCTGCTAACATCTTGATTGGATTTGGATTTACAGACTCCAGAACTGTGAGAAAATAGAAGTTCTGTGGTTTACACCACCCAGTCTATGCTACTTGTTACAGCAGTCCTAGCAAACGAACATCAAACCTCAACAAAAATCTTTACTCTGGGTGGTGGTTTACCTGCTGAACAGGGGACTCCAAGCCTCCTTTTCCCACCTGACCCCAGAAGGTTCACTGCTCTGCCTCTGTCCTGAATAAATATAGATAATAGTGCTCCAGAGTCCTTTTTTTTTCCAAGCATATTGAAATCATAGTCATTTTACAGAGGGAATAAATTCATTATTCCAGTATTTCTCAAGAGGGATGGAATCTGTAAACATTCTTGGGAAACCCACGAATTATATCAGAATCTTTAAACTGTATTTTCATTTGGAAAACCACTCATAACCAAGTACTGATTTAAGTGCCACATTTGGTTTTCAACACCTCTGGAGCTTCACAGTATCGCTTTACTACTCCTGGCATCTAATAACAAAAACAGAAGTGCCAAAGAAATTGTAAATGACATTATTGTGCCAAAGAAAAAAATCAAATGACATCACGATGTACCATATGAATAATGAAGGCTTTTGAAAGTTCAAATAAGAAAGTGAGGAATTGTGCTACATAGCAGAATGGACTTGCCAAACTCTTTAAGAACTTGGGTCTTCAGTGAGATCTATACTCAAGGTGCAACAGCAACTTAGTTACCAAAAAAGTCATGAAATTAAATTATGTAACTAAAGTACTGATGATATGAATATCATTTATTTTGTTATTTTGTTTTCCTTTGAAAATTTATTGTATAATAAGAGGATAGGTATAAAAAGTTTACATTTAGTTGTAACACTGAAAGGAGAATACATCAACATTGAGGTCATACAAATTTCTTTCCTTTGAAGAAGATGTAAAATTGTCAAGTTTGAGATATCCTTGTATAAGATTACAAAAAGCTAAGCAAAAGTCTTACTTACTTTACGAAATCCAAGTTTCCATGGCTGTGTACCTAAAATCTCTTCTATCTCTTCCAACACCTCTATAGAATTTGAGGTTATGAGCTGTTTGAAGTGTCGGGGCAGAAGAACTGGAAGGAATTCCATTATTTTTGGAAACTGCAAAGCTCTCATCACCGTTTTAAATGGAACTACAGGATATCAGAAAAGAACAAATCCAAGCTAACAAATGAGCTCATAAAACAACTGATTTGATGGACTTTCTCATTTAGCACAACTAGTTAAAGAAATTCCAATCAAAAAGAGAGTAACACATTTACTTTAAGCAGGAGAAAACTGACTGTATTATAACAACTGTTTTTGTACCAAGATGGCTTTCCTTGTGTTTAACATCAAAATTTATGTTCTTCAAATGCTTAGATAACTACCTCTTAGACTTTTGTTTCCTCCTACTTGCAACAGAATAAAATTTCCGACTAAATGATATATAGATAAATTCAAAGTTAAGCATTAAAAACTATTTACATATTAAACTTTATAATCTTTTTTCTTACTATAGTCATGATTCTTTCATCCTGGAAGTCATTCAATGATGTACTTACTGCCAAATTCATTTGATAGAATTAAGAAATAAAACATTCCATATATGTGAATGTCCAGATAACAAACCATATTTAAAAGTTATTTTAAATCATTTTGAACTGAAATCTTTCCAAAATGGATTGTTCTTTTCCTGCCTTTCTTCT
Organism: Capricornis sumatraensis; assembly: GCF_032405125.1. Taxonomy (NCBI): domain Eukaryota; kingdom Metazoa; phylum Chordata; class Mammalia; order Artiodactyla; family Bovidae; genus Capricornis; species Capricornis sumatraensis. The sequence goes on from NC_091072.1 coordinate 91,919,952, forward strand.
CCGCCTTTTTAAACAGAATAATCGACAACTGAACTTTTTCTTAACAACTCAAGGTAATCCTATGGACACAAAAGTTAGAGAGAGACACCTAGAATCACACTTTTAGAGCAAGACAGTAACTGAAAGGTATTTCAAGATCATCTCACCCCACGTTAGTCACTCAGTCGTGTCCAACTTTTTGTGACCCCATGGACTGTACCCCACCGGGTTCCTCTGACCATGAACTCTCCAGGCAAGAATACTGGAGTGGGTTGCCATTTCCTTCTCCCATCTCACCCCATATCTTCAGATTATAGATGAGAAACCAGCAATGTTAATAACATACTCCAAAAGCAATACAAATACATTTTCATCAAACCTGATTTTAAAAAAGAATACTACAGTAAGGTACTGTAGTGGTGATATTTAAAACATACTAGTCATCCAGTATCTCAATTACACTAAAACTCCATGATAAAATCACTTACATGTGAATTCCAGAGGAAGCAGCATCTCATGACCTGGTGGTGACTCTTGTGTTTTCTGCGTAGACTGTTTTTGACTATTCCCTTTAATTTCCTCTTGCCATGTTCTTAAGTTTTCCATAAGATTTTCAAAATTGAGGTCTTTATACCTTGATTTCTTATTTAACCATGTAAAAAACTTAATTCTTTGCTCACTGGAGACATTACACTCTTTAAGAAAGAGGGAACAGATGTGGATTTGATTTGGTGGTGACATATCTGACTGTAAAAAGTAAGATGGAAATCCTTGAACCCGATAGTTCCTTGATCCTCCTGGCTTTACCTGTACCTTCACTCGCCACCAAGCATCAGTTAATGGAAAACGTCCAAACACGTCACATTTCTCCTGAGTGTTTTCATCAAACACAGAAACTTAAAAAAAAAAAGAAAAAGGAAATGTTAATTTAGGATAATTTAAAATCTTTCCCAATGTTTTGTCAACTCCACTACTCTCTTTAATCCCGGGACAGTTCCCCGTACAGGTGTCTATTGCAGTGTCTATATTCCACTTACCTGTTTATCTGTCTTCCTCTACTACACTGTTGGAAAAGGACATGGCAACCCACTGCAGTATTCCTGCCTAGAGAATCCTGTGGACAGAGGAGCCTGGTGGGCTCATGTCCATGGGGTTGCACAGAGTTGGACACGACTGAAGCTACTTAGCATGCATGCATGCACTGGAGAAGGAAATGGCAACCCACTCCAGTATTCTTGCCTGGAGAATCCCAGGGATGGAGGAGCCTGGTGGGCTGCCGTCTGTGGGGTCCCACAGAGTTGGACACAACTAAAGCGACTTAGCAGCAGCAGCTACTACACTGTAAGCTTTCTAGAATAAGATAATCTCTTATTTGTCTTTGTATTCCAGGAGGGAGGCCTGGTACCTGGCAAGTCTGTTGTTCCTCTCCTAAAAGAGGTTCCCTCTCTGCTACTCTGATCTCAGCCAATACTGACCTCCAAGGAGTATCTTAAAAAAATGTCAGGGTCAAAAAGACACATGTACCCCAGTGTTCACTGCAGCACTATTTACAATAGCTAGAACATGGAAGCAACCTAGATGTCCATCGACAGATGAATGGATAACGAAGCTGTGGTACATTACATAAATACAATGGAATACTACTCAGCCGTAAAAAGGAACGCATTTGAGTCAGTTCTAATGAGACGGATGAAGTTAGAGCCTATTTTTCAGAGTGAAGTCAGAAAGAGAAAAATAAATATCATATACTGATGCATATATGTGGAATCTAAAAAGATGGTACTCATGAATTTATTTTCAGGGCAGCAACGGAGAACCAGACATAGAGAACAGACCTATGGACATGTGGGCAGGGGAGGAGGAAGAGTATGAGATGTATGGGGAGAGTAACATGGAAATTTACAATACCATATGTAAAATAGATAGCTAGTGGGAATTTGCTGTGTGGCTCAAACAGGACTCTGTGACAACCTGGAAGCGTGGGATCCAGAGGGAGACGAGAGGGAGGTTTGGGAGGGAGGAGATATGGGTGTACCTATGGCTGATTCTTGTAGATGTATGACAGAAAACCACAAAATTCTGTACAGCAATTATCCTCCAATCAAAAAAAAAGTCAAGGTCCCTCCTACCAGTCTTTGCAAAAGCTGTTGCATCTGCCTTAAATATTTTCTTCCTTACTGTTTACATTTACTACAGAACTCAGATTAACTGTCACTTCCTCAGAAAACCTTCCCTGAACTCATAAATATAACCTCATGGCACTTCATACAATTTCTATTAAGCACTGATATTATAGTTACTTCCCAGGTGGTGCCAGTGGTAAAGAACCTGCCTGCCAATGCAAGAGACACAAGAGACAATGGTTCAATCCCTGGATCATGGGGAAGATCCCCTGGAGGATGGCGTGGCAACCCACTCCAGTATTCTTGCCTGGAGAATCCCATGGACAGAGGTGTCTGGTGGGCTATGATCCATAGGGTTGCAAAGAGTCGGACATGACTGAAGCAACTTAGCACACATAGCATACACAGCTGCGATTATTTGTAAAATACCTATTTAATGCACTTAGAGGGGAAGCTCCATTAAGACAGCAACCTCATCATCTAATCTCTCCAGGGTACCCCAACAACAAACTTATCTCGCTCGGAACACCTTAGCCAGTCGCTAACACTTGCAGGATGAATAACTAAACCCTCCACAAAAACTTAAACATTTTCTGTCTAAACTTGCGCTGCCTACTCACCTGTGACTATTTAATTAAAATTAAAACTTTAGATTCAGCTCCTCTGGTGCCCTAGCTGCATTTGAAGTTTTCAATAACCACTCATGGCTAGCAGCTATTGTATAGGACAGTGCGAATATACACCAATCCCATCACAGAAAATTCTACTGGACAGCAACTGGTCTGAACATTCAAACATTGTTAAACATCAGTCACCAGGAACACACAATAGGTGTAATTCTTAGGACAGGAAACTAGACAAGATAAATACAGATCACAAGATTAACAGGTTAATGAGTCAACAGTGCTTGTGGTGTTTCACGTGTATGTGTGTTTAAGCAGCTGAACAGCAACCACATATTCGACTCCAGGAAAGAAATAGTTAAAAGCCCTGATTCGGGGTGTTAATACTGGCTGGACACCCACTGTTTCCTTGTTTATAAAACTACCTCAAAAAGTTGTGAACATTAATGAGATTCACGTGAAGCCCAAGCTTAACAAAAAGTATTTGCTCAAGTCTCTGCTATTATTGTTATTTTATTCTAAACAGGACGAGGCACTTAGGCGATTCCAAAGGAAGTCTGTTAGCAGCGATGGAGTGCAGTACTTTGGAGGAGGCCATAATAGAAACAATTCATTAATCCGCCGATCCCACCCCCGAGGAGCGAGTTATTTCCTCACCACGGAGCAGCCCAGGGAGGCTACCAGCATTTACGCCCCCACTGCAAAGCTCCTCTGCGTCTAGAAACACCGTGTCTTCGTCCTCCTCCGCGTCCTCCCTTAAATATTCGTCTTCCTCCTCCACCATGTCCTTGGGTGGGAGCAGTGGTCCCTGCAGCTCCAGCAAGGGCTGACTCGACGAGGCCATAGTCCATTGTCCCGAGCTCGACCCCAATTCCGGAAAACCCCGGGCTGCGAGACGCCTATGGTCAGCCAATCAGCTCCGCGACTGTAGGACCTTCGGCTTCCCGGGGGTGGGCGAAATGTGCGACTTGAGTTAACCGTATGGAGATGGATGGCAACTAAACTTGTGGTGATGATCATGCTTTAGTATACACAGACACTGAGCTATAATGCTGTACGCCTGAAACTTGTTTTAAAAGACAAAGGCCATGCGCTTTCACAAATGTACCTCCTCCCCCGGAAGCTAGTTTGCGCGAAGCTCCGCCTCAAGTTCCCAGCGGGAACGGGATAGGATGGAACGCCGAAATTCTGAGGGGGCGGGGCAGGGGGCGGGGCACTCTCCCGCCCCCGCTGCACAGTCCAACTCCAGGCTCCGCCGGGTGCTGGGAGGAAGCTAGCTGGTTGGGCCGCGGCATAAATAGCACCTGCAGAGCCGCTAACTCAGCGCGTCTCCTGCCTAGAGAGAAACTCGAGGGAAGGTCAATCTACTGAACCTAAGGTGAAGGTGAAGTCGCTCAGTCGTGTCCGACTCTTTGCCTCCCCGTGGACTGTAGCCTACCAGGCTCCTCCGTCCAGGGGATGCTCCAGGCAAGAATACTGGATTGGGTTGCCATTTCCTTCTCCAAAGGATCTTCCCGACCCAGGGATCGAACCCAGGTCTCCCGCATTGGAGGCAGATGCTTTAACCTCTGAGCCACCAAGGAAGCCTAAAGAGCTAGGAAAAGCAAGCCCTCCCCAACGACTCGAAAACAAAAATCCAAATGCCCTTCCGCCAACACCCAAAGCTCAAAGCCGTGAATCTCCAGCCAGGAGACCCGCCTAGGCGTGACTGCTTTGGGCCTCTTGTTTTTTATTCAGAAGTTGAATTTGTAAGATCAAAGGCACTTTATTCAAGGTACAGATCTCTAGGCCTCATTCCATACCCATTGTATCGGGATCTAGGGCTGAGACCCAGGATTCTTTTTAACGCACGTCTCAAGTTGTTCGTTTTGATGCTTCCAGATTTGGAAAGCAGTGGATTCAATAACTTTCACAATGCTCCTCATTTCCTCTGTGAGTATACCCTGGCCTCCCAAACTTTAGGCTGAGCTGCCATCTGCTAGTGCGTGCTAAGTCGCTTCAGTGGTGTCGACTCTGTGCGACCCTAAGGACTGTACTCCAGGCAAGAATACTGGAGTGGACTGCCATGCCCGCCTCCAGGGGATCTTCCTGACCCAGGAATCGAACCCTCATTGAAGGCAAAGAACCTCCATTGCAGGCAAAGAGGTAAAGAACCTCTTTACCGCTGAGCTACCGGGGAAGGCTCACAGTGGAGCAAAAGAAGTTATAGCCCAGGGTATAGACAAGAATAGGGGAAGGCAAGTAGAAGAGAAAGAGGTGATTTAAAAGTTATTCTGGAGCCGTGGTTCCCATATGTTTGAAAGTCATGGTACTTTTTGACGAACAGCATAAAATATACGACTACATTACTATTTTGATACTATTATGAAATTACTCATTAGTAAACCTAAAGTAAGCATACATTATTTGCTAAATCCAAAAGCATCTTATTGTATAGATTCGAATATAGATAAATCATTGCCCCCTCCAAAGTTTTTAATTTATAGGACCATACACATGAAACTAACACAGCTTTGTAAATCAAATATACTTTATACTTCAATAAGGTTATTTTGTTCTTTAAAAAAAACTTATGGGAGAAAATGCTAGAATTGATTTTCTTTTCCTTTGGGTATAAGTGTCAACTT